>NW_003852400.1:35095955-35143440 GCF_000181295.1 Otolemur garnettii
CCTGCCTCCGCCTCCCAAGTAGCTGGGACCACAGGCGCCCACCACAACGCCCGGCTATTTTTTGGTTGCAGCCATTATTGTTGTTTGGCGGGCCCAGGCTGGATTTGAACCCACCACCTTAGGTGTATGTGGCTGGTGCCTTAGCCGTTTGAGCCACAGGCGCCAAGCCTGAAATTATTTTCATATAACACATAACCAGGAACACGTTAACTGGTGGTTATCCCCCTCACTCCCTTTTCAGCTCTTACAGGTCCCCTGCTATACTTTCCAAGCAAGCTACACCTATAAATTCATTTGAATAAGCACATGTCAGGCAATAAGCTAGTACTGAGAAGAAAACAGAAGCACAAAAACAGCTACTTTTTATTCTTACAGACTTTTCCATCAAGTTTACAGATGTAAACATACAAATATCATTTATCTATTGTTGTATAACAAACTACCCCAAAACTTAGTCACTTAAGCAACAATAAACTTCACAGTTTCTGTGGGTCAGGAATTCTAAGTCAGCTGGCCTGGGCAGTTCAAGCTCAGCAGCCCTCATGACATTGCTCTCAGATGTTGGCTGGTGCTGATGAAAGCTTTCCTGAAAATGGAGGGTCTGCTTCAAAAGGAGCTAACTCCTATGGCTGAAAAGTGGTGCTGGATGTTGGTGAGAAGCTTCAGGCTTTCTGCACATGGGCCTCTCTCTTCAGGGATGCTCCAGCATCCATAAAACATGGAGGTTGGCTCCTCTGACAGTGAGCAATCCAAGAGAACAAGACAAACGCTGCAACTCATGTCACTGTGTCACCTCCACTGTACTGAATTGGTCACATAGCCCAGCCTTCATTCTATGTGGAAGGACACTACACTAGGGTGTGAATACCACGAGGCAAAAATAGCTGGGAGCCACCCTGAAGGATGGTACCACAACCACCAAGGCAGGTCAGGATAAAATAGCACAAAATGGAACAAGTGACTTTCTGCTCTTTTTTGGCTTGTGTGTTTTTTTATTTGGGAATTTTTAAACTTTTTTTCTCACTCGTTTAAACTTATCAAGCTCACTCTTTGTTCACTCTCCAAAATTAATTTCTCCTCTTAAGTTTTTTGCAAGTGACATCATGTGGTCTGAGCTCATTTACTTATCTCCATCTACAAATTATTTAGTCACCTTATATGCCTCTTCCCTCTATTCTCAATAACGATTCTGTCTAGTGGTCTCATGGTGTCGTCCCCAACCAATCACGTAAAGCCTGCTCCATTAATCTGTCTCTTCTTCATCTTCAATGTCCGGGACTTTACTGGCTCCTATTACTTTGTCTGTTTCCTGTATACTGAAACTAGAAGTGTCTCCATGAAAAGCTTATAATACACAACTTTATACCTGTGATCTTAGTGCTTAAAAATAGTCATTGACTCCTCATTGTCAAACAGTCACAAGTTCTAAATCTGTCAAGCAGAACATCTACCATCTCCTATAACCTATTATTTTCATGTCAACCAAAGTGGACTAGTTGCTATTCTCTCTAGACATGCTGTAAATGAAAACTACATTAAACTCAAAAAATGGAAAACCTTAGAAAAGCAAAAACTTGGTGGGGGAGAGTTGTTTTCTAAAAAGACATCTAGGAGTAGGTGGTTCTAAGCTTTGTTCAGTTTCAATGACATAAAAGTCTGAGACTCTTTCCACTCTACCCCACCATCCTCAGTGTGTTAGTGTCTTATTCTCATACTTATGGCCTTATGGTCAATAAATAGCTGCTACAGCTCTGGAAATCAAACCTCATATCATCACACTACACAGTTAGATGTAGAAAGGGGACAGTTAGAAAAGAGGCTTTCACAGCCCAGGAGCTTGAGACTGCAGTGAGCTATGATTGTGCCACTGCGCCCCTGCCTAAGTGACAAAGTGAGACCATTTCTTATGAAAGACAGAGAGAGAGAAGAAAGAAAAATAGAAAGAGAAAACAGGCTTTCCTTTCACTTGTAAGTCTCTATTTGCTCATCTGCATAGTGGAGACTGTTCCTCATATGATTACATTAAGACTGAAGAACATAGCACATTTGAAATATGATCATAGCATCCAGCACATAGTGGGTAGTACATAACAGCCAACCATGTATTTGTTTCTTCTTTGTGATTAATGGTTTTACTCATCACTCCAACATCCTGAAAAGGATCACTTCATGAAGAATCAGTCATCTGAACTCAACAGTTAGTACCAACAGTTGGGCAAATTACACATACACATGTATGCTTCACTTACAACCTTGGTGAAACCACTTATTGTTAAACCACTGCCTTCGTGAAATCTATTTAAAAGGGTAAGTACCTTAAGCAACAAGAAACCGAAGAAATAGCTAATAAATCCTAAGGTTAGAGAGTAAAATCAGCCTCCAAGAAAACTGGTATGAAGAATGAGGAAGTCAGAAACGGAGTGTCCTCCTCGGTGTCTCAGGAACCTCGTGGTCTGTCATTGCTGCCTCTTTCTTCTCTCTCCTGACCTTCCCTGCCCCCCACTATGCTTCTTAAATTTTTTCATTCAGGTATCCAACAGGAGAATCTCTGAGTCCAATTCTGAATTTCAAAAAAAAAAAAGAATTGGTCCCATTTTTTCCATCCTTAACCCAGTTAACTCTGAGGGGATAGGAGGCAGAACATCACACAATCAACTGTCCCCTCACTAATGTGTTGGGGGCAGGCAGCCCTGTATGAAGCTCATGTAGGAACAAAGATGATATGGTTGATGGAATAAAGGACTGGCCTCTCTGGTACAAACTCCTGACCGAGAGAATGACTTAGCATCAGGCTTCAGTCATCCACTAGAGGTCTTAGAACACATTCCCCTTGAATAAGGGGAGACTAATACAGACCCATAATAAATTTGACATTTGACAAGATCTTTCCAGTAAATGCATTTGTCCTAAACCATCTCTATATTCAACCAAAAAGATTCCTAGGAAGTAATCTCTTGCCTTTTTTTTTTTTTAGACAGAGTCTCACTATGTCACCCTCCATAGAGTGTCCTGGTGTCACAGCTCACAGAATCTCAAACTAACTGTTGGGCTCAAGCGATTCTCCTGCCTCAGCCTCCCTTGTAGCTAGGACTACAGGCACCTGCCACGATGCCCAGCTATTTTTTTGTTTGTTTTGTTTGTTTGTTTAGTAGGCTCTGGCCGGTTCAGCAGGTGCATGTGGCCAGTGCCCTAAATGCTCAGCTGTGGGTGCTGATCCAAGAAGTAATCTCTTGCTTTTTGAGAACCTATTCTCAGAGATGAATCCTACTCCTTGCTAAACTATGTATTATAGTTATTTCTGAGACGCAATCTCTTTAATCTTTTAATAAAATGTTATCTATTTCTTTGGCCTCAGAACCAAACCATTTGCTTCTCTGAGTTATAAAATGAGTAGAAACAATTCTTCATTAGATAAAATTCTAAGGCTAAATAACATGATTTAAGGCTATACCCTAGCTTGTTTCTTTGCATTTTGTTTTTAACAACTTGGCATACTATTTGAATATAATTGTGTTATGAGCTGAAAGGTGTGCCCCCCAAATTTATATGTTCTAATCACTTATGGCCAGCACAATAACCACTAGTCACATGTGACTAGTGTGCACATAATTAATTTTAATTTAAATATAATGGCTAGTGGCTGTCATATTGCACAGCACAACTATAAGCTTCCATTTGTAGCTTCCTGCTGAGACACTTGACCTCCTGCCTCCCAGCACTCCAAAACTAATATGCCCAATTCAAAATGTTCCATTTCTGCCCCAAAAAACACCTCCTCCCCTTTATTTGCCTATTCCTACTAATTACACCCCCATGGCCATGTTTATTCACATGACTGATGATACAGCCGTCTTTAACATCCACATTTTCCCTACATTCCATTTGCTCCTACACAGTCACAGCTCTCATCAAAGAAGAAAAATTCATTTGACAAAATAATAAATTTAGAATAAATGTGGACCACAACAAATAAATGTGCTCTTTATTTGGCTCCTCTCCTGGAAACATTAGCCAGTGTTCAATATTACATACATATTAGGTGACTGAAAAGTCTGTATTAGTCAGAGGGGGAGTTGTAAAGGAGAAATCTATAACATTTAGAAGAGGGAAAGCTTTCAGGCCAGCAGGTAGGAACCACATAAGTTAGCGTATTCAACTCAGAAGAGAGAAGAATGAAGGAAAGGAAAGACCGGAGAGGAAGGAGAAAAAGCAGGTAAGATGAGAAAGTAGGGTTGAGAGCTCTGTGAACCCTTAAATTGGTAGCTCTGGGGTAGGAAAATGCATCTATGGTAACTACTTAGTAACAGGGAAAAATGGACAAGTGGGAATGATAGGGGGAAATATACCTGGTCTAAAGCAACGCTACCTAACAGAAATCAAATGTAAGCCACATGTGTATACAGTCTTAAATTTTCTAGAAGACTTATTGTAAAAGTAAAGTAAATCTATGTTAACAGTATTTTTATTTCATCTAATATATCTAAAATACCCCCATTTCAACCTAGAATCAATCTTTTTTAAATTATGAGATAGTTTACATTTTTTTACCGTTTTGAAATATGCCATATATTTTACAGCTCAATTTAAGCACTAAATTTTCATTAGAAATACTTGATCTGTATTTAGATTTTATAAAATAACAATTAAAAAAAAGAACAGATTCCATAGATACCAACTTGTTCCAAACATTCTTGAAAGATTTCCAAAACTGAATTTCTTGTTTCACATTTGTTTCACATTTGGCTTCAATTTAATTAAAATGAAACAAAATTAATAATTTAGTTCCTTGCTGAAAACAGACACATCTCAAGGGTCCAACACATGTAATTAGTGGCTACTATATGGACAACACAAGTCTAGAGCTTGTACCACTATAAGAAAAGGCCTTAGGAGAACTTTGTCAGAATCCAAAAACAAGGGTTAACAAGAAAGAAAAAAATATCTCCATTCTATTCCCATCTTATTTTTCCTTTATCCAATTCTGGCATGAAATTCCAACAGGCTTAGACAAGGTTCTATTAGGGTTTAAATTCATTGCTTTGATGTGAACAATCTCACTCAAATTCCTTTGTTTCTCTAATGTTAAAAACAACATAGTATAAAACTAGAGTCGTGAACTCTGGCTGTATTACCTGGTGTATGGAAAAGTTAACTCACAATGAAACATTTAGTTTCTACTACTTGAGTCAACCTCTACCTCTTTAACAAAACTCTTTGGAAAGCAGAAAAAAAGATGAGCTTTGGATGCTGCAAACCTACCTTTTCTTAGCTACAAACTCTTTCCAAGCCAACAGAGGTAAGAAATAAGGTGGTTACAGGTCTGTTATTTCACTGCTCTCCACCCACTGGCCTCACTGCCTAAAAGGATCATTGTCCTAGGAAATAGAAGCAGCTCCCTCCTTATAAACTGTTGTAGGCTTAAAGCAATCTACAGGGGAGGGTAATCCGAGGTTAGCAGTGATTTTCAACTGGTATGCCTTGGCACCCTGGAGTGCTCTGAGAGAATCTTAGGTGTGCTGCAAAAATTTTTAAAGATTGTTAATTAAATTGTTTTTGAAAGAAGCTCAAAGCACAGTAAGTATGTGCTAGTAAAAGTAAAGTCTTTTTTTCACTCTTTTTTTTTTATCAACATAATTTAAGTGTGCCACGGAAGTTTAACTATAGGTTCAAGTGCACAGTGAGATAGAAAAGGTTGAGAAACACTGGAGTAGAACAAGGACAAGAACACGAGAGGACAGTACCAGCTTAAGCTGTGAGTCCAAAAACTAGCTTTTTCTTTTTTCTTTTTTTTGCATTTAACCACCACATTTCTACCATATTAGAATAAATATATCATACGAGAATATCATGCTAATATCAATAATCTTTATAAACTCAAAGCATCCTACTATCTGAAAATAGCAGATTATCAGCTTCCAGGGGAAGGAATCTTTGTTTTATTCTCATCCTCAGAACCTAGTACCAGGCCTATCGTCAAAATTCAACAATTATTTATTTATCAAACAAATTAATAAACGAATTCCATAGCTTCCTATGCAATAATTACATAGCAATAGTGCCACACAGAATCACATTCTAAATCCACTATACATTTCTTTTTCTTAACCAACATGTTTAAGTATTCAGTTACTCTACTGGATGCTGTGTATATAGAAGTAATAAACACAAAAAATACTGAAGGAAAAAGAGAAAGTTCTTTATGATAGCATTTTTGGAACAAAAGAAATCTTTATGTCATTTAAAAGATTTGCTTAAATAATAGTGGCTTTATTTCCGCAAGTGTTGTATGAAATATTAAAATGCAACTTAATCAGAGGCCACCAGATTAAAAACTCATTAAAACCATATACAATCTCCATCAATAAACATTCCTCCCACAGAAAAAATTGCCATAGATTTGACTGTATCTAGTTTTATTTATCTTGCCCTAATTAGGCATTTCATTTTGAGCTCTCTTTCCAAGTTCATATGGGAGTTTTCCTATAATTCCCTGCTTAACCCAAGTGATACTTTTTTTTCTATTTTGAGGCTTTTCAGACCAACTAATCATGGGCACACTTCCAAAATGTATAAGAATTAGAGAAAGGAGTTGATTGCTTAATTCTTGCCTCTGACTCGGAGCTTGTGTTAATTAGCTAGAGCCAGCATCCTCAGCATGCTCTCAAGAGCTCCATGATCCACTGATTAGCAATGACAAGGCCATCTGGCCTTCCTGCAGCACATTGGAAAAAATCTCTCTTGGCATAAAAATCAGGGATGCCTGTAATCCAGAGCAAGTCAAGTGCTGCCACCCTATCTGAGGGAGACAGTATGTGACTACAGTATGAGCCCTGCCCCCAAAGGATGCTAAGTCCGTGCACACCCATGCCAAAACCCTAAAAATACCCTCACTTCCCCGATTTGTATCATCTTCTCTTACCTGCCCTTTAGTGTTTATTGTTCTCATTCCCTTTTTAATTTTTTTATTTCTCCAGCAATTACAGTACCTAAATTAACAAACTTCAATTTAAGCTTTTTTGCAATTTTTGGTTGATTTTAAAATACCTATTCATAAAGGGGTTCTCAAAATAGAGGAGGCAATAAAAGAGTTAGAACTGTCGGAAGTATACAACTGGGAAGCCAGGACTTGGCACGCAGATGAGCCCAAGGTGAGCTGGCCACGCTGCATCTTGCTCCCTCCTCATCCGTGCAGCCTGGACCGGGAACTGAAGAGATGGAGCAGGAGGACGACAACCATTCCAGTGCAGACAGATTTGTCAGGGGCTCACTGATGGCTCTTCTTGTATTCAGCAGCACACGCTCATCAAAATGTTGAGGACAGCTGGCACTCTCTTGGCTCCTCCAAGCCAATGATTTCCAGCCAATGTTTCCAAGATACTTTTATTCCAATAAAACCAAATAACAATACAATTCCTAGTCATTAGCCCATGTATCCAGTGTGGGGGTCACTATAACGTTGCCTGAGGACTCTAGATCCAAGAGCACTGTTTTTGTAAACCCTACCCATCACCTGAGACCAGACCTAGACTAAGGAAGGATGACATAAAAGACCAAGACGGCACTTCCCTGGAGAAAGTCTGTTCAATGATGAAGCTTTAGGAAGCATTTCCTTTGTGACCTCATGAATGAGATATTCTAGGTAAGCAGGTGAAACACTGCAATAGCTGAATAGGTGGGCAGTGTATGACTGGTTCAATAAATAAATGCATTGGTAAATAGGCCATATCCAGTGTAATTTGCATTGGCCCTCCTGAATCTCAAATATTGCTTTTCCTGCATTCGCTGTGACTTTCCCCCCGTCTGACATTCCCTGTGAGCTGTGTAGGTTTTCTATTGTGTTATTTAAAGTTTGCCTCTTTGGATTGCCTAAATTTCTATAAGACAGTGAGATTCCTGATGCTGAGTTATTTTAGTTGAGGGTTTTTGTGCAGTTAGCATTTTACTTTGGCCTAATACCTTCCCTTAAAGTTAAACAGTTTGGACAGGTCTGAGAAAGTATAAATAGCCCCAGATTCCTCCAGTTCAGGCTCTTTGTAAGCTAAACAATCTTGGATGATCCAGCACAAACATTATACACTCAGACAGGTGAGAGCAGACACACAAGCACAAGAATCCCTCATTCTGATAAGAGGAATTCTGTACCTCTTATAAACTACATCTCACCAAGTTGGAAGAATTACAGTCCTCCAAGGAAGTAGGATTAAAATTCATAGTGGCAGACACACTTATTGCTTCTTATTATAAAAAGTTCAACAGGTTTAACCATCATTGACTTGACAAAGTTCTATGCAAATTCAGACATTCCTCCAACATTGTACCATCTGTGATTTCTACATTCAGTTTGGTAAGCTTCTCTTCTCCGTAGAAATTTTTCTTGGTGTGCCAGTATCTATTCTCAACATTAAGTTTTTTCCACGGGTCTTAGTGCTCCATGCAAGAAAATAAAGGGTAATTATATTGTTATTTTACAGCTTCTCTCTTATAAGTAACGCAAAGCTCTGAACAAACATTTAGCCTGAATGAGAAAAAAAAAAAAAAAAGAGTGAATTGCTCTTTGGAGAGGAACATTAATTTTTTTCCACTTTCTTATGTGTCATTTAACAAATTATCTGTTCTAAGGCAGCGAATGGCTCTCTGGTGGCCAGGCTGAATTAACAGCTCTGCAAACAGCAATCCTTTTATCTATCATTTACTAATGGTATTCATTATATCATCTTGCCAACTCTTTATAATTGTGACAAAGATAGTCAAAGCCAGCTCTATAAATAGACAAACTAAGAGACCACCCACCCCTTGGGTCTTACCAGCCAATCCACAATCAATTTGCCCTTTCTGCCTGAAATAAGATTCTATAAATTCATTCAACAAATATGTATTTACTGAAGGCCCACCATGTGCTAGGTTGATCTTCAGGAGTCACTGGGTAGTACGTCCCTAAACTAGCCGGATGGGATGACTTCTGGCTTTCTTCTTTTCATAAACTAATTGACAGGAGAGTTCAACCTTAATGAACGGAGCACGGTGCAAGCAGAAAGGAGCCAGCATCGTGAAATGCCTCTTAAAGGTCCTAGACCTTCTGTGAATACTCTTAATGATCATAACAACCAAGTGAGAAATAAATTATATTATGTGTATAATTAAGAAAATGCTGAGAGGTTAAACATAATTTGCCTAAAGACACACAGATGGTACAATCTGAATTTAACTTATATCTTTTGAGCAAGCCTGAGACTTATCTGTTCATAAGCTACATATGAATTAATGATAAAATACATATGCTAAACAAAATGATGCCATTTTGGGCCTCATTGATTTAAAGTATAATGTTCAGATCAGGGAAATAAGTGTTTAGACCATGGGCGTTTTTAGTCCTCTGATCCTTGAGACTCACAGGTACAGCATATCTAGAACATACATTCACTTCTAGGCATCAAAAAAAAGTTAAGAGATTTTAACAAACTCAAAAGCGTGCAGGAAAGGGGCAACAAGGAAGGAAGAGAGTTAGGAGCATTTCATAGATAAACTATGGCTGAACCTGGAGATTCAACCTAGAAAACAAAATGCTAAAAAGCTATCTGCAAATATTTGAACACTTGTCTTAGTCCATTTTATCCCACAGTAACAGAATACCTGAGACTGCACAATTTATAAGCACAGAGATTTCTTTCTCCCTGTTTTGGAGGTTGGGAGGGCCAACATCAAGGTGCCAGCATCTAGGGAGGGCCTTCTTGCTGCCTCCTCCTGTGGTGGAAGGTAAGCGGGAAAGACAGTGCAGGGGAGCAAGAGGGGGCCAGACTAGCTTCACAACAAACCCACTCCCACAACAAACCCACTCCCGTAAATGACATCGATTTACTCATGAAGGGAGACCCCTCATGGCCTGAACACCTGTTAAAGAGCCCACCTCTCCGGCGGCGCCTGTGGCTCAAAGGAGTAGGGCGCCGACCCCATATGACAAAGGTGGTGGGTTCAAACCCAGCCCCAGACAAAAGCTGCAAAAAAAAAAAAGCCCACCTCTCAGTACTGTTACACTGGGATTAAGTTTCCAACACATGAATTTTGAGGGACACATTCCAACCACAGCAACTGCCATGTAGAAAGTGAGGGGAAAGGTACAGGTTTGTTCTTTGTGGCTCTGGAAGACAAACTAGAAAAACAGAATGACCTTCCTCACAGTCCCCAGATGGCAATTCAGGTATGAATTGTTGAGCAGCGAGGCTGATGAGAGTGTGAGTCTGGAAGAGAACAGGCAAACACAAGAGGCATTTCAGAGCTCACCACAGGAATTGATGACTGAGTAGATGAGGGGCAGTCACTGAGGACCCTCCCTGGAGGCAGAGACACCACCAGGCCAACCTCTCCACAGCCATTTGCCCTCTGCAGGGATCATCGCAGCACAGCCTGCGGGAGCAGAGCTGTTACTCTACATGCACTGGCAGACAGACCTGGGCTTTCACACAAGCAGCTGTGAAATCCCCACCTCAGTGCTTTGCTCCTGGCTATTCACTTCGCCCTGTGCATTTAGCTCAACTTCAGTCTGCTACATGCTTCTCTTCAGAGACCTTCCTTAACCCCTCAATCCAATGTCCACTCTTCGTTTATTTATATGCTTTGTTTTTCTAGCACATGAGATTAACAATTGGATGTTATATAAATGCTTTCCTATCTCCTTCACGTGAATGCCAGTTCCATGTGGTAGAAACACTTCATTCCCTGATGTATCGCCACATGTGGTACATAGTCAACTTGCAAGGAATAGTTGTAAAATGAATGAATTTTCCCCAAGTACAGCTTACATCACTTCATGGCAAATGTTTTCCTAATATTGCCTGTTGGGACAAAATTGATTAAGATAGGTCATCATTTGGTTACAGATCTATATTTTAATATAACAACTCAGCCTTAAAAATGAGAGCATCTGTGGACCCATAGCCCCACATCTAGCATTTGGTTGTTCAGTATTATAAGGGCCATTGACTCTGTCTTGGATTTCAACCAAATCAACATATAAATTAATTTTGTCATGTTAGAACGCTATAGTTCACACTAAATACTATCCATGTACCATTTTTCCTTATATAGAATTAAGTGAAAAAACAAAACTAGCAATTTCAGATTTCAAATTCAAATTTTGAAATTTGAAGATTCAAATAGAATTTTCAAAATACAATTGTTTATTGAACCCCTAATACTTAGGGACCCCTAGATCCCTAAGCTCCCTGTAGCTAAGAAGATGCCATTTATTTGCTCATTCAAATTCAAATAAATGACAAACTTTATTTACTAGCGTACAAGCCTCAAACTGAAAAGAACAGATAACTATTTGCCTCTGCATGCCTTTTCTCATTCAAAGACATGTTGACAGTTCTGTCCCTGAAAGACAGAACAGATCACAGAACAATGCCAGCTGTGTATTTAATGAAAGGAACCCAGAGTGTGCTAGTCACAACTACCACACAGAAACATTTGCCTGACGATGTTTTCCTTCTTTCTTCTATGCCCCACTTTAGAGATAAGGTGGTTGTCGAGTAACTACAGAAGCCTTCAGAGCATGTCCGGGTCTGAACCCCCAAGACCCCCACCTGCTGTCACCCTGCCACCCTCTCTCCCTGGATTGTTACCAGCCCTCCTGATCACTTTCCCTGCCTCCTGCCTTGTTGTGCCTTGCAACAAAGAATCCAGTGATCCTTCCAGAACAGATGTCAGATTTTGTCACCTGCTGCTCAGAACTCTGCACCAGCTCCCCAGACACTCAGAGGGACAGCTCTCACTTCTCCTCTTCCTTCAACGACCTCACCTGCTGTTCTTTTGCCCTCACTTGCTCTGTCCCAGGCACAGCAGCCTCCTCACTGTTACCTGAACACGCACGTGTCTTGGGGCATCACACTGGGTTCCTATTCCTGCAGGTGACGGCCTGCCCAACACCCTCACCTTCTTCATTACCTTGCTTAAATGTCCTCTTCTCAGTAAGGCCCCCCACCACCACATCCTATTTTTATCACAACCTGTGCCCTGTTCCCACCCCAGGACCCTCCTCCCAATATTCCTGAGCACACTCTTTTTTCCACAGTACTTATCACCTTCATATTCAAATTTCACTTATTTTTTTATGGTTATATTGTCTGTCTCCCTCCCAAAGGTTCCAGGAATCTTTGTTCTATACACTAATATCAAGGAGCCTACAACAATGCCTGGTACAGAGTAGAGGTTCAATAACTATTTGTTGAATTAACCAATTAATAATTGTAATAATACAATCGACCAACCTATAAGAATGTTTGGAAGGTTCAGTGTGTGTTCTATGCAATCCTGGGCACTGTGGAGGGGTTTTATTCTAACATAAAGTATCTGCCCTCTGAAAATTTATAGTCAGTCTCTCTCACCCTTTCTCCTCCATGAGGACTCACTTCCAACTCTCTTTGGAAGTGCTCTAAACTTTCTCTTCGTAAAAGAAAAAAAGGGGGCGAAGAAAATTTATAGTCTAACTGAGGAGATCACAGGTACTCAGCAATGTCAAAGAGATTAAGTATGGAAGTATTCACAAAGCTGTCACGCCATGACTCTGTGTTTTCCTGCATTATGTAACAATTATTCACTGAGCACCTACTGCAAGTCACCTTCTGTGCTAGCCTGGAGATATGGGGGTGAGCAACCCAGACCTGGTCCCTACCTTGTTGGGAATTACATTCTGGTGAGAGGCAAACAATGAACTGATGAATTAACAAACAAAATAATTGCAGAGGTACCCTGAGGAAATAAGCAAGATTTGTCATAGAAAACAGCAGCCACACTGATTACAATTACCAGATAACTCCAGGCACAAAGGAAGCCAGCAGAAGGAGCATCCAGACCTCACCCCTCTCAATCCTCCAGCCTCCTCCTGGTACCTGTCACTGGGTGAAATGGAAGCCAGAGGCACAAGCCTGTGAGCACCACACATGCACACAGGGCTAGAAGCACACAGCAGGGAAAAGAAGATCTGGAGCGTGTGTGTGTGTGTGTGTGTGTGTGTGTGTGTGTGTAAACATCCTGTAATATGCCCAAGAGAGTCCTAAGACCTCCTCTACCTTTCCTGACAGCTGTCACAGTCATTACACAATTTCTTCCTTTTATCTCTCCAGTGGGATAATCTGACTCTATTTTCCCAGGTAATCTTTTTTTCCTAATAAACTTCACGGTGTTGAAAATAGCCATAGTCATCCCTTAACTTTCTTCATAAAAAAATTTTTACCTCTTTCAGCTTTTTAGTCCCATTCAAATTCTCCCATTTCTGAAAATGCAAAATTAAGTACCATATACATTTTTACCACTTATTAATAGGTTGATAGTTTATTTGCATGAAAATGAATCTTTTCAAATTTGACTGGCATGTTAGGACTAGCCCAATTTCATTTTAGAGGTGTTTTTCTTTTTTGAATTAAGTGGCCCTTAAAGGCAGATGCTTTAAAACATCCATATTAACATGCATTGAAGATAATTTCATATCTAAATTCTCAGACATTAAAGATAAAACTAAAACCCACCTCAGGCTCAATAAGAAGAAGAAGAAGAATACCTGACATTTATTGAGCACTTACTTTGTGTCATAAGTTCTGTTAACTATTTTACAATATGTTATTCAATTCTCATAACATAAGAAATAGATACTATTATGATGCCTATTTTATGATTAAACTAAACAGAGACAAAGAGAGGCTGGGTAACTTCCTCAAAGTCACAGAGGTGGTAAAAAGGAGAATTAAATAGCTGAGCCAACAGTCTACCCAGAAACAAGAGTAAAGAATCTGTCCACAGATGTGTGGTGATATGTTTAGATATAACATAACTAAACATAACTCCTCAGCCATCTTCCCAAATCTAAATACCTGCAAGGACATGGAACTATGAGTACATTTATTGCCCATCCCATAATAATAGAAAGTAGGTGATGCTAAGTTTTTTTTAAAAGCAAGTTATAGAACAACCAAAAATATTATGATCTATTTATAGAAAAACAAAGATGTTTATAAGATAAATAGGTCTGTAATTATAGATAATGGATAAATATATGATACATAAATGCTAATGTCACTATAAATATATACACAGATAATGTTTAGAAAGATAAAAAGAAATTGTATCAACATAAAGTTGCATCAGAAGAGAACTGAAAGCAGATAAGGGAGTGTTTATTTTCCACTATACCCTCTGTACCATTTGAATTGTTTATCACAAACTTAAATAAGTTATCACAGGAATTATGCTAATATCTCATAGGGAGGCAAACACTGAGATAATAATTTAATAACTTCATCACAAAAGAGCATTGCTGACAATCCCCAATGCATCCAGTCTAGAATTTCTTCTAAGTTTATTAGTTTTAAATGTTTTTGTCTTTATCTTAGTAGCCACATACGTTAATAACTGTTATTAGAAAAAAAAGTTATTAGTCATAAACCAAACATCTCTTTTAACTTAGCTTCATGAATGTCTTTAAATAATAAATGGATCCAATAAGAAATATATACAAATAGTCCACCATAGGCTTTAAAACCTGTAGGATATTAACAGCCAACAGATAAACATTTGACCAGTTAAGAATTTTAAAGCTATAACTTAATGGTTTCTTTAAAATGTATAATTACTAACTAAAGAAATATACAGATTCAATGCAATCTCTATCAAAATACTGATGGTATTCATCACAAAAAGAGAAAAAAAGAATCCTAAAACTTATATGAAACCACAAAAGACCCAGAATAGTCAAGGCCATCCTAAGCAAAAAGAACAAAGCTAGAGATATTACATTAGCTGACTTCAAATTATACCACAAAGCTATATCAACCAAAACAGCATGGTACTAGTATAAAAACAGGCACATAAGCCAATATAACAGGACAGAGAACACAGAAATAAATCTGTGCACTTATAGTCAACTTATTTTTGACAAAGTTTTCAAGAACACACTTTGGAGAAAGGATAATCTCTTCAAAAAATTATGCTGGCAAAACTGGATATCCACATGCAGAAGAATGAAATTAAACCCCTTTCTCTTGCCATATATAAAAATCCAGTCAAAATGGATAAAAGATTTAAACCAAAGACCTGAAACTATGAAACTACCAGAAGACATCATTGGGAAAATGATCCAGAACTTTAGGCAAAGATTTCTTTGTAATACTCCTGAAGCACATGCAACCAAAGCAAAATTGGACAAATAGAATCACATCAAGCTCAAAATCTGAACAGCAAAGGAAACAATCAACGAAGTAAAGAGACAACCCACAGAATGGGAGAAAACATTTGCAAAGTACCTAACTGGCAAGAGATTGAGAATCAGAATATATAAGGAGCTCCAACAACTCAATAGGAAAATGTCAAATAATCCAATTAAAAATGGGTAAAGGCTCTGAATAGATATTTTTCAAAAGAAGACATACAAATGCCCCACAGGTATATGAAAAAATGCTCAACATCAGTAATCATCAGAGAAATGCAAATCAAAACTACAATGAGATATTATCTCACCCCAGTTAAAATGGCTTTTATCCATAAAATAGGCAATAACAAAAGCTGGAGAGGATGTGGAAAGGGGGGAATGTTCATACAATGTTGGTAGGAATATAAATTATTACTAGAGCCATTATGGAGAACAGTATGGAGATTCCTCACAAAACTAAAAACAGAACTACCATATTATCCAGCAATCCCACCACTAGGTATGTTTCCAAAGGAAGAGAAATAAATATTGAAGAAATATCTACACCCCCATGTTTGTTGCAGTACTGCTCAGAAAAGATCGGACATGAAATCAACGTAAATCTCCATTGATGGATGAATGGATAAAGAAAATGTGACAAATACATGCAATGGAATATTATTCAGCCATAACAATAATGAAATTCTGTCATTTGTAACAACATGAATGGAACTGGAGGTCATTATGTTCAGTGAAATAAGCCAAGCACAGAAAGACTAAAATCATATGTTGCCACTGATATATGGAAGCTAAAAAGGTTAAATCTCCTGGAGATAGAGAGTATAATGAAGGTTACCTGAGACTAGCAAGGGTAGTGGGCGGGTGGGCTAGTGGGTATAAAAATACAGTCATATGGAAGGAATAAGATCTAACATTCAGTAGCACAGTAGAGTGACTACAGTTAGCAATAATTTATATATTTCGATATAACTAACAGTGGAATTAGAACATTTCTAACACAAACAAGTGATAAATGTTTAGGGTAATGGATATCCCAATTACCCTGATTTGATCATTACACATTGTATGCTTATATCAAAACAGCACATGTACCACATAAATATGTGCAGCTTTATGCATGCACAAAAATACAGGGAGAAGGCGGCACCCATAGCTCAGTGGGTAGGGTGCCAGCCACATACACCAAGGTGGACAGGTTCAAACCCAACCTAGGCCAGCTAAAACAACAACAACAACAACAACAACAACAAAAATAGCCGAGCATTATGGCAGGCTCCTATAGTCCCAGTTACTTGTGAGACTGAGGCAAGAGAATCACCTAAGCCCAAGAGTTTGAGGTTGCTGTGAGCTATGACACCATAGTACTCTATGGAGGGCAACAGAGTGAGACTCTGTCTCAAAAATAAATAAATAAATAAATAAATCTCTCCCTAAGAAGGTTAGGAAGAGTATACATATTCATAAAATAAAAAAAGAGGTATGGGGCCAGGTGAAATGGCTCACACCTATAATCCTAGTACTCTGGGAGGCCAAGGTGAGTGGATTGCTTAAGCTCAGGAGTTCAAGACCAACCTGAGCAAGAGTCAGACCCATTTCTACTACAAATAGAAAAAAACAGATGGGCATGGTGCAGGCACCTGTGGTCCCATATACTCAGGAGGCTGAGGTAAGAGGATCTCTTGAGGGGTTTGCGGTTGCTGTGAGCTAAGATGCCATGGCACTCTACCCAGGGTGACAGAGTGCAACTGTGTCTCAAAAAAAATAAAAAGTATGAAAAAATAGCTTCATTCTTCCTTACTTTCCCATGTTAATTCCAGCAGTCTGTTTACATCCTTGGAAGCAAACAATTTTGAAATCTGTACAACAAGCCTAAGTTTCTGTGCAAGTACAAACAGTACCCAGGGTAGGCTTAACCACAGATCCTGTCTCCTATCTTGTGAAGCAGCCATGTCCTGAAATGGAACATGGGAGAGGAACTTGATGGCCAAAAATGAAGTACTTGGATTTAATTTCTCACACAGACAGTGTACCATAACTGATGGGAGGCTAAACTGTCATCCAAATGAGGATTTATAGCTGGTGAAGCCCAATTCAAACTCATCAGTTATAGCAACAACTTGTTGGAAATCAGAATATATGGATATTAAATTCTCAGTGTCTGTTAATAAGTACTGGTCATATAATTAAGGAGCATTCATATACTAAAACACAAAGTGGCCAAATTTATGCAGAACATGACAGAAATCAATATTCCACTTTATCATAAAACTTGGTATTATTTCCTCCAATGGGCATTTAACATCAATACCATGGACTGGTAAAGGCAGAACAGTCTCACACATCAGACCCCATACGTTACTTCTCAAGCAAGAAGAATTTGATGCCCTCAACAGCATTCCCAGACCTTAACGTCACCAGGCCTGGGAATTATACAGCATTCTGTGCTCTGCTAAGTATGACAAGTGTG
Organism: Otolemur garnettii; assembly: GCF_000181295.1. NCBI lineage: Eukaryota > Metazoa > Chordata > Mammalia > Primates > Galagidae > Otolemur > Otolemur garnettii. The sequence continues at coordinate 35,113,622 of NW_003852400.1, forward strand.
CCTCTGCTCTGCCTGGTAAGTGTCTTATGTCATCTAATTTTGCAGAATAACCTTCACAGCTCACACCAGCTAGCTCTGTTTGCCTGACTTATTCTGTTGCATAGCTCCTGAAGCAGTAGAAATAATTATATCTTTGATGAGGATCCTATATAACATGGTGGTTCAAATGTGACACCACCTTGGGTATCAAAGAAGCCTAGGTTTAAATCCAAGGTCTACCCTAACTAGCCATCGGACCTTGGGCAGGACACAGTTTTCTCATCTTTAATTTGGGATTGATAGGTAACTTACATGTGATTTAATAGATTAAATTATATTGTATAGAATGCCTGTAAAGTTATTAGCAGGGTGCCTGCCAAATAGTAAGGGCTCCGCCAACAATAGTTTTTAATTCTAGAGTTTCTGAACCTTCTTCCTAGCATGTTTTTTCACCTTTTCATCATACTTCCAAAGATCAAGAATGTTCAAACACAGATACAATAAAAGAATCTCTGAGTCACAGCACGTGTAAATCTAGATGAAATTTTATTAGACATACAGATAATTTTTTTACAGTAAAGAAAAAGTCTGAGAGTGCTGCTTACTTTTTGCAGGGGAGCATGTAGCAGTAATATAGTCACCTTGCACCAGGTTTGGCAAAAATTCAAAACCCTTAAGTTAAACCAATATGAAATACACCTGAGATTGCATCTGGGGAAACTGAATTAAATTAGTTTTCAACTCTCTGTGCTTACAAGGACAGGAAACTGAATAAACAAAATCTATAGATCACACAAACAAAAAGAAATCTAGTTTAAAATAACTTAGTTCTAAAGCAAAGACATGTTTGCAAATGTTGCTGATTTCAGTTTCAACTTTAGCTGAAAGTGAAATCCCCAACAAGCCGCAAGAAATGAAGGATGTGAAGGAAGACAAATAAAGATACTAAGGAATGAACACCTAAGTACTGGAGAGGTCAGCCTCTAATTGTAAGGAAGGCTCCCTCATTTCAGATAGCTCTGCAAGAGGGCAGTCCCAAAATAGTCCACACTAAAGCAGCCTGGAAACCCACAGTGGAGCTTCCCAGCTTTGCTCAGACGTCCTGACTTCAGGAAAAGAAGCCTGTAGTGTTGGAGGAAATGACATTAACCTTATCACACCCACTTTCCTCTCCTCCACTTGTACCTCCAAGAAAATAAGAAGCAAGCCCATGACACAACTGGCAGTCACAGGCTGACTCAATCTGATAGATGCTTTTTGTTCAGCTTACAGAGTTTCAAAAGGAAAAAAAAAATGGGGGGTTGCTATTTAAAATGAAGATACTCCATATAAAATCCAGATCTTTGGCTCTTTTCAAAAACATAAGAGATTTGGTAACGCCAAGCCAGCATGCCCAGTGGAAATAGGTAAGGGCACCCTCTTTTAGGGAAGTGTTAGCTCTCCAATTTGCCACAGTCCCCACCACTCCCTGTTCCTGACACTGAGCCCACCACACTCATTTACATGAGGCCTCTAGCACTAGTAGGGATTTGAGTACCCAGAGCCTACTAGCTGATCAGATGACAACTAAAAGTCGGTAGCAAGCAATATGGCTATTCAGCAAAACTGAACACATAACAGCAGCCAGAGAACCTAATTACGTGGTGGGAAAAACCCTGTGCTGGCTGTTGAAATGTCTGGGTTTCCTTTCTAGGACCACTACTGTGTGAAATTAGGCAAATTACTTACCTTTTCTAAATTCCAATGTCCTCAAATAGGAATGGGGATAATACAGTGACATAGTATATGTTATGGGACATAGTTCATGTTATTTTGAAGTCCTTTGTAAAGCAGAATAAGGTAAATATAGATTATGATACTGAATTAGTCTAGGCAAAAGCTGACACAAAAATAAATGAAAAAGTTATACTATAATGTTTTAATATTCTCAAAAAAAGTTCTAATTCACTGACCTGCTGATAATTTCACATTATTTTCCATACTTTGCAAATTCAAAATGCACACATTTAAATTCTATAGCCATAATTTAAGATTCTTTGCTCGTAAGAGGGAAAAAACTTAAAGGAAAAAAGAATATGCCTTTGTAGCTCATTAGTCTTAGGATCAATTAGAGTTTGGATCAGAGAGTCTGGTTTTTCTGAAAACTAATGGTATATCAGAGAAGCATAACTGAGGACTTGGATGAGGTAGAGATCACTCACCGCACATCCTGCCTAGAACTTCATTAAGCCGTGTCTGGATCTGATTGCACCCATAAAATTTCTACACCCAAATGAATTTCAAACAAAGCTTCCTAAAGGGACCAGAGACCATTAAAATCATTCTTTCTGGAACAACAGGCAGGATTTCGGAGATGAGATGATACTGACTGAGCACCTCTTAGTGGCTCCCTTAATAAACCAAATAACTTCAAACCCTGAGACACAAATTACATTAGCAGAGGCAAGGGGATGGCCAGAATAAACTTAAAAGTTCTCAAGCAAAATTTCTCACAATTTTCCCTCATCAGGCCAACAATCAGAGCACTAAACAAAGGGAATTGTTTTAATAAATGATGCAATAACCACCTCAATCTTGGGGCCTGCTCCATGGACAGCAACCATGACAGATCAACCACCAAGAAGCCATATCATATGGTGACATCCCCAACAAATAACAGGGCTCGCAACATCCACCCGCTCATAAAACATAAAAGAAAAGGCATCTTCCTCCTTTGAAAATATGAAGTAGGAAATCGCACAATAAAGGGTATTATTTGACCTCTCTCGTAGCACTTAACACATCCTGCCCTAAAGGTGATTCACGTACATGTCCATGTCCTCTAGCTAGCTGCAGGGCCTAGTGCAGGAGCATAGCAAACACCTAACACACATTTTTCAAGTTAAACTAAATTATCTTCATTCTCCATTTTTTATCTGAGCAACACAAAAGATCTAAAAACCTCAACGCATTTAATCCATCTGGGACTTCCTTTGTTTTGGGCCTTGGAGTACATCATGGTACTACACTCATCACAACTGCATCTTTGAAACATGAGACTTAGGTCAAACCGTGCACAGTGGAATCGCCTAGATTCTGTAGAGGCTGATTGATAACGCAGTCGTGGTATACCACCACAGACACTGCTTGGCCCCTACCATTCAGGTTCTGAGTTAGGAGAGGTGTTCTCCTAATGCTGCCCACCCCTCACTTCACTTCCAGGGTAACCTAGTGAGCGCTCCTACAGGGTTAGAGGTGACAAGGCACACTGGAAAGCCACACAGATCAACCTTCAGCCCCCCACCCCCGCACTCACTGCCTGGCCAAACACAGTAACTTCACGTCCCTGTGTCTTGGTTTTCTGATCTGTAAAACAAGATAATAATTCTTACCTTACAGAACTCCTATGAAGATTAAATGAAGCAATGTGTGTAAAGGGTGTGGCACAGTACCTGGCACACAGCAACTGGGTGATAGATGTAGCTACCCTGGAGTGTCAGGAGAAGCAGGGTGCACAGCTAACCTAGAGTGACCTGGAGGAAGACAGATGGTTCATCCTGGAGTTGGCTCCAGGCTGCACTGCTGTTACCTGGGTTCAGGGGCTGAGGGCAGAGCTTCCCAGGCCATTCTATCGGAACAAACGCTAACTGTAAAGAGACATGAACATATGCCCTGTTGGAAGATTCAAAATTCATTCTTATGTTTTGTGTTAAAATTTCATGTCTTGGCTCGGTGCCTATAGCTCAACCGGCTAAGGCGCCAGCCACATACACCTAAGATGGCGGGTTCGAATCCCCAGCCCGGACCCGCCAAAAACAACAATGACGGCTGCAACCAATAAATAGCTGGGCGTTGTGGCGGGCACCTGTAGTCCCAGCTACTTGGGAGGCTGAGGCAGGAGACTCGCTTGAGCCCAGGAGTTGGAGGTTGCTGTGAGCTGTAATGCCACGGCACTCTACCCAGGGGGACAGCTTGAGGCTCTGTCTCAAAAAAAAAAAAAAAAAAAAATTCATGTCTTTTTAATGTGCTCCCAAGCAAATTTGGTTTTGGTTTAGTGTAAAAATAATATTGCCTGCTCTAAAATCTCTAAGAACTATGGTCTCTAAGGAGATAGCCTGTGATGGTGCTGACTTTGTCTACCCCTTGTCACCTTCCCCACATGCTTAGGGATAAATGTGCCTCAGCTTGCTGGCCAGGTAGATTTCCTTTCCACGAGCACAGCTGATAGTGTGGGTTCAACTTGGGATAGTATGGCATCTCATTATTAATATATAAAACTCTGAGGCCCTGAAAAGCTAAAGAATTCTCTCCAAATCACAGCGTGGGAAGAGATTGGACCAGGGAGCAGCTCTCTGAGCTCAGCCTACCCTCCTTTCTGGTCATGAACATCATAAAACAGAAAATAACACATTTGTGTACAATGTTTGAACAGCCATAGTTCTAAAATGGTCTTAACAGAATTACAAGCGCCACAGGCATCCTAGGGGGAGCGTATCTCTTAATGTTATCACATTTAAGAGAGGCACCTGCTGTGCACCAAATACAGGTAGATAAATGTAAGTAATAAATAAATTTAATAAATAAATAAATGAACTTCAAATAACTCAGTTTGGGAAGGAGGATGAAGAGTTTGCATTTGAAGACTTCATAAAAGTCAAATTAGTCAAATTTGTGCTTAGATAAGACATGGCATTTACAAATTGAGTGGTCTACAGTGACCATATGTGGCAGTTTCTTATCAAAAAAAAAAATACAGCTTCTGACTAGTTCATTCTCTATAGATAGTAGAAATTATGGATAAATTCTGCAATATCCGTAGGGAAATTAGACTATCTCAATATTTCACATGCAGAATGACAACACTACAGGTACACATTATCAAAAACAGAATCTACATTTTTGCAGAGACATTTCAAAATATTTTGCTGATGAGATGCACACTTTAAATTATAAAACAACATATAAACTCAAACAAGCACTAATCCACATATTAAAATATAACTACTGTTTACTTCTTTATCTAAAATATTAGGGTGCTTCTTAAATGGAACTTGAAATAATTTCCACCATATGCAAACCTAAAAACAATTGTATTTTCAAATCCTGCCAAAGTAGCCATGATCAGATACTTACCTCTAGGGGGAGCTCAAGGTTTTGTTAGTACCCAATCTCCTTTCTCCGCTTTCCCAGTCTTTATTGATGGAGCCCTGGGACCTCTTCATTCAGGAAAAAATGCTTCACCTCTTCCCTTCCCACTCCACTAAAAAAAACAGGCAGAAACTGGGAGTGGGGGTGCTCAGGAGAAAAATAGACTCTAGGAAAACCACTAAGCCAATCTCAGTCCACCAGGTAGCTATTTTTCTCTTTAAGAACAAAGCCTAATTACTAATAAACCCAGGGTTTGCCAGGAGGAGCTTAACAAATTCCTCAAACCACCAGCAGCAATAGTGGGAGACTGTGGATGCTCATGTCACAGCTTAACACACCTCTGAACTCCTATGACAACCAAGTAGTACTTTCAATTCTAGTACCTGTGGCTACAGAGGTATTGGTATAATTTAAGCCAACATTTTTAAGAATGCATTTCAAAGAACACCAGTTGTTCTTTGTATATTAACAAATTTTATGTAAATAAAGGGTTCCCTGGGAAGGAAGTTTAGAAAATAGTAGGTTAAACTATATTCAAAAGCATTCCTTTCCACAGGACTTCTCATGGTCTTTAATTCATGATGACTACAGAAGAATTGACAAGTAAGATGTGTTTTTCTAAACTCATATGACCATAGATCTCTTTTTTAAGGAGTTTCTCTTCAGACTATTCCTGGAACATTCTATCAGAAATATTTTTTGTCTTTTGGGGGGGGACGGAGGGGACAGATTCGCATGCTGTTGTCCAAGCTTAGTGCAACCTCAAACCCCCCAGCTCAAGCAATTGCCCCTACCTCAGCCTCCAGAGTAGATGGGACTATAGGTGTGTGCCCCCACACCTGGCTAGTTTTTCTAATTTTTTTTTATAGAAGTGGGGTCTCACTCTTATTCAGGCTGGTCTTGAACTCCTGACCTCAAGAGATCTTCCCACCTCAGCCTCTCAAAGTACTAGAATTACAGGCATGAGCCATCACACATAGCCAAGATTTTTCTTTTACAACTCAGCCTAGTGTATTTCAAACAAAAGAAGAGAGTTTGGTTGAAAATCTCTGGATATGCGCTTCAATTAGCCATTCCAATTTATATGTACAATAAAAGCTTTGGGCTCTTTAGCAATCACCTCCTTGCCATCACCTAATGTTTTCTAGGCTAGGAAACTTCTTACCCAAAAAATGATTATTTGCCTTGCAAAATGAGATTCCCCTTAAAACTCCTTAAATCATAGATTCTCCCAGCACACTTTAAAAATGATTCTACTTACAAAATAAAATTTAAGTTCACCTACTTACAAGTTTTTAAAGAAAATTTTAGCTGACAGTAAGACATAATTGCATATGAACATTTCTTTAAACATATAGTGATATCAAACACTTTTTAAAAATTCATATAGGTTTTTCCAGTAGAAAACCAAGTATTTTGCTATCACATTAATCCAAGTACAATCTGCATGAAAAAAATAGCGATTCCTGCCATTTTTTCCCTGGCTAAGGAATTTTAAGGCTGTGTTATTATTACCAGTCATCATCTTCATGAGATAGGGTGTCTTGGGTGGCAAGTTTGTTCATCTGGAGGAGTTGGGTCAAGATCACCGATAGACCCTTTTTCAAATTATAGTCCTCAGGCATCTGCCCTCATATTCTCCCCTCAGATGAGTCACTGCTCCATGGTTTTAAAATATTAATACTAGAAGTGAGATGGATACCAAAGACATATTAAGCAGGAAAATTATTAAGAATCAGAAATAGAGGACTGTAGTTTCCAAAGTGGAGTTATATACCCTACAGAATATGTTTTAAAATAAGAGAAACTGTTTATATTTTTATCTCAAAAATTAGATGTTAGACTCTCTTAATACTTAATATATAGAATGACAATAATTAATACATACATGTATATATATAGACACACAGAGAGAAGGAGACATAATCCAGAGGAAAAAAGGAATATATACACATGTTATGGAGAAACATTTTCAAGATATTTTGTTCATGGCAGGCATAATTTGGAAGTCAGGAGATCAATGGTTTAGAGAAATCTTTGGCTCTGAAAGCACAGGTCAGGTTAATTAGAAGATAACGTAGATAGGCAGATGTGAGTCTGCAGTCCAATAACAATCTCCCATTGTCAAATGTCAAGGTGAAACTAAGTTTATTTCTGAAATGATTCCACGTTATTATAAGAACAAAACTTCACCTTTTACCAACACTGTCACTTGAGTAGCAAACAACAAACTCTGGGACTTGCATAGCAAATAAAGAAGAAATAGAACCGAACTAAAATTAAGCTTTTAAAACTATTGATATTAGAATCAAGATATAGGTTCTCTGCTCAAAAATTTTAGCAACACATGAATTTTGGGTAGTATTTTTCAATTCAACAAATATTAATAAAGTGTTCTAAATACATTTACCTTTTAAATGTAAAAAGTTACCTGAAAACATTTGTTATTATTCAGTAGGAATAAAGCTTCTGAAGGTATCTAACTGGCTTCATTACCAATTAAAAGCTATAAAGAAGTAGTCTGGGTAAAAAGTTAGATTCTTCTAAGCTATATAGTCGGTCTCCATGAAGAATTTCCAAGTTTGCTCAAACTGGTGGTACAGGTGACTTCAGAACTTTATTCCCGTAAGATAAATTTAATTTTCATTCTGAAGTTAAATTTTTAAAAATCAGCCTTTTAGAATAATTATACACTAAAATGAGTTGTTATCAATATGTTGCAATAATCACATGCCAGGCGGTGCCTGTGGCTCAAAGGAGTAGGGCACCAGCCCCATATGCCAGAGGTGGTGGGTTCAAACCCAGCCCCGGCCAAAAACAGCAAATAATAATAATAATAATAATCATATGCCTTTCAAGAAGAAGGAAACACAATCATGCTCATATAAAAGACTGATACAATAACTACATACAAAATAGGGGTGCCTCTGTCTAAAGCATACATGTCAACTGGCAGCATTCATAGTATACTTTCTGGGATAAACTGAACCAGAGATTTTTCAAGATCTTCAAAGTCTTTAACATGTTTCCTACTTCTAGAAAAATCAGTGACTAGTCCTTATAAAAGTAATATTATTAATCAGTATAGAATTCCACTTCCCTCCATGCTAATATTGATAGTTATTACAATAAATTAACGAGAGAAGAACCATCTATTCATGTCATGTGAAAGCAGTGGTTCTTAACCTTCCTCATGCTGTGGTGACCCCCAGTGAAAATAATTTTTTGGCTGGGGGTCACCACGACATGAGGAACTGTATTAAAGGGTGGTGGCATTAGGAAGGTTGAGAACCACTGTGCTAAAGGATCTCTCTGCTTTTTCTTTTTATTTGCCCAAAAGCCTCTGCAATAAGCTTAAGATCAGGATCTGAGCCTACTAGAAGAAACGACTAAGGAACCTCAGGAAAGATTGTACCAGGCACTCTCGTCCACTGATACTACCGGGAAGTAATTGACAGGTACCACTGACAACAGCACATTAAAAATCAGCTGTGATTGAGTGATGATTTCCAAGAATTTTTGGCCCCCATAAGAAGTAGACAGCTTCCACTCAACACCTCAGAACCAAACCTTTATAGAGGCAGAAACCACTAACCAGGCAAAGCCATGGCTTTGTTCCCACTGTTCATAGTTATGTTACATAAATTGTTAGCACACATCTCCATTTTTAATCATAGTACTCAAGAATTTTGCCCCTAACAAGCCATTAGGTGAAGGACTAATTATTCAAACATTGGCAAAGTCAAACAATCCACATCCAAATTAAAAGACATCCAAACAGATGATGGACACATGGGCATGCTTCAGACATTAGCAATAATCCTTGCCTTTGTTTTGCCAGTTTTGTAGGTCCCAAGTATACGGTCTCCAGAGACTTAAATGCTGCCATGTAGTCCCTGTCCTACCAGATGATTCAACAGCTCATCCTGCAACTAAGAAAATGTGAAAAACTATTATTCCTCTACAGATGACATTTCTCTGAGCAACCTTCTATTTAGCAGACTCCAGACAATAGTTCAGATCTAAGTGATGATGTCCCATGGATAATGGTCCCTCCTTTAGCTTAGACTAAAGAATGATCAGAAGACAGTAACTCAGAATTGAAACAGAGCTCACAGCTTGCAAATTTTTACCATGATTCTCAAAATAGATTGTACCAAACTGTGGCATGCAAAATGATCTAAGCTCAAACTCTTTAACAGCAGCATATCTAGACTCATGTATTCACAGACTCACCTCATTTGTAAATCCTGACTGATCTCTATCAACGCCATCCTGTAATAACTCTAAGCCTCAAAACCCTACAAATGTGCTTCTCTAACTTTCCTTACAAGACACTGGCATCATCTAATGTGTCTATGCTTCCCTACTAAGGCATACTTTATTAGGACATAGTAGGAAAGCATATAGATTTAACTAAAACTATTAAATTTAACCAGCCGAGTGTTGTGGTAGGCAACTGTAGTCCCAGTTATTCAGGAGGCTAAGGCAAGAGGATTGCTTGAGCCCAAGAGTTTGAGGTTGCTGTGAGCTATGACGCATGGCACTCTACTGAGGGTAACAAAGTGAGATTCTGTCTCAAAAAAAAAAAAAAAAAAAAAAACTGTAGGTGGTGGCATGCACCTGTAGTCCCAGCATTAGAGAGGCTGAAATGTAAGGATCACTTGAGAGCCCAGGAGATCCTGAAGCCCAGAAGTTTGAGGATAGCCTGCACAATATAGCAAGACTCCCATCTCTTTAAAAAAAAAAATCCAGTTAATTTAAATATAAATTTAAATCATATAAATGTGGACAAAACCAAAATTTTGAATCACCATTTTCATATACCATTGTCTTTATGCGGTCAGAAGTGATTTTAATCACACACTTACCATAACCAGAAGTCTTCCCTACTTAACAAATACTCTCAGTACACTAGTCTCTCCCTCCTTATCCATGGTTTTGTTTTCTGCAGTTTCTGTCACCAGAGGTCACCCAAGTTCGAAAATGTTAAATGGAAAATTCCATAAATAAATAATACATAAGTTTTTAATTGTAGTCCATTCAGCTCAGCACATGAATTATTCCTTATCTGGTGTCTCCACATGGTCAATGCCCACTTGTTAACCATTTAATGGTCGACTGTCACAGTACCACAGTGCTTGTGTTAAGTCCCCCTCATTTTGCTTTTATTAATTATTATAATTGTTCTATCTTGTTATTGCTTTCTATCTCCTCTTACTGTGCCTAATTTATAAGTTAAACTTTATCATAGGTATGACTACATAGGAAAAAACATGCTGCATATAGAGTTATGTACGATCCATGATTTCAGGCATCCACTGGGGGACTTGGGGCGCATCCCCCACGGGTTGGGGTAACAACTGTAATACTATCTAATTCTTCAACCTCACTTTACCAGGAGGTCAAACACAGTCAAATGCTTCAAAAGGGCACCAGTCATGCTCTCGTCTTAGTGAAAGTGAAATAATCACCCTTTGCATAGTCAATGGTATTTGAAATGGGAGCATGGTTCAAGTAAAAGAAATGGCCCATAGAGAAACATAGAACATTTTATTAAACCAGGCTATTAAGGACATTCATAGTTCATAAAATTTAATGGTTTGTCTATAGTAATTTATTTTTAAGTCAGCCAGAGGCTTTTATGAAGCCAAAACATGACCAAATGTCACCAACTACTCTGTCAAGCTTAATGTTAGCATTTAAAGTCTCACCACAAATTTAACAAATTAACTAACTTCACCCTGCATGAACCGAAAGTCTCCCCTGGAATAAATTAAAATGCTTCCTGACCTACCAGCAATATCTGTAAGCTAACAGATATATTCTTTCCAGAGTGCTGGGTCAGAAATGTTATGCTAAAAGTCAGAGGCACTCATTAACATTACTCGTACAAAAGACTTTGGAGCAGATGAAGAGCAGACACAAGATGGCTCCCTGAAAATCACAACAGTCATTTTCACTGGTGGGGAAAAGTATTTATACAAAAGGAATATTAATGGGAAATAGCTCTCTACTATAGAGGCTAAGTGGGAGGGTCTAAATCCAATGACTGCTAACCAAAATGTTAGTTCAGAAATTCAAGTTCAGTGTTGTCATCATCTTCTTTGCCATTTCCACACAAACTATTAGCTAAGGAGAAATTCCCATTTACACTGCTAGCTATCTGTTGATCAATAAACCCTCTGATGGATACATATGCTTTCTTTTCAAAAATGAGGAGCTGAAGTATCAGAAAGTCACTGATTTCTCTGCAAGACACGCATTTGATCAGTATGTGACTAAACTGATGACTCTTCATTTGCTGCCTGCATCCTTTCATAAATCCACATACTTCTAAAAATGGAATATGAGTAATAAAATGATCAAAAGAACAACAAACAGAAGAAAGTAACTACAAACTGGGAGAAATTTCCATATAAAGTCACCGTAAAGGATAGTACCATATGCTTTACCTGTTATTACCTGTTTCTGTCATTCCCTCTGATATAGCATCAAATGCAGGACTAGAAACAGAGGAGTTATTCAGGAAACAGAATTGGTTAGTTTGAGACCAGCCTAAGAAAGAGCAAGACTCATCTCTATAAAAGAAAGAGCAGGAGGAGGAAGATGAGGGAGAAATAGAATTAGGTAATAAGTATAGAGAAAAAACAAGTATGCAAAAGAAATAAAAGAATAAATGAATACTTGGGGTTTTGCCAATCCCCACATCTGCTTCATTAGGAAGCATTTCTTTCCTATGAATTCAAGAAATGCTAAGCCTGCACCAAAAAATTCCAATTAAAATCTATCACCTCATTTCTTTGATATGAGGCCTTTAATTCATATCTTTTAATGTCTTCTTGTGTCTATATCCCTGTCTTTCACCCTTGCTTTAACTGTCTGTGGCCTCTTACTTTTAGTCGTCTTATTACCCTTCTAATTGTAAATGAAATGCATACTCAGTTCAAAATAATCAGAAAATATGGAGGACCACAGAGAATAAAAGTTACAACCCAAAATTAACCCTGCTAACATTTCTGTAACTTCCCTCCTGACTTCTACTTATTCATACATTCAAAATGAAATCATACTACAAAGCTTTTTAGTTTTTTTCCAAAAATATTTTTGACCTAGTACTGTGAAATGAGCCGAAGTCTCCCACCAATCACTGTGGTTGGAACACTGTAGCACGGGTCTGAGAATGCTTTTATTTAGTTTATAGGTGTATCTTTTTCACCCACCAAGGGATCTAGACAAGAAGATTAACAGTAGCATTTGTACTAGTCAAAAAACAATCAATCAATGGGAGTCTGGTTAATAAAGTATAAGCTAGTTTTATATTGTGTATCATTCAGGGCTCTCCAGAGAAACAGACCAATAGGAGAAAGTGATTAGATATAGATAGATAGATAGATCAATCGATCAATAGGTAGATAAGATTAGACTAGACAGACAAGATTTCTTATGGGAACTGGCTCATGTGATTATGGAAGCTGAGACGTTCCATGGTCCTCTGTCTGTATACCAGAGAACCAATCTTATAAGTTAGTCCAAGTCTGAAGGAACCAAAGGATCCACTAGTGCAAGTCTCAGGCTGAGTCTGAGGCCTGAGAACCAGGAGCTCTTATATCGAGTACAGGAGATGGATGACCTCGCTCAAACAGAGGGCAAATTTGCCTTTCCTCTGCTTTTTTGTTCTATTCTAGCCCTCAGTAGATTGGATGATGCATTGGTGTGGGCAATCATCTGTACTCAGTCTACTGATTTTATTGCTGATATCTTCTGGAAGACAGATCCAGAAATAACATGTTGCCAGGTAGCTGAGTATCTCTTAATCCAGTCAAGGTTGACACCTGAAATTAGCCATCCTGCCTCCCAAAGGTCCCAGCTACTAATATCACCAACTTGGAGGTTAGGATTTCAACACATGAAATTTTGGTAAGGGAGATAAACATTCAATCCATTGCACTGGACTGAAGACACAAGACTCCTGGGTTAGAAATAAATGACCATTATTTACAGAAATAGCAGTAGCCAGAGTCTGTGTTTTCTCATATTAATTTCCAAAGCCCTAATCATGCAGGCTGTTGTATAAAGGGCCAGGTGACACCTGCCCATGTACCCCAGGTTTATAAAAGGAGAAGAACCCTAAGTTTAAAGAAGCTGAATCTTCAATACTGGGTAGTAAGCGTGCCTGTCCTGTGCTCTGGAGGAAAAAACTGTCTCTCTATTCCAGGGCTATGCACTGCACATGCATCCTTGTAAAGAAAGTTTGGAAAGCAGTCAGTACCTCTGCTCTCAAAACATGCAGGAACGTGAGACTCAAGAAGCATCAGCTTCTGTCAAAATATAAATCACTCCTTTACTGGTTGAATAACATTTCCTTGTATTAATGTTCTATGATACATTTAACTAATGTTTTAAAAGAACTTTTAGTTGCCACCATTAATATTCTTGACTGGTGCTATTATTTCTTTTATTTTTTTTTTTCTTTTGAGACAGGGCAGGGGCATCATGATAGCTGACAGCAACCGCAAACTCCTGGGCTCAAGCAGTCCTCCTGTGTCCGCCTCCAAAATCGGTGGGAACACAAGTGTGTGCTACCACACCTGGCTAATTTTTCTATTTTTTTGCAGAGACCAGGTCTCACTATGTTGCCCAGCCTAATCTTGAACTTCTAGAGTCAAACAATTCTCCTGTGTTAGCCTCCCAAAGTGCTAGGATTACAAATATGAGCCACTGCATCCAGCTTATACCATTATTACTTTAAGATTAATCTAGAAGTGGGACTGCTAAGACTATATATTTCAAAAGATTTTTTATATTTGCATTATATTGCACTAAGCTTCCTGGTTATAGGGATTGCTCACACTCTGCTTGTATGAATAACTTCTTGGCTACCCACTCTTTCACTAATGTAGGATACTATCAATCTGCTTGAGGTCTTAAAATCTAATAGGCATAGTGATATCTACTTTATTTTCATTGTTAATTTGTTGATTACTAATAAAATTGACTATTTTTGTATGTTCATCAACCATGTATCTTTCATCTATTTTAAATAGTGACATCCATCCATCATTTTTATTGTGCAAATTTATGGAGTACTTGAGAAATTTTGATATATATATATAATATACTTTGATCGAGTCAGGGTATTTAGGGGGTCCATCACTTGAGTACAGTATATTTTTGTTAGATAAAGCAACCCTATCTGCTACAAAACATTGAATTTATTCCTTCAATCTTATCATATGTTTGTATCTTTTAACCCACTTCTCTTCATCCTCCCACTTTTCCCCCACTCATCCTTCCTCATTTGTTATCTGTCATTTCCCTCTCCACCTCCATCAAATATTTTAGCTACCACATATAAGGGAGAAGGTGCAAAATTTGTCTTTTTGTGCCTGGCTTATTTCACTTAAGATAATGACTTCCAGTTCCATCCATATTACTGCATATGAGTGCATTCTCTTATATGGCTGAATTGTATTCCATAGTGTATATACGAGTATATTACATTTTCTTTATTCATTTATCCTTTGATGAACACTTACATTGATCTTATATGTTTGCTATTGTGAATAGTGCTGCAATAAACATGTGGGAGTGGGTATCCCTTTGAGATATTGATTTCTTTTCCTTTGGGTAGATAGATGCCACAGTGGAATTGCTGGATCAAATGGTAATTCTACTTTTAATTTTTTGATTAATCTCCATACTGTTTTCCATAGCAAATGTACTAGTTTACATTGCCAACAACAATATATAAGAGTTCCTTTTTCTCCACATTGTTGCCAACATGTCTTATTTTTATCTTTTTCTTTTATATCTTATTCTGAGTGGGATAACATGACATCTCGTTGTTTTGATTTCCATTTCTCTGATTATTATTTAGGTTAAACATTTTTTCATACAACTGTTTTCTTTTGAACATTGTCCATTCATGTTCTTTTCCCACTTTTTAATGAGATTGATTCTGTTTTCCTGTTGAGGTCCTTGTATTAGGTTATTAGGTGTGAAATGTCTGATTTCCTTAAGTATTAAGTTTGATGGTTTTTATCTCTGACATTTCACTCTGACACTTCTTGCTTTTGTTTTAAAGGTGCATCCTCCTTCTTTCAAACATGTTGGGCCTTGTGATTATCTTTCAAACACCTTGAGTTATTTTTGCGAAAATATGGATAAGTAGGAAAATCATGTTATCTTCGAATGTGAATTTTATCATGGAACCGCAATAGTGCAGACAGCTCAAAATATCAACAAAGTTGTGTCTGATAAGGATGTGGCTAATGAATGCACAGTCCAATAATGGTTTGAGAAGTTCCATTCTGGTGATCTTGATCTTGAAAATGAGCCACATGAGTGACATGAGACCAACATGGATAATGAGCTGAATGAAGACTGGAATAGAAGCAAATCCATCTCAGCCTGCACGTGAATTAGCAGCAAGGTTTGACGTTACTATTCCAACATTATTGGGCCATTTGAAGCAAATTGGCAAGGTAAAGAAGCTGGATAGATGGATGCTAAAGAGACATCAGCTCAAAGGTTGCCTTTCTTTGCTGTCACAACATAAGAGCAAACTATTTTTTTTTTTTTTGAGACAGGAGCCTCAAGCTGTCCCCCTGAGTAGAGTGCCGTGGCATCTCAGCTTACAGCAACCTTCCACTCCTGGGCTTAAGCGAGTCTCCTGCCTCAGCCTCCCAAGTAGCTAGGACCACAGGCGCCCGCCACAACACCTGGCTATTTTTTGGTTGCAGCTGTCATTGTTGTTCGACGGGCCCGGGCTGGATTCGAACCCACCACTTTGGGTGTATGTGGCTGGCACCTTAGCCACTTGAGCTACAGGCGCTGAGCCAGGGCAAACTATTTCTATATCACATTGTTATAGCTAACGAAAGATACATTATTTTTAACAATCACAAGTATTAAGCACAATAGTTAGATAAATATTAAATGTCAAAACACAGTCCAAAACTGAATATTCACCAAAAAGAGCTAACAGGGTCTATTTGGTGGTCCAGTGCTAGTATTACCTACTACAGCTTCATGAAACCTGGTCAATCGATTATAGGTTGTCTGCTTGCAGTCAAGTGGATGAAATGATAAGGATGCTTATGATTAAGTAGTCAGGATTGGTCTGTAGAGACAGGCCAATCCTCTTCAAGACAAGACTTAACCACATGTTGCACAAACAATGCTGCTCAAACTACAGAAGCTAGACTTGGAAACTCTGTCATCCACCATATTCACCAGACTTTCCACCAACTGACCACCACTTCTTCCAGAATTTGGACCACTTCTTTCAGGGAAAAATATTTAATTCCCAACAAGCAGTGGAAAATGCCTTTTGTGATTTCATTGCCACCTGCTCTTTAGGCTGCTTCACTGCTGCCATAAACAAGCTACCATTAAGATGGCAAGACCGTATCAATAAGTTGGGTGCCTACTTTGACTAATTGTACTGATTCTTGTTTGAGGTATAAACTAAACTCTTGATTCAAAATTGAACATTTCATGTTTGATGACCTAATATATTCTGGATATTAGTCCCTTGTTAGATGAAGAGTTTGCAAATATTTTCTCTGATTAAACAGGTAGTCTCTTCACTCTGCTGATTATTTCTTTTGTTATCTAGAAGCTTTTCAGTTTACATCCTATTTGTCTATTCTTGGTTTTGTTACAAGGCTTTAATACTTTTACAGTTGATTTTATTATATGATAAAAGATAGGGGTCCAGTTTCATTCTTCTATATGTGTCTATCCAATTTTTCCAGCATTATTTATTGAATAAGGTGTCCGTTACCCAATGTAAACTTTGTCAGCCTTGTCAAAGATCAGTTCACTGTAAATATGTGACTTAATTTCTGGGTTCTCTGTTCTGTTCTGTTTGCCTGCATGCCTAATCTTATGCCAATACCATATTGTTTTGGTTACTATAATCTTATAATATATTTTGAAGTCAGTGAATGTGATGCCCAGTGTATTTTTTCTCAAGATTGCTTTGGCTATTTGGGCTCTTTATTGGTTCTCTAGGAATTTTAGGTTTTTTATAATTTTGTGAAGAATAATATTGGATTGTGATAATATAGATTGCATAGAATCTATAGATTGCTTTAGGGAATATGGTCACTCTGACAATATTAATTCTTCCGATCCATGAGCATGGGATGTTTTTCCATTTGTTTGTGTCTTTTTAAAATTTCTTCCTTCAGTGCTTTGTAATTTTCCTTACAAAGATCTTTCATTTTCTTTGTTAAATTAAGTATCTTTTGTAGTTATTGTAAATGAGATTGCCTTCTTCATTTCTTTCTCAACTAATTACTGATGTATAGAAACACTAGTAGTTTTTATACTTTGCTTTTATATCTTTCATCTTTACTGAATTCACTTATCAAATTCATTTGTTGGTGGAGTCCTTAGGTTTTTCTAGATAGAAGATAATATAATCAGCAAAAGAGTGACAATTTTACTCTTTTTCAATTTGAATGTCTTTTTTTCCTCTTACTTGATTCTTCTAGTAAGGACTTCCCATACTATGCTGAATAAGAATGGTGAAAGTGGGAATCCTTGCCTAATTCTTGTTCTTAGACAGAATGCTTTCAACTTTTCCCTATTAAGTATAATGTTTGCTGTGGGTTTGTCATATATAACCTTTATTATTTTTAGTTATGTCCCTTCTATGCCTAGCTTTTTGAGAAAGATATTGAACTTTATCAAACGTTTTGTCTACATCTAAAATAATCTTATGCTTTTTGTCTTTCATTTTGTTGATGTGATGTGTCATGTTTATTGAGTTGAGTTTCTTGAACCATCCTTGCATTACTGCTATAAATCCCACTTTATTATGGTATAGAACCTTTTTGATGTACTTTTGGATTTGATTTGCTAGCATTTTATTTAGGATTTTTCATTTATATTCATCAGGAATATTGCCTTGGAATTTACTTTTACTATTGTATCCTTGTATGGTTTCATTATCAGGGTAATGCTGGCCTCATAGAATGAGATAGAAAGGATTTCCCTCCTCTTTAATCTTTTGGAATAGCTTCAAGACAATTGATATTAGTTCTTTTTTGTACATTTGGTAGAATTTAGCTACAAATCTACCTAGGGCTGGGCTTTACTTTGTTAGGAGACTTTCTAACTACTAATTCAATCTCCCTACCCATTATTGGTCTGTTCAGGTTTCCTATTTCTTCCTCATTCAATCTTGGTAGGTTGTAGGTTTTCAGGAGTTTATCCATTTCCCATATGGAATTTTTTAGTATATAGTTTTTCATAATGGTTCCTGGTGATCTTTTGTATTTCTGTGGTATCAGGTATAATGTCTCCTTTTTAATTTCTGATTTCATTTATTTGGGTCTTCTTTCTTATTTTCGTAGTGACTCTACTAGTGGTTTACTAATGGTGTTTATCTTTTCAACTAACTTGGATCTCTTATATTCCTTTTTAGTCTCTATTTCATTTAGTTCTACCCTGATCTGTATTCTTCCTTTTTCCTGTTAATTTTGGATTTGATCTGTTCTTGCTTTTCTAGTTCCTTGAGGTACATTGTTAGTTGTTAATTTGTAATCTTTCTATTTTTTCAAAGTAGACCTTTTACTATAAACTTTCCTCTTAGCACTGCTTTTGGTGTATCCTATAGGTTTTGGTATGTTGTGTTTCTATTTCCATTTGTTTTAAGAAGTGTTTTTTTTTTTTCCATTTCAATTTCTTTGTTGACCCAATGGTCATTCTGATCACATTGTTTAATTTCCATGTATTTGTATAGATTCCCAAGTTCTTATTATTGGTTTCTAGTTTTATTCCTTAGAGTCTAACAAAATACTTGATAAGATTTTGATTATTTTTAATATTTTGAGATTTGTAGCCTAACATATGTTTTAATCTGGAGAATGTTCCATGTGTTGATGAAAAGAATATATATCTTGCAGTTCTTAGATAAAATGTTCTATAAATGTCTGTCAGGCCCATTTGGTCTATAATTCAATTTAAATCCAATGTTTCTTTGTTGATTTTCTGACTAGAGATCAATTTAATGCTGAGAGTAAAGTGTTGAAGTCCCCTGCTATTATCATTTGTCATCTCTCTCTGTGTGTAGATCTAGTAATACTTGCTCTTTGAACCTGGTGTTCCAGTACTGGGGAGATACACACACACACACACACATACATATAAATGTATAAACATATACATACATATATGTATATATTTATCATTATATAATGACTTTGTCTTTACTGTTTTTGACTTAAAGTTTATTTTATCTAATATAAATATAGCTAATCCTGCTTGCTTTAGGTTTCCATTTCTATGAAATATATTTTTTCATCTCTTTACTTTCAGTCTATGTGTCTTTCCTGGTGAGTTTCTTATAAACATCATATAATGGGATGGTGAGGTTTTTGTATTTTTTGTGGGGGATTTTTTTTATCCTTTCAGGCAGTCTATATCTTTTAAATGAAGAATTTAATCCATTACATTCAAGTTTTTATTGATATGTGTGGCTTTGTTCCTGTCATATTGTTAATTGTTTTCTGGTTGTTTATCCTTCATCCTTTTCTTTCTCTCATTGCTGTGGTTTGGTGGATTTCTATCATTGTGCCATTTAAGTTCTTTCTCTTCCTCTTTTGTGTGATTGCCTTACCAGTGAGCTGTCATGTGTTTTCATGGTGGTAAATGTCATCCTTTCCCTTCAAGGTTTAGGACTTCCTGGAGTATTTCTTGTAGGACTAGTCTAGTGGCAATGAATTTTCTCAGCATTTGCTTATCTGGGAAAGACATTATGTCTCCTTTATTGATGATATATTTGCTGGATATAGTATTCATAGTGAAGTTTTTCTGCTTTTAGACTTTGACTATATATCATCCCACTCTCTTCTGGCCCATAAGATTTCTACTGAGAAATTCACAGTTAATCTGATGGGATTTTCTTCACAGGTGATTAGATGCTTTTCTCTTGCTGATTTTAGGATTCACTCTTTTTCTTTGACTTTAGACAATCTAGACTATAATGTTCTGTAGAGAAGAGCTTTTTGTATTGTATCTAGCGGACACTGAGGCTCCTGGAGGACACTGAGGCTCCTGTATCTGGATGTCTAGATCTCTTATTAAGCTGAGGAAGTTTTACATCTATTATTTCATTAAATAGGTTCTCTATTCATCCTCAAGGATATTAATAATTCAAATGTTTGATCATTTATTTTGGTTGTCCCAAATGCCACAAGGCTTTATTTTTGTCTGAGTGTGTTATTTCAAAAGATCAGCCTTCAAGTTTTGAAATTCTTTCCCCTGCTTGATCTAGTCTATTGTTATATTTTGTATTTTATTCAATGAGTTCCTCAGTTTCAGAATTTCTGATTAGCTTTTCAAAAGTAATCTCTTTGATAAACTTCTCATTCATATACTGTATTGTTTCCTGGTTTCTCTGTATTATTTCTCAGAATTCTTTTGTATCTCACTGAGCTTCTTTAAAATTAGTATTTTGAGTTTTTCATCCAAGAGTCCATGAATTTCTTTTTGGTTTGGATCTGTTGCAAAGAATCATTGTGTTCTTCTTGTGTTATATTTCCTTGTTTTTTACATTCCCTGTATTTTTTATATCAATATTTACACATCTGTCTTAATAGTTGCTTTTTTGTATTTTTTGAATTTACTTTCATAGGGGAGAACTTTTTCCTGAAAACATATCCATGTTGTTGATTAGGTAGGGTACTTTAGCTTTGATTCTAGATTCATGGTGTAGTCTCTGTATGATTTCTTTGACTGTAAACCAAAGAATTGCTGGTATCTGATTCCCTTGGTGGGTTAGGGTGCGGTTATTAATGAAGGCTGTGGTGAAGTTGTGCTGGGGATGAAAATGCCAAGTGGACCAGTCTTTAGTCCCCATTATTGGCTAGTGGACTAAGCATGCCCATCTCTGTGCCACTGGCAGTTTTTGGTGGTCACCAGTGAGCTGATTTTGGTCCTTCAGGTAGCTTACTCAGATGCCAGAAGATGCAGAAGTGGACCAGGAGGGTGTGCAAGTTCTTGGGCCCCTAGGCAGCCAGAGTGGTGTAGGCCATGGCAACAATCTCTGTAGTGGAACAATTCTCTGGGTCTTGAGTAGTATGAGTTGTTTTGGTGGTAGCTGTGATAGACAAAGCAGACCAGTTTCTATGCCTATAGATGGTGCTTGCAGATAAGTGCCACCTGAGTTGGTATCAGTTGCAAGTTTAGACCTAATCTCAGGCCCCTAGGAGGAGTGTTCAGATACCCAAGGTGGTGAATTGAATTGGGCAGTCCCCAGAGCCCTATAGTATGTGCTCTCTTGGAGTGGGGGACAAAGCCAAACTGAGAAGTCATGTCCTTACTCCCCCAAAGGTGAAAGCAGGCACCAGTCATGGTGGACAGGGGTGAAGTAATCCTCAGGCCACAGATAAAGTACTTGGGTGTTGGGCAATAGCAGCTCCACTGATACTCTGATACTGGACAGGGTGTGCCTGTCTTCAGTGGCCACAGCCTGGGCCAGTGGGTGGGATACATTTGTTCCTCTCATGCCCCAATCCTAATGAGGCCCATCCCTTTCCCTCTACCCTGCTAATGATAGCCCACTCCTAGCTCATATCCCCATCTTGGCTATAGGAGCCTCCTCCCAGCTTACAACAAGTTCTAGTGGCAACCCATGCCCCACCTGTATACTGATCTGGCACGAGCAGCTGCAACCCATGCCTCACTCACATCTTAACCCTAGCTGTGGGAGCCCATTCCCAGCTTTAGTCTCCTGTCCAAGCAATAATGTCCAGGGTTTTGATAATGTCTCAGTCCCAGAGCTGCTGAGAAAGTCTGACAAAGGCTATGTTTGAAAATAGCACCTTGCTATACCTGCTTAGGTCTCAGGCTATGTGACCCAGCACAAACTCTTGTAGTTCCACATCCCCTCCCCCCAGTGTCTGGTAATTCCTTGTGTTCATTTCAGCAGTTCAAAGTTGAGGGGTTCTCCCATGGTCATGATTACATGATTCCCTAGAGGGTATATGGGTTGTTGTAAGTCTCTCACCCACTTTTTCCCTATAGTAGAGTCACTCTTGGCCCATAGCCAATCCCAGTCAAAGAAACTGCCTCTGTTCCTTCTTCTTCCCCCTTTTTGGTGTTTCCTGACACTTCATTTTAAATTCCAGCTCTCTTAGATAATGTAATTGAAGTGTGACTGTCTATACACTATTTTGGGTCTACTAAATGGAGGAAGTGGGCATAAAATGCTTCTAGGCAACCATCTTGAAGGTCCTCTCATACATCTTTTTTTTTTTTTTTTGGCTGGGGCTGGGTTTGAACCCACCACCTCCAGCATATGGGGCCGGTGCCCTATTCCTTTAAGCCACAGGCGCCACCCTCATACATCATTTTTAATGAATCATTCATGTTTGCCTTAATGACTGGTAAGAGTTCTTTATGTATATATTAAGACAATTACTTCATTTCAATAGGCTACCTCTTCACAAGGTATGCTCACTTATATTAAGAATTCTTATACAATGGATTATCTAGTTCAGCACACACCCACAAGAATTGACCCTAGTCTTAAGGACGTTTTAGCCCCCAGACTTTTACTCTGTACATAGGGATGAAAGTAGTATAATTCCACAGCCATCACATAGTTTCTTCATGTAGGCTTCTCTGCCTTTATATGCCAACAAAGGTCTGTGCTAAATACCTTAAAAACTTACCCAGTTACAAATGGGAATTTTCAAATAAGTTTTCTTTTTCCCCCCAAACTGTATATGATTAAATTTGAAACTAATTATGAAAAGCAATGTGCAACACGGAGAAACAAAACTTTAAAAGCTCTAATAGAAGAGTATGATTCTAGCTTGTTATAATAGAAATGTTTCATCTCTCTCAATATTAAAATGAAAGTCATTATCCACGAACATCCTAATCTCCCAGGCCAACTAAATAAAAAAACTGTTAAATCTTAAAGAAGTTATATAATGTATTAATCTTGTTAGTGGTCTCTCTGATAGTAGACTACTTTTAATTGCCTCTGAAAATCTTATTCCATCAAAAAACAAATCATATAGGATACTACCAGCCGAGTGGTTCCTGGGTGCCTCTGTGCTACTGCAGCTGCTGGAGGCCCAAGTGGTAGCAGCATTTGAGCCCATCAGCATGGGCATCACCATCAGGGCAGCATCCGCCCTCACCAGCTACTTGTCCTGCAAGGCCATCTACTGCTGCTTCACTGAGTGCTGCCGTGAGGAGCAGCAGCTCAAAATCTCATCCCTAAAGCTGGATTTGGAGGATAAACAGTTTGAACAGCATGTGGCCACAGAAGTGATTCTCAAGGCACTGACTGGCTTCAGGAACAACAAAAAACCCAAGAAACTATTGACCCCTTCCTTACATGGCAGGGGACACAGGCAAGAATTTTGTTAGCTGAATTGTGACTGAAAGTCTTCACCCAAAAGGCCTAAAGAGGAACTTTGTCCACCTTTTTGTGTCAACTCTGCTCTTCTCTCATGAGCAGAAGATAAAAGTGTACCTGAGCAAGAACTTGAACCCAAATTCCCCAACTGCATGGTATCCACCTTCTCTGATGAATGAAAGCACCTAGCATTCACCACAGAGCACCTGGTGTGAGGACTAGCTACAGAAATGAGTTAGTGCTAATATGAGTGCTTGTGCAAACTCTGTTTTTATATTTGACAAGATGGATAAATTGCACCCTAGGATCACTGATGCAATCAAGCCATTTCTAGACTACTGTGAGCAAGTGGACGGAGTGTCTTACCACAAAGCCATCTTCATCTTCCTCAATAATGCAGGTAGGGACCTTATAACTAAGATGGCTCTTGACTTTTGGTGGACAGGAAGAAAGAGGTGGAACATTCAGCTGAAGGACCTGGAACCTGTGCTGTCTGTTGGGGATCTTCAAAAATAAACACAGTGACATGTGGTACAGTGGACTGATCAACAGAAACCTCATTGATTACTTCATCTCCTTCCTGCCCCTGGAGTGCAGACACATGAAGATGTGTGTGAGGTCTGAAATGAAGGCCTGAGGCTGTGCCATAGATGAAGACGTTGTGACAAGAGTGGCAGATGAAATGACGTTTTTCCCCAAAGATGAGAAAATCTACTCAGACAAAGGCTGTAAGGCTGTGCAATCACAGCTAGATTTCCACTGAGCTCTTACCAGATGGGTGAAGAGGCGCCTGGGAGGCTCAGCACACCGGGCACCTTGTCTTTCAGAAACACTTTGAAGACCTCTTCATGGTTTTGCACATTTGCACATGTGAACTTTTGGGATAGAGAAGTTTCCAGGAGTTGAAACAGGAAAAGATGGTCATCTGTCCCATCCACCTGTCCTTTTGCAATGTAACAGCAGTCCAGCTCTTTGCAGTTGAAGAGGAACTTTAAAACCCCCTTCTCACTTACTACTACTCACCTTGACAAAAGTGCCTGAAGGCAGCTGTGCCAAGGAGACCAAGGGATCTTTTGTAACCCACAGTGCCCACACCTCAGAAGCACCTGTCAGGAGTAAAGGGGCAGCTGAGGAGCGTTCACCTGCTGAAAACATTCTTCAGCTGTTGAGTTTTCTTTACACAGAGAGCCTTTGCTGACTTGAAGAATTTTCAGTTAGGCATCTGTGGGGAGGTGGGGGGGTTGGCCCTGCATGCTGAGCACTCTTGACCTGGCTGAACTGTCCTCATGTAGGGTGGAGGTACCCTCTGAGGCTTCTGTAGCAGACAGGACAGAGGGACTCCTTCCTTTGTCCATTCTGACTGCTGATTACAGCCCATGGGATCCCTTGCCCATCACTCACAGCCTTCCTTGTACCACGTCTTATCCTGAACTTCCCCAGCTGTATCATACAGCCAGTTGGAACAAGACCATCGGCTTTGGAGTTGAGTCCTGAGTTCCTATGGTGAGGTGTTTGTTACACTTTGTGTGTGGGTGAGGCTCTCACTTGATTCCATAGAACCTTTTGAAGTCTACGTGCCCATTCTCCATGATTGACACCTATCCAGGCTAACGGGACAGCTTGAAGATTCTGCATTGCCAAAGAAGTAGGAGTGTTGAACCCTAGAAATTCTAGAGTTTTCAAGATAATGTATTTTTTAAATGTTTTTACTTCTAAATCTCAGACAATAGAAGTTAGTTTGAAATATGGGAAGAACACCAAATGGAATAATTATTTGTTCCTTTCTCAGGTACTCTTAAATGGTATGGATTTTTATTGCTGAATATGTGGCAACATATAGTCATAATCACAGATCATACAAGGTCAGTCTGAAGTTGTAGCAGGTATTGGGTGTCACCTGATAAGGACACCCTTTGCAGCAGCGCCACACTGGACCACCCTGATCACTGGGAAGTAAGGCTTAGATGCCACCTAGTGTGACTCATTCTGTGTCTCTCCTGGAGTTACAGTGCATCTGCAGACACATCACTCGAACCCTGTAGCATGTTCACATGTAAAATGTGGGAGTATGCATCTATGACATGGAACTGCCTTATAGGGTATCACACTTAGTCTTTTGAAAATGCCAAGGAAAGGCTTAAAATTTTAGTACATATTCTCAAATTGAAGCTAAGTTACATTTCTTTTATAACCTTTTGGATATCTAGTCAAGAGGAGACAAGACTTTCTCTGTTTACAATGACATAATCAATAAACCCAACCCATGCTAGCCACCTTTGGACTGCCGTTACTGAGTGCAACTTAGCCAAGGCCTAGCCTCCCTCACCCTTTGTAAAATGTGAACAAGAGTTTGAATTGACCTGGATACAAAATAATAAAACCAAGATTTTGTGGGGGGAAAAAATCATTTTGCTAATCATAGGCAGAAATTAGAAGAATGTAGTAGCAAAAATGTATTTAAACTTCAAAACAAGCTATTATAACACTAAAGTGAAGCTCTTCAACACTGTAGCAAAATAGCTTTTCCCTAATGAAAGAAAAAAAAAATTAGGAAGTTCTATTCAAATAATTCATATGAGAAAATTTTTCTATGAAATTAAAAGTAGTGTGTTAATTCAGAGTTCAGTAGTAAATGTCAAATCTCAAAATTCTCAAGAAAATGTTTTCACTGATTTCAGGCAACTGATGTGAATTAGGTAGTAGATTTTTAAATATAATTCTTTTTAAATAATTGCAAGGTCAGAATGAAACTAAAAAAACATAAGAGATCCATGTCCCTCTAGGACCTGCATTGGTTTGGGGCAATCAGGACTGAACTAAAATGCCTTAGGCACTGAGAAACCAGCAGCCTCTGGATGCTCCAAGCTCAGGAGGTACAAAGAACACCATCAGAGCACAGTTGGACTTGTTCAGGGACACAAATCCATGCTGTGTCCAAAGAACTCAGCCCTCCTGGTGATACCAAAAAGTAAAAGGTACTTTTACAACCATATGTTGTCAATATTCTCTAGATCACAGAAAAAAGACCTCAAGTAGCCAGAAATTGCATTGTTTTCCTTCTCAATGTTACATAGCTATTTGGGGCCTATTGATAATTCCATATATACATAGACATAGACATACGGACATATAACTTTAAATCTGAACCCCCCCCCCCAGAAAAACTTTTCTTTCAGTATCTGTCTTGTTCATGCCATTAAAAATAATCGACATAAACATTGGTACCTTCTCACCTACTCCCTTTCATGTATTGAATTCTCACAACAAACCCCATCACATATAGCAGAGGAACAGAACGTGAGGAGCGATAATGGACTCACCTAAAATCACATGCCCAATGAACAGGTCAGTGGACTGGCATGGACTGGCTTTTTCTCCACTTCTCTCTTGGCACCTGACTTCAATTACCTTCTGTGGCTCATAGAACTGTTTGGTTTTCTTACCCTCCTGAAGATGGTCACAGAGACCCAGACAATATCTTCTGCCTTTAAGAAAAAGATAAAATATTCTTCTATTTTTGCACTTCCTGATAGGTATTGCTAAAATCCTGAACTAGTGAGTCTCAACAACTAGACATGTAAGATTAGAACCACAGGCCTGAATAGCACCACTGACTCATAGAGTCCAGGAGTCCTGGACTCACATGGTACCCAAAGCACACTTAGGTTCACACAGGCATGGCAGATCACATCTATAATCCTAGCACCCTGGGAGGCCAAGGTGGATCAAGACCAGCCTAAGCAAGAGCAAGACCCCATCTCTACTAAATAGAAAAACCAGCTGGGCAACGTGGCATGCCCCTGTAGTACCAGCCACTAGGGAGGCTGAGGCAAGAGGATCACTTGAGTGCAAGAGTTTGAGGCTTCTGTCCCCTATGATGATGCCACAGCACTCTACCCAGGGCAACAGAGACTCTGTCTTAAAAGCAAACAAAAAAAGCTCACTTAGCTCAACAAAATGATCACTTTCTGATAAGACAGCAAACCCTGTGAATATGTTCTATTCAGTACTGCACTTCTCTGGGTGTAACACACATCAGAAAAGCATGGCAAGGTCCTCTTTGGTTGTTGGTACTTGGATAAAAATCAACCATGGAGCTCTACCCCATCTTTTGGGATAAAAGTGCTGGGGGTAAGTATGTTGGGAAAAGTGGTGTGTGTTAGAATGGAGGCCAAATGGTATTTGGGAAGTAAAATCTAAGTATTAGTGCAAGATCTGGGGAGTCCTTAATTAAAACCACTTTGTTATTCACTCTTCCTTTAAGTTTCTTTACAATCAAAACTGTCATTCGTCTAGTTTGAAGGTTAGAATGTAAAATACAAACTCGATTTTTTGCCAATTAGAGAAATAGATTCTAATGAGGAAATGTCTTACTCGGGTCAGTGCTCTTAGAATCCCCTAACTAATGCTAGTTCTCAAGAGAAGTGGATGAATTAATTTGGTCTGTAAATACTGACCCTGCAGAGATTCAAAAAGTGTTATGATAGGAGCAGATGTGCTGCGAAGAAAATGAATATAAATTTCAGCCCCCTTACTTACTTGGGCCCCTTCCAAAGCGTGGGGAGGTGCCCTCGTAATGTCACAGGATTATATGTTTTTGTAAAGTTGGCAGAAGTAAAATACTTTAACTGCAATTGGTTGATGAGGAACCCTGTTTCTTTCCACTTCAACGTCTTCTTCATGCAGATGCTGAAGTGGAAAGAAACAGCAGTCTTAATCAACCAATTGCAGCAGGAGAGTGCTGGAGTGGCTGCAGTTATTTTGGGCTCCAGCTAAGAGAGCAAGTTGGATTGGAAATACGTTTAAACTTAATGGGATGTACTTATGTGGTTCACAGCCACTTCCCAATATAGTTAAGTTATTGATAGCTAATCAAGTGTAAGAATAGCTTCTAGGAATAATATCCCTCTTGCCACTATGCCACTCCCTCTGCACAAAGCATAAAGATACAGGACCAGAAGCTGTGTCACAATATAAGGGGGTGCCACAGCACCCAGTGCTGGAATATGTGAGTAGGAGAGGAGAAATCAGAATCAGTCAGAGAAAAATTCATCCAGTTGTGAGACCTCTAAAATGACAGCTGGCCTGTAATAACACGGTTTGAGCTGTGCAGGTCCACCGACATGCAGATTTGCGTCAGCCTGTACCATCCCTGAGACCTCAAGACCATTCCCTACTCATCAGCCCCCTCAACACGAAGGTGACAAGGATGAAACCTTCATGATTATCCTCTTCCACTTAATGAACGGTAAATATATTTTCTCTTATTTGCTTATTAACATTGTCTTTTCTCTAGGTTGTTTTTGTAAGAACACAGCATATAATACATAGAACATAAAAAATATGTATTGACTGTTTATACATGTATTATCAGGAAGCCTTCTGAAGGTCAACAA
The DNA here is from genome assembly GCF_000181295.1 of Otolemur garnettii. Lineage (NCBI taxonomy): Eukaryota > Metazoa > Chordata > Mammalia > Primates > Galagidae > Otolemur > Otolemur garnettii. The sequence continues at coordinate 35,142,515 of NW_003852400.1, forward strand.
TAGGCTATTCATCGTTACATTTTTGGTGTATTAAAAATTACACACAAATGTTCAACTACATGGAGGGTCACCACCCCTAACCCCCACATTGTTCAATGGTCAACTATGTATAAACAGAAGGTTGGGTTCTCGTTGAGAACTAGCCAAAAAAAATTTTACTTATGTTAGGAATACACTCAACAATGCAGCACATGAAATTATAGCACCTCTTTTCACATCTTTTCTTGGGGAATACACTAACTACATGGAATTTATAGTATCCCTGTGTTTGTAGGTCACACCCTGTAGCAGTACATTAAATAGCAAGTAAGTTTGTAACAACGCATATACAAAACTCAGTATTTTCTCACATTCGGCAATAATCCTAAAAGCGTATATTACCAACAACAAGTTTCGAAGCTGAAAATAAACTTCTCCTAATCATCAATCACAGAAAAACTTTTATGTAGCACACTAGAGAAAAAAAATTGAATTTTCTTTCTATTCTCTCTATAGAAATATCACAAAATCAGTATCATATTTCATGTAGAAGCAATCAAAGAGTATGCCGCCTTAACATGTAGAAATATAGAACGAGGGCTGGCGTCCGGGTCGGCGTCCGGCCGGAGAGGGAAGGAACCTCTGGTAGCCACGTCTACCTGGCCGCCTTCTGACCTAGGAGGGGCGTCGGGGAAAGGGCTGTGAGCCTCTAGGTTAGCGGGCAGCGGGTTGTGGCGGGTTAGCTCCAGGCGCGCGCTTGGCCGTCGCCTCTGCCGCCTTGCTCGGGAGGACTGGAACTGGCGCCGGGAAGTATTAGGAAGACGTGATTTCCAAAGCTAATTATGAAAACTTTTACCATTGGAATCAGTGGGGGGGATTCTGGGAAGATGGCCGACTGGTAGCAACCCTGGTCAGAGGCTCCTGAACAAAGGAAGAAAAACTGGTTG
>NW_003852400.1:35163955-35195757 GCF_000181295.1 Otolemur garnettii
AACTAAGAAAGTTACATGAAGGCTATGTTAACCAGTTTGATGGAAGTGTCTTGGATTATGTATGAAAACACCACACTGTACCCGCAAAGTGCATCAATGTACACAGTTACCATTCAATAAAAAAAAAAAAATAAAAATAAAAATAAAGGCATAAAAATGTAAAAAAAAAAAAAAAAAAAAAAAAAAGAAATGAAGTAATGTCTTTCTATTAAAAGTTTCTACTCCTAACATTCAAAACATGAGCTTCATCATATGTATGAATATTAACTTCTGTTTTTATCCCCCACTGTCTTCCACAATGCTCTCCTGGGTTAGATTAAGTATAGCCAATTCTTTGCATGAATGGGATCTATTTTTCAAATGCTTGAATCTGAATTGGCCTTGCAGTCTGCTTTAACCAACAGAATGAGGCAGAAATGACTTATGTGACTTCCAAGCATAAGTGCTAAGGGAGCCTGCAGCTTCTATGCCCACCCTCTGGAACACTGCCACCTCGTAAACAAGCCCAGCTAGCTGCCTTAAGGGTAAGCACCTTACCAGAGAGATATCACTTGGAAATAGATGCCCTGCCACCCTATCTTTTCCAGCCCTCCCAGCTGAGACCCCCAACATATGAATGAGGCCAGGCAGGACCAGTCAGCCCCAGCCACACGTCCACCAACTGTGAAAGCATTAGTGAGCCCAAGCCAACTACAAGTGGAGCAGAGCCAAGCCACCTCGGCGAGCCCTGCCAAGTCAATGATACACAGAACAGGGAGCAAACACATGGCTATAATTTTAAGCAACAAAGTTTTGGATTGCCATATAAAAATAGATAACTAAAGCATGCCACATTTGACCTGGCAGGCTAAGATTAAGGCAGCCCCAACCTATTAATTCACACATGAAAATGAGAGGTTACAGGTGGAGGTGGGACTTACCACTAGAAACAGTATCACTCATTCTTGTTTAGCGCAGACATCAGAGAGCTCATTGATGTGTCAACTCTGACTCTCAGATTTCAGTTCCGTGCATCTTACCCTTCCCAGAATAGCCAAGTAATTAGGAAATTATCCCATTCAACCAATAGTTACTAATGTGCCAATACTTTGCTATGGGATCGTGAGTAACAGTGAGCAACCAGGTACCACTCTTTACTTTTAGAGAACTTACCACCTGGCAGGATGTCATTAAGTCCATTTTGTGAAGCTGTGACAGAATACTCGAAAACAGATACATTTAAATAAGCAGAAATTTATTACTCTAAGTTTTGGAGGCTGCAAAGTCCACCATCAAGCTGCCAGTGCCTATCAAGGGCCTCCTTGCAGCACCACCACGTGGTGGAAAGTGAGAGGACAGGAAAGCAAGAGGGAAGGCCTTGCCTTTTTATAACAGCACCAGCCCCACCCATGAGGGTGGAACCCTCGTGGGCTAATCAAGTCTTAAAGGTGCCACTTCTTTTTTTTTTTTTTTTTCCAGTTTCTCACCCGGGCCAGGTTTGAACCCACCACCTCTGGTATATGGGGCCAGCGCCCTACTCCTTAAGCCACAGGTGCCACCCAATGTGCCACCTCTTAATACTGTTACTATGGCAATTAAATTTCAACATGAGTTCTGAAGGACACAAACATTCAAACCACAGCAAACATCTCAAACCATTCAGGTTGCTATAACAAAGTACAGTAGACTGAGTAGCTTGTAAACAACAGAAATTTATTTCCCATAGTTCTGGAGGCTGGAATTCTGAGAACAGGATGCCAAATTGGCTGTGTCCTGGTGAGAGTCCTGTCTGGGTTGCAGACGGCCATGTTCTTGCATTGTCACATAGTGGGCAAGGGCGAGTAAGCTTTCTGGGCTCCCTTTTACAAGGGCACTAACCCTATTTATCAGGGCTCCACCATTATGACCCAATTACCTCCACAAGGCCCCACCTTCTAAAACTATAACACTGGAGATTTAGGACTTCAACATATGAATTTCAGTGGGGCCAAACATTCAGTCCACTGGGTGAGATCTTCCTTGAACAGCTAATTACAAAGGGTATTATTTGATTACAAGTGTGACAAGTGCTGAAAAAGAAGTATATAGTGACTGTTAGGCATGCCTAACAGGGTCCGACCATACCTACGAGGGCTTGGAAGGCTTTTCTGAGAAAGCGATTTTCAAGGTAAGCCTTGAGTGATGAGCAGGAAATAACTGGATAAAGAAGAGGAAATTATGCCCTGGTCCCAGGAAAAGGAATGACGTCTCTGAGGCACAGAAAGCCCATGAAGCAGGATTGTAGAGCACAGGCAAGCAGTCAGCTTTTTTAAAAAACATAACTCCAGCTTCAGAACATATGAGAGAGAAGCCAACGTGTGATCTAAGAAACAGGAGACTGTTTTCAAGAGATAATAGAAGCTTAGACTAAAGCAAGCCACTGATCAGACTCATTAAATGATGTCAGCTGCTATACACCAAATCATTCAAATTTTCCATTTATGGAATTACAGAAAAATTAGAGGTAGCCTCAAACCTCAAAATCACACACTTCAAACTCCTCCCTTTATAAATCAGAAAACTGAGGGCCAAGGAGTGAGAGGCTTGGTGGGCTACAGTGAGTGGCCCTTGGGCAGAGCCAAGACCGGATTCCACCTCTTCCTTTTCCAGCTGCCTTCTCACTGCATTAGTGTGCACAGAATCTTTTTCCCACCCGTCACATTTTCCCACACATCATGCTAATTATAAAAACAGCTAATTATTAAGTTTCCAGGGTGACAAAAATGCTGAAAAAGGAAAACACAGGTTTGCCTCTTAACAACTGTAAGGACAGAGGAAGGCAGGTATTATGATTCTAATTTCATTCAAAGTTCCCATTGCTAATAGTGCCAGAGTGAGAACTAGGAGGCAGGGCCCTGGTCGCCATCAACCCAGCTGATGCAGTTAGCACTGAAGAGGGGCCTGCCATGTGAAAGCCACCAGACGAATGATTTTAAAAGTTTATAACCCAGAAAAGATTAGCCTCAGTTAAGAAACTGCACTCTACCCTTTTCACTTTAGAGTCTAGAGTCTTTGAGAAAGGCCATCACTTTCTCTTGATCCACCTGTTCAATTGTAACGCACAGCTTATGTGTCAGCCTGTCACTATTAGGCAGGTTTTTATAACAGCTGGACTCCTTTGGTCACAGGCAACCGAAAGTGGCTACCCAATATAAACAAAGTGCACTTATTAGAAGGTGATCACAGAACCAACATAGGAGTTGGGAAATATCTTTAACCAAGACCTGTCTGCCCATGGGATGCATAGATTGCAATCACATTCATTCATTCGCCAGGGAGGAGAAAAAAAACAATTACCTAACTTGGGTCTAATCCTGCCTCATGGCTAGTAAAGGGGAACCAGGTCCTAGCACCTGGTCCTGGTCCCACAAGCCTCCCCACCCCAACCATGCACACAAGGTAATCGGCCTTACATGATACTGTCAGGAAGGGAAAAACGGTTTTAGGCAGCCAAAGAAGAAAAACATCCATAAGCCTGTACACCATGGGTCTGAGAGTAACATATTATCAATTTCATCCCCTAGAAAATAAACCTGAGAGTTAATCACCAGCGCTCTTAAGCCTATAATGGCTCCACGTGGACCACTGGAGGGTTTTCATTCTAGCAAGGTAATGAAAGCGTTTTGTGTTAGCTGCCCACATATCACCTACCACAGTTGCAGCATAAGAGGAGAAAGCACATATTCAACCATGCTGAGCTTGAGATAGCTTCCTTTAGGAGCAAAAACAGTAATTGCCATATGCTTCTGCCATTTGTGATTTATCATTGCTACTGAATTGGAAGGGGGTGAACCAGAATGATAAAAATGGACATAATTGTAGCTGAAGGACCTACCATGTGGCAGGCACCAGACTAAGCATTCACATGCATTTGCTTTTCTTTAATCATACTGCATTATGATATGCAAAATACACGGGGCAATTCATTCTGTCTCATGGTTGTCTTTTGCCAACATTCTTTGCTTTTTTATTTCTAGAAGTCTCTAGGGATAACCTCTGTCACCAGCAGTGGATGCCACAGGTCTAGTTGAAAACAATACTCTGCAGAGCGGGCTTCCAGAAAATAAAAGTTCTGGAGAATAATGCCTTCGGCTTCCTCGGGGGCTAACTCCTGCCAGCCTGCAATATTTCCTCTGTTGAAATATTTTGATTTTTTATTGACTTTGTAGGTATAACATAAAAGAGAAAAATCAAACTGGCTTGCAGAAATAGATCACAGGCAGGCCTGAGGCCCTGATCCTGCTGGAAAACAGGTAACCTAGAGAACTTTCCTCTGCAGTCAACATCCCAGAATAGTCTGAGGTTGATTTGCACTGGTTACCTGCACCTGGTAGCAGGCAGACACAGTCTGAGTCTCCAGAACAGCCAAGAGAGGCCCAGAGAATATAAAAATTTCTGCAGGGCAGCAGGTAGACTTCTCATACCTGGCAGAAACTCATTCTGTGCAGGTGGGATCACCAGCAGGTTGGAAAGTTTGAGAGATGGGGAAGGCCATTTATCAATGTGAGAACATCCTGTGTGTCTATTTTGTGTCCTCATCATAAAGCAGGTGAATTTTTATAAACTTTGCAATTAAAGAAATGTCATGTGCATAAATGGTGTCTGTTGGCATTCTTCCATCACTCCCAGTACCCTCATGTATAGAGGCAGGCACACGGCTCTTAAGAACATTCCTGATTGAAAAAGAGGCACTGGGGAAAGAGAAGAGCTATCAAGTCGAGCAGTACTGATCTCCAAACTGGAGGGAAGGGGGCGAGGGACTTTACCTGAAGCACATAAAGGTGGGAGTGAGAAAAATTAGTCTCATCCAGAGTAAAGTCAAGGACCAGCAGAAGATAAAACAGAGGCAAGCAATCTTTGACACATCAAGATTTGTCAAAGCACTGAGCAAACAGGGAAAATAGGAAGAAGGCTAATCCCAGAATACTATATATTTTTAAAAACCATAAGTTTGCAATAATTTAAGGACTCCAATACAGTGTTGGTCACTGATCTAATGGCAAACACCTGAAGAGAGAGAGAGGACAGCACTGAGGATTTTAGTCAATATCATTTAAGGCGTTAGACTATGTACAAACTGATAGTATTTGAGTGAGGGTAAAAGAAAGCAAGTGGAGCTATAAGTGTATTTAGACTCTTTGGGGATAGTAAAAAGAAAGAGGCCCAATTGTGCCATATTCTGGAGGTATGATATGAGCACTGGTGAAGGTGAGGAAGTGCAAGGAACCATCTCAGCCTCTGAAGAGTCACTCTAAGGCCAAATGTCCAACAGTAAGAGTAAGGAGAGGCCTCACCAAGAGCTGGAATCAAGGCTTGTCCTTGTTCAGGCCAGCAGCAGCCCTGGGAGCCCAGGGCATCTTATCATTCAAGATTTACAATATGCACAGGTGTTCCGAATCTGACCTGACCAAGCACGCTATTTTTAAACATGAATTTGAGATTTATGAATTTATATCACAAATCACATCAGATTTTGAATAATCACACATGTTCCAAATTACTACATGTGACTTTCCTATAAGTCCAACCTATATAATGTGACTTTTTAATGAATAATTCTAACAAATATTAATTGAACACCTATTATGGGCTAGTCATTGGCTCAGGCACAGAGGATAAAACCAAAATACTTAGTAGGGTAAATAAGACCTCTGCCCTTACAGAATGTATGGAGTAAAGAGGGGAGGTAGGGAAAAAATATAGGATAATAAACATAACAACAGTCTGAGAAAGACATGGTGCTCTTAAGGTCTAACATAGACCTGGTAGATCAAAAATAGGTTCCAGAGAAAGTGAAATGCATAATGAAGGTGTTGGCCACATTAGATCTAACATAGACATAGTAAATCAATAATATTTTCCAGAGAAAGTGAGATGTATAATGAAGGTGTTGGCCAAACATCTGCATGCAGGTGCACTCATGTGTTTGGGGGAAAGGGTTGATTCTAAAACAGGAAGAATGGAACATGCAAAGGTCCAGAAACAATGGAGTACCTGACCTTCAGGGCAAAAAAGGCACATGAAGTAAGTTTAATATAACTGGAGCATGTAGTGTGATAAGGCAGTGGAGAGACCTAAGACCATAGCCAAAAGCAGGAATCAAGAAACACACAAGGACGCCACTAGTGGGTGGTGGCAGAAGAGTGACACGATCACATTTACATTTAACAAAGACTCCTCAGGCTGGGCGTTGTGAGGAAGAAGCAAGAAGAGCAAAAGTGGAAGCAAAGAAACCAGGTAGGAAATCCAGAACACGGCAGGTGGGCAGGGATTGGGGGTAGGAGGGAACTGGGGAAGGAGGAAGTTGACAACTGTGAGAGATCCGCAGGAGGTGGCATCAGTGACACTGGGCATTCACTGAGCACAGGGGCAAGGGAGAAGAAGAGGTCCATCACTCAGGTATGTGGCCACAGGTTACTGATGAATAGTTGTACCATGTGCAAAGATTAGGAGTCAAAAGAGGCAGGTTTGAGGTGGAAGATAAGTTCAAGTTTGAATATGTTGAACTTAAGATCCCATGGGACACTCACATGAAGAAGCTCTGTAGGCATCTGATATACAGACACACAGATGCAGAGAGAGAGGGATCCCTAGAGCTGGAATCGTCAGAACAGTCTACCCAGGGACATGTTTTGAGAGGCATCAATATGTGGATGGTAACAGATGTAGGGGTTTGACTGCTTTACCCTGTCATGAATCAGCTGGGACTGGAGGGCAAGGTCACTCAGCACAAAACAGAGCCCATTGCTACAGAGAAAACTACCTGGGATATTCTTGGGATAAGGGCTGTGATCAGACATGGGCATGGGAAAGCAGAGTGACCACCCTCTTCCTTAGAAGAATGTAGTTCAAATCTTTCTGACCCAGAAAAGTTGTTTGTTGATGTGATTGTCTAGAGCCCAGCAACATGTTTGATGAAGAAGAGAAGTGACTGGATAACTCTCCTTAGAACCCAGACCACAAAAGCCCAGACCACTGGAGAAGGACAAGGGGATCCCCAAACACCCAGGATGCCAGTACCCCTCCCCCCACCACTGTGTGCACATGTAAGAGAAGAACTATCAGAATGGGGGAGAAGGTCCCTGGGAAGAAAGAGTCCCCAAAACGCAAGAAATGACCCCCCTGTCTGCAACCACCTGACCAGGTAACCAGAAGCTCCAGGCTACAAACTCAGGCCAACATCCACCCACAGTATGTTGCCCAGATTGACCCTGATCAGGCGGGAGACCCAAAAAATATGTCCCTGGCATATCTTCCCTTCATTTGCAAAACTGGAATTTCTAGGCCATTGCTGATGTATAAATGTCACATTTTCACCAGTATTTTGTTTTGCTGAATTTATATTTCTGAACACACATCTCTACCAAAAGTGAGAAAACGATGCTTGCCTATGGAGGCCTTATGAATTACACCATTTATGTTAGTTATTTTGTCTTAAGCTAATGACATTCATCACACTCATTTATATTCACTGACTGGCCCGTACTTTATTGTAGTTTGTGGCCTGTGGCCTAAAGACACTTCCAACTTGAGAATCTTTGATATTATGAAACAAATTTCTAGAGTGTGGCAAGCTTAGACAACTTAATTTGTTCAAAACAATACAAATCACCAGCTTTTGATCCCATTTTTAACAATGTCAGAGTATTTGACTACTAAGATCACTGGTACAAAATTTTAGTTCATCTAAGAGTATTACATATAAAGATACAAAATGCATTCTGAAATCAATCCATAAGAGACAGATTTCAGTAAGATGCTTGCTATAGTGTTCACTGTACACACACTTACCTTGCCTTGGTGTGTGTGCTATGATTTTGCTGTTCACCTCACGAAGCACGCTGAACCCACCTTACATGGCCACTCTCCTGAAAATGGTACCATATTTCCATGGTTGTTTTATTGGGAAAGGATACTAAAAATTAGGCAACTGAAAACTCTCAAGAACATTTGCTTCATGGTTCTGACACTGTCCACTCCCACTCTACCATGAGACTGCTGGGACCATGACACCAACACCAAGGAGAGGACCAAGTGGTAACAGAGGATGGCAGAGCTTGATGGGGAGAAGCTCCTTGTTTTCCAAGGGAATCTGGATTTCATTGATTAAAAAATCAAAATTTCAGCTCTTTAAAGGAAATAGGATCCTGGGTAATAACCAAAAAGACTTTATTAAGAATAAATTCTGAGGCTGAGTGCAGTGGCTCACACCTATAATCCCAGCACTCTGGGAGGCCAAGGTGGAAGGTTTGCTTGAAGCCAAGAGTTCAAGACCAGCCTGAGCAACAGGCTGGGAGGCTAAGGCAAGTAGATTGCTTGAACTCAGGAGTTCAAGACCCGGCTGAGCAAGAGCAAGACCCCATCTCTACTAAAAATAGAAAAACTAGCCAGGCATGTGGCAGGTGTCTTAGTCCCAGCTACTTGAAAGGCTGAAGCAAGAGGATCACTCGCCCCAGACTATAATGCCATGGCACTCTATCCAGGGTGACTGAGTGAGACTCTGTCTCAAAATGAAAAAAGAAAAGAAAAGGAAAGGAAAGGGAAAAAAAAAAGAAGAAATCCTGGCTGGATGTGGTGGCTAACTCTTGTAATCCTAGCACTCTGGAAGGCTGAGGTGGGAGGTTTGCTTGAAGCCAGGAGTTCAAGACCAGCTTAAGAAACCCAGACCCTGTCTCTACTAAGTATAGAAAAAATTTATCATGGCACATGTCTGTAGTCTCAGCTACTTGGGAGGCTGAGGCAGGAGGATTACTGGAGCCCTGGAGTTGGAGGCTACAGTGAGCTATGACAATGCCACTGCACTCTATAGCCTGGGAAGAAGGGCGAGAACTTGTCACCAAAAAAAAGGAAGGAAGGAAGAAAAACTAAAAGAAAAAAGAATAAATCCTGTCTCATCATCTAATCTGCTTCCAAGATAGCATGACCAAATTATTAATGGTAGATGAAAAGGGAAACAAAGAGGATGAGTATGCAGCGTTCTGCTAGACAGAGGTGGATGACATCATCCCCCAAGAAGACACAGCTGTGCAACTCAGTAAATTCAAACTACAGTGACTGTCTGACCTGGGCCAACCACCTATGTCTGGTGAATATATGACAACAATAATGGTTCAAAGATCTTGCTGAAAAAACACTCAAGACAGATGCTGAAAGATGATTATTATTATTCTAGAATTTCCAATTCAATGAAAATAGTAGCATTTTCCTGACTCTAAAATATCTTTTTAAAATAATACTAATTGAGCAATTATAAAATAGAAAAAAATCAGATCTCCTGCTAAAGGTAAGAATTATAAATACTCAAAAATTCTCTCCCAGGATCCAAATCACAAAGCAAGAAATTTGTATCATAAATATTTGACAGGTTCACTGTCTAGCTATGCTCCCTGAGAAAAATAATGGGTATTTGCCTTAGGAAAAAAAAAAAAAAAAAAAACCACTAGACTCAAAGCCTTTGTCTTCTGAGTAACATCTTATACTTGCAGCAGCTTACTTCTGAAGATTTCAAAACACTGTGCCAACAGCTATGATCCCCATCGTCCTGATCTGCTGAGGGAAAGGGGCTCTGAGAAATAAAGCCTGTGCCAGGTGCCTGCACAAGACAACAGTGGAGGCAGATGAAACTCTTAAATCTCAGTTTCTAACCTCCTGTCTCAACTTTCTCACTTAAGGAAAGTATGTATATTGCTTCCAGATTCCCTTCAAATGCACACCCCTGAGAATTTTAAACTTGAAGTGAAAAGCGTCTTGTCTCTAATAAAAACATAAAGACACATAAACACACCAGAATAATAGAGGGACTGTGTGGCCTTGTCATTGTGGGGCCCACAGCTCCCACCACAATGCCTGACATATGACAGATATTCAGTAAATACTTTTTACGTTAATTAATCCAATTAAATATCCACCCCCTAAAAGCCATTTATCTTATGTACAAGTATATAATCAAATTGACCCAAAGCCATAAATCACATACTTGTTTGTTTGGAATGGGAAATTTTAAAGTTTCTTTCCCTAAGAATATTAAAAGCTTTCCCTTCATCTAAAATAGGTTTGTCAAAACAGAATAGCTTCCTAATTAAGTTCGGAATTCTCTATTGCCACTACAGAATGTGGTCCTGAGCTCTGAGTATGGAGCTATGAATTCATATCAGCCTCTCTCTTTCTCAAAGATTCTGTAAAGAAAATGTGTTCAGTGAAATGGGGCCAAAAACTTATTAGCTACTTAAAGTATGAATGAAAGTCAGAGATTTGGTCCCAAAATTTGTGTAGATATCAGGCATTAATTATCAAAAATAAATAATCCATATATCACCAGCATACAGCCATGTGCTCTACTCTGTGGGAACAAACTACATTCTTACTTACCTCACTATTCTGGTCAAAAGAATGCATTACACCTGCTTTCTGTCCTGCCTTATTTTTTCTCTATGTGAGGTCATGGTACCTAAGTGAGTATCCAAAATCTACCAACTTTGCACTTTCTATGTCTGTTATTTAGCCCTAATACCTTCCCTCCCCTCATAAAATATACTAGCTTATTTTTGTCATGGATGCAGTCTACTTAAAAGAGGAAAATATTTGAATCTCAGAATATGTATTCCCCCATTTAACACCCATTTTTTAGTATTGTTTTGCACACAGTATTTTCTAGGTACAGTTACTGCCTATGTAGGAAAGCCAAAATGGTAATAGGAATACAAATAATCTTAAAAGCTATTTCTGTCTTATTTAGGAACATTGTACAATCTTTGATTTGATAAAGTATCAGCCAACTTATTTTTATTAACTCGACTGTTCTTAAACTGAAAAGAAAGAATGGGATTTTGAAGGTAAAGAGGCAGAAGCATCAGTATTTATTTCATATATCCTAAGCTAATCCCCATATCCTGAATTTAACAGATTCTAAGCTAAGCCACAAAGCAAAAGTGACAACATTTGTGTAGCCTATAAGACACTTAAGCTACCTAGTACAGTGAAGTATGACCTTCCATAACTGAATGCTATGCGTTATTTATTCATATACCTACACAGTGTCCACACAAATTATCTGTCAGTCCATTTATAACTGGTGCCCAGAATGCAAGAAATGTCATGTTTCTTTATTTTACCAAATCAAATTAATTCTGATTCAAGTTCCAACTGGTCAAGGTTGACAAGAACAAGATCAGTCAGATCCCAGAGATACTTTAAAAGAAAGGTTAAAAAATAAAAACAAAAGCAAAATGGTTAGATAGTTCAAAAACAATGAGAAGGCCCCAGGTTCGTGTGATCCATTCAAAAGTTGCCAGCTTCCAGTATCTGTGGTTGCCCATGTAGCCATCTCAATTTGTCTTCTACCTCCTCCAGAGGGCACATTCTGGTGGAATTAGATCTCCTCAACTTGCTGAACTCCCACGTCATTCCCACACCAATCTTGAGGAATCTAACTGCATGACCCCAGAAAATGGACCTCTGCTCTCCATCCTTCATAAATAAAATTTCCAGTCAACAAACCTTCTCTTAGGGACAATCCAGCCAAATCATCTTGATGGTATTCTACCTTAGGAGGAAAAAGGCTTCTCTTATATTTGAGAAGAAAGGATAGAAAATCATAGTAGAAATGGTATTTCAAACAGTGTCGGTCAGGTAACACTAGTTATTATGAGAAAGACTCCAAATATTAGTGATTCAACAGGGTATTCACTTCAGCAACACATGTACTAAAATGGTGACTCCACAGAGTTTAAAAAATATGGACTCTCCTAGTGGACCTAGTTCCCTGCTCCACCTTGTCACTCAGAGACCCAGGCTGAGAGAAGGCAGCTAGCTATTTCCACTTTGTGCTTCCAAGATTGTTCTGGGCATTGACAGCCAGAAAACAGAAGGAGGAAGATGGCATGGAGAAGGTAACTAGCTTCTTATCCATCCTGGCAATAATTAAGTCTTATATTCAATCTTATATTCTAGTGGCAGAATCCATTCCACCAGTTTCTTAGCCATCCTGTCAATGATCAAGTCTTATATCAATCTTATATTCTAGTGGCAGATGCTAGTCACATGCCCTCAGGTAAGTACAAGAGTATTGATACATTCTGTACAATGGATGGGAAAAGTACATATTTTGATTAATAATTAGCTGTGTCTGCTACCAAGTCATAGGTAATCCAAAATTAAAATTTATCTGCCCTCTCCTTATCTAGTAATGAGAATCTCCAAAGGGCCAATAGTTGAGAAGAAAATAAAGAAGAAGAACGGAAAATAAACTATATCATGACCCTTCCTGCATCATTAATATAGAGTAGAATGATGAGCGGGTGACAAATCAGAAATTCATAGAGCAATAAAACTGTGACAGACACAGGTAGAGATGGCCTGACTCACTTCCTTAATTCATTAAAAAAAAAAAAAACTGGAGCCCAAAAAGTTCACATTACTTTCTCTAAACCACAAAAGTAATTAATGGCAAGGGGAAAAAACAAGAGCCAAGATCGCTTGAGTCTTTGTCAGGTGACTTTTTCACTAAAATTCAATTCATCAGTTTGGGAGTTTATTTTTAGCAAAAGACACAGACCCAACTCCTTTGAGCTAGAGTATTAAGACTCCAGGTCAGGCACAGTGGCTCACGCCTGTAATACTAGCACTCTGGAAGGTCAAGGTAGATAGATCTCTTGAAGCCAAGAGTTCAAGACTAGCCTGAGCAAGAGTAAGACCCAATCTCTACAAAAAATAGAAAAATTAGTCAAGCTGGGACTACAGGAATATGCCTCAAGAGGCTGAGGCAAGAAGATTGAGCCCAAGAGTTTGAGGTTGCAGTGAGCTATGATCATGGCACTAAACTGTACCGGAGACAACAGAGTGAGACCCTGTGTTTGAAAGAAAAAAAAAAAGAGAGAAAATGAAAGAAGAGAAAAAAAGAGAGAGGGAGGGACAGAAGGGAGGGAGGGAGGGAGGACGGAAGGAAGAAAGGAAGGAAGATTTTAAAACTCCAAATTGCCCCATGGAAAATATAGAGGAAACAAAAAATTTTTTCTCTACACTCTTATGTTTATTAACTGGCACCTACAAACTAAACTGGCAAAAGATTCAGAGGAGAAAAGGCATAATTTTTTTTTTTTTTTTTTTTTTTTGCAGTTTTAGGCAGGGTCTGGGTTTGAGCCCACCACCTCTGGTATATGGGGCCGGCACCCTACTTCTCTGAGCCACAGGCACCACCCTATTAATATTTTTAATTTTACACATACAGGGACTTCACAGGAAAGAAGTAAAAACTTCAAAGAGACAGACATGGAGGCTTGCATACCATTTTAACAAGGGGTAATAAATTGTGGAGACTACACAAAAGAAGACTAGGGCTTCTAGCTCCAATAAATTGTGGGGAAATGACTAGAAAATGTATGAGAGAACCAATGAAAGATAAAGGTTATTTGAGTAAGGTATGTTTGTGCAGAATCATCTCGATGCCAACTCTTCATATCCAGTGATAAGTGTTATTTTCCTTATCTTTATACATGAAGGGGGTAAATATATGCCGTTCTTTTAGGCAGAAAAGGGGAGGAGGGTAGAGATCTCATCTGTATCTGCTGTATCTCAAATTTCTTCAGCTCAAAATAATCAATATGTCAAAGTGTCATATTTTGGGGTAGCATATCCTGATCCACTTCAGAGGAAAGATGGAGAGGAAGGGAATATTCACATTCTTACCAAATGACACTTCCAGCACTTGTTGACCTCTGTGTATATCTATGATCATGGTATAACTTCACATCCCCAACGTCACTATCACCAAGGCCTCTGCTTGATACTCTTCCAAGCCTATATCTTTAAATGGTCCAAATGTTTCCTTCTTAAACTACATACAATTTTTTCAGGCAATGTATTTCCTTCCTGGCAGCATTCTTACCAAAAACTGTGTAAATTTATTGCCCAGAGGAACTACATGTAAAGAGTCACTGATGATTTACAGGAAAAACTGGAATTCCTGCTAAGGAATAATTCTGCCCCAGTATTGAATCATATTTTTCGAGAGTGGCTTTCACTGCATTTGGAGAATGTACTCAGCCCCTTATTCCTTATGCTTCACCTTAAGTCATCATCTCAGTTTCTGAGATTAAAATCTGTTGCTATGGAAACAATTATGGTTATGTCAAGACACACGGAAGGATAATGACTTCATAGGTAGCCTAAGTAGTAGGAACTGCCAAAAATCTCAGGAACAAAGATACTATTTTTATACTTATCCTACTAGTAAAATGTGTTAGAGAAAGGGGAGGCAGGAATGAGAGCAAATAAATGTCACTTGAATGTCTCTGGTTTCTTTAAGAAAACTCTTCTTAGTCTTAGCTAGAAAAGCAGAAATGTATTATGAGCTCATGATCACTCTAGAGCACTCCAGAAATTACTGGAGTGAGAGAAAATTTCACAGAATTTACCTGTCTAAGCTTCTGGGCCTGCATTGGTAAAAGGCAACTGTGGCTCTTTCTGTGAACCTTCTCTTTACAAGGAGAGATGCAAAGACAGGCAAGAAGGCCAGGGAGACTTATGAAAATGGCAGCAAAATAGAATATCAAATGGGATTTTCCCATTGCTGGTGAATTTCAGTGGAGGTCACAAGGTGGAAAACAATAGGTACTTTGTACATCCCATTATCTAAAGAAAGCCACCCACCCCATGGAACTAATTGATGAGTGCTGCTACCATCACACACCCCCATTCCCACCAGACTACACTCAAACCTCACTCCACATTAGAATAAGCTAGAGAGCTTTCAAATATACCCACACCTGAGCCCAACCAATCAACTTAGAATTTCTGTGGTTGAGCCCAGACACTAGTGTTGTCTTAAACGCTCCCCCAGGTGATTCTAACATGCAGCCGACATGGAAATCCACTGGTCCACAAGAAAGGAAGGCTAAAAGTCTTTAGGAGTTGTACAGTGCTGGCTTGTGGTAAGTGCTCGGGCTTCCCTCTCCTTTTCAGGGCTCAGGTCAAGTAACCCTTCATTGAAGATGCACCTGACTGTGCCCCCGGGGGACCCACTCACATCTAGGGGTTGGATGCCAGCCACATGGAAATCATAGAGAAAGAACACAACAGAATCCACAGAGTCAGAAGACTCTGGCTCTTTTCCAAGATCTCTCTCATCTGTTTCAACTCAGGAAGAGCTAAAAGTAGAAAAAAAAGGAAGAAAGAAATAATAGCCTGCAGCCACTCCCCACCTATATAAATCCCTCCAGCCAAGGGCTGGCTGGCTGTAGGGTCAGGGAAGGGGTCAGCACTAAATTGGATGTGAGATTGAAGTTTCAAAATAAACCAGATAAGACTGGACTTTTCAATATCAGAATATAACTGAAGACTTACATGATCTTCCCAGATGTTCTTAAAGGGTACAAAAAGAAAAGGCAATTCAAAAGAGTGTATTTAAAGAAAGTGATAGGGAAAAACAAACCACGTCATTTAAATTTCACTTGAAGTCAGTGGCTATATTTCCTACATGGGTTAATTACACGATGACTTGAGGACATGAGAATGGAATGAATTACATAACCTGTCATGGTCCGTCTGTCAGTGACTCTATCATAGGTAAGGTACCAGAGGAATCAAAGAGATAAAACATTCAGTTATAAAATGAACAGGTTCCGAGGATCTGATGTACAGCATGAGTGGTGATGGACTGATTAATTTGATTTGCTATCAAATTATGTATACATATATCAAATCAGCATATTATACACCTTGAATAACAAAGAAAGAAAAGAAGTAACTTCAGAAAGGAAGATATTCTCCTCCATTTTCTAGACATAACCAGAAAGGAGTTGTTCCATTTGCATGTAGAGAGGATAGGGTCCAGAGAGACAGGGTGGTCCCGGGGATCACTGTACTCTTTTTCTATGATATATGCATCAGAAGCAGCATCTGGGAGACACCCACTTCCTGGACACTCACATACAGGGACTTCCATAGTGACGGAGGACGTGGTTACCAAAGTGAAACTGGACCACCAATCAGCCTCTGAAACCTGAAGGTTGTAGAAAGCTAAAAGTCCACTCAGAGTAGACCACTCATGGCCATGGATGGCAAGGCCTCTTGTTATCCAGCTTTGCTTCACTGTCATCATGAGTGACTTTCTCTGTGATTCATCTGGTCATGCTTTATTCATGGGTGAGAAATGAAGACAAAGTCAAGGAGATCTACCACCAACCAGCAGCTACATGGCCTAGGCCACCATGCAACTCCCTCATAAAGGGGCTGGCTGCTTTATCTAGTCAACCGGGCGTCATGGGAAAGGGCACTTTGGCGAATACATAAGGGATGGCCTTACCTGATGGCAGAAATGCACATTTCTTTGCCCAATACAGCAGTAATAAAAGAAAAGAAAAATCTCTTTCCACAATCAAGTTCAAAAACTATTGAATGTGGACTGAGAGGTATCTCATCGGCCTGCCATTTTTATTCTTTTCAACCAACTAATAAAGAATTCCTCACAATCACTAACTGATAGAACCCCCAAAAGGTGGCCATCATCTCTAGCATGTCCCAAATCAACAGTATATATTTCTTAAGATCAATGCTATTGTATATATTTCTTAAGATTGATAGTATGTCTTTCAGAAATCTATAAATATATTGGATAGACAGATATATGGGCGAATTAATTGAAGAACAAACAAATGAACACAGAACATACATGTTAAAGGCTGAACAAGCCTGGAGCAATGCTACTGGGGGTGGGGTCTAGGGGAAGTAAAAAAAGGAAAGAGACACCATAAGGGGGAAAAGATTTAAAACAAAATTTGTGTCTAATTTTGCTGGAACTGTCTTATTAATAATTACTGAAGCACAGGCATCATCCCTTCATAATGAATACATTTCTACAGTCTCTTTGCTAAATGATCTAAAATTTTAAAAGCCCCAGTTTGGCCTTAAAAGGTGACCAAGACTCAGTCTTCCCATTTAAATCTGCCAGGCATGTTTTCTCAACCCACAGCTGGCAAACTGCAGAGTTTTAATATTTGAACCAGACATGAACAACTTTATACATAATGAAACGTCAACTAAGCAAGTTCTCTGAACTCAAAGATTTCTCACAAATTAGACAAGTCCTAGGAATCCACTCTGGATAAAGCTAACGCTGAGTCTCCATAGACAGTCAAGCCTGTGCATTTGAGAGTCTGACAATGCTGACTGCTGAATGTGTGATTTTAACCATGAGTTCTAGTTATTTTAAGCTATTCCTGTCTCCTTGATAGCACTGTAGTGAAAGAACCTTGGAGGGTGTTTTTATTCTCTCATTAGTGTTGCTAGGAAAAAAAAAATTACTCGTTTTATTTGTGGAAATTTTCCATTACCTAACAAATGTATCCATTCCAAGAAAAGAATCAGATAATAAAAGTCTTCATCAGTACTTACAGAGGGGAAACCAACTTTGTTGCTTAAATCCTCATTAATCAAAAATTATTTAGGTTTCCCAAATTTCCTATGAAATCAACATGCGATTCACCTGTTGATGGATGTGCAGCCACACATCGTTAGCGACACGCTCATGGGCTCTGTGATCAGGTGAGGGATTGGTTCATCAGTTGCCAATGAGATGAAGCAAACTGCCAAAGGCCGTTCTAACTGCATGTCTCCAAGTACCAGGGACCTAGAAGGATGATTCCACAATTTCTCCAAAAGTCAAGATCCTAAAATGTGTACTCCACTGGGCTGAATTCTACATTTGAGCCATTCCTTTGAATTAAGTATGGGCTGTTGAGGAAAATGCAGTCCTCCAAAGCTCACACAGAGGGATCTCCCTAGAACAATCCACCTGGCCTCACACAGACCCTCATTCATTCCTGCCAGTGGGAAAGTTTGGAATCACATTCCCCCATCCTTCTCTTCTTAAATTTCAGCAACACACCCTCTGAAACACATAAACAGACAGTATGAACCTATTTTTTGAATTATTTAAGTAAACTTTTTATTGGAGTATAATATATGCAGAGTACACACAAGTCCATAGTACAATGACTTTGTATTCAGTAAACTTACTAGTGATACCACTATCAGATCAAGAAATTAAACATTACCAGCATCCACAAAGAATCCCTCTCTTAGTCATCCTCTCAAAGGTGGCCTTAAATACCAGAGACTATTACAAGCTGTGGTGTATGTATACCATGGAGTAGTCAGCCACAAGAAAAGATGGAGCCTTTACATCAGTGGTTCTCAACCTGTGGGTTGCGACCCCCAGGAACTGTATTAAAGGTTCGTGGCATTAGGAAGGTTGAGAACCACTGCTTTACGTCTTTTATGTTTACCTGGATGGAGCTGAAGCACATTCTTCTTAGTAAAGTATCACAAGAATGGAGAAGCAAGTATCCAGTGTACTCAATACTAATGTGAAACCAACATATAAACAACTACATGCCCACATGAAAGAAAAACAAGTATATTCTAGCGAGGGGGAGGAGAAAGGAGAGAAGAGGGAGAGTGATTGTGGTTCTCATCAACTGTGCACAATGTGAGGGTGTTCAGCCCCCTGGGTAAAGGGCTCAACTACAACTTGAACTTTACCTTAGAAATGAAAGCAATGTAACCTAAACATTTGTACCCTCATGTTAAGCTGAAATAAAAATAAAAGTAAAAGAATAAAAAATAAACCACCAGAGATTAGTTTTGCATGTTTTTGAAATTAAAAATAAATGGAATAAGTGTATAAATGAAATCCTAGACTACTGCATTCCTTTCGTGGCCAGCTACTTTTGTTCCATATTTTACCTATGAGAGGATACATGTTGTCACTTGTGGCTTTAGTGCGTTTAGTCTTGGCTGTGTAATAGTCCATCGTGTGAATATAGCACAATTTATCCATCCAACTGTTAAGGAAGAGTTGAGATATTCCAGTTTGGGGCTATCACAATAATGGTGATAGGAAGTTCTTGCACCTGGTTTTGGTGCACACATGCACACGTTTCTTCTGGCTGTGTACCTAACTGTGTTTGACTACTGATAGAGATGAATCAATGGCATTTCCTGACGGGGGCTGGTTATTTGTGTCGCTCATATCTATTGAATGATACACTGCAGCTTCTTCCAGTCCCATTGATTGGCTCCAGAGTGGAATAAGGAAACATTACTACCCACAGACAGCTTGATCATAACTGTGCTCAGCCGGAGAAAGAATTGCACAGCAAGCCCAGTGGGCTCATTTAGCTAAAATGGGATTCTATAGCCATGAACAGCTCCTGTTATTAACAGAAATGAGCTGTGTGATGAGGCTATATTTGATAGAAGGGGCTAGACTTTTCTGGGATATACCTTGAGCATCATAGCTTGGGTCTCACCTGCTATCTTCCCGGTAGCTTGGGCACTAGTGTGAAAGACCAGCCCCATATGTAAGGCACAAACGCTTGTCACACTGTTTTGTATCATTTGGGTTGTGTTGCTGTATTGCCTCATTTTCTGTTTCAACGAGCCAGTGGGGCAAACTGCCTCCAGAGGCATCAAGGGCACAGCAGAGCCAAACTCAGTCACAGCTGCCTGCCAGGGGGTAGATAGGTCGCCCCACTCAGCATGTGAGATAGAACAGACCAGCACAGCAGAAGTCTCTATGATGGGTCAGTGGCAGGTCACAGTGACACAGAAAATTTGCAGGAGGAAAAACAATAAAGATCCTCTCTCTCACTAAATATTTTTCCGTGGGACATTCTGCTTCACAATGTTTCCCTTTTTAACAAAGAGGAATATACTGGAGCTCACTTACTTGACAGGACTGTGACCCACTGCCTCTGAATGTGGGAGCATCGTTGCTGACTCAGCTCCTGCTGCAACCATCAACCTCAACACTGAATCTGGCCATCCACTCTGCTAAGTATTATTCAAAAAATAACTTTAAAACAACAAAACTGATGTGTCAGGGCCCAGGACTAGCCAGGTCTTGGGCCCAGCTTAGGTAGGTTCTGGATGCGGCCACTAAGCTACCTTGCTCAGGAACAGTTTCTCTTAGGTGTTTGAGGGCTATCTACGGGAGAGAGAGTATCTTAGAGAGAGTAAAGCAGTCTTCTTAGCATGGATAGATCTTAGTCTTTAGTAGAGCTTGGTAATCTTCAGCAGAGAGACACTGTGCTTGCGTTCTGCAGGCAGAAGAAGAGACAGAATCAGAGTAAGTAGATCCGTGATAGAATGTGCATGCCTTTTGACTGCCTGCTCCTCCAGCCTAATATAAGGCTGATCTCGTGCCTGTCAACACCACAGGTGTAGAGACTGCCAATTCACCACTGCTCTCATCTCACGAGCTCTCTCATGCTAGTTAGAACTAAATCTCTCTCCATGCCCTGTTCACCAAGGTGTTCCATTACAGGTATTTCCTATAACTCTCACTCCTCCTAGCCATAGGCTATATGGGCTGCTACACTGATGATTTTGAAACACTTACAAAAATGATTATCAATGTTTTAAAAAGAATTGCAATTTATTGATAGCTAAGAGAATGCGTGTGTGCACGTATGCGCACGTGCATGCACACACTAATTTCACCATCACTAACAGAGCCTAGTACCCGCAGAAACTGAGGAACTAGTGCTGATTCCTGCATTTAGCACAGAGAAGCCTAAACTCTAGATTACTTCAACAAAGATTCATTCTAAAATATTTATCGAGCACCTAAGATTTATTGTATACCAAGAAACTATGACATTACTGCAACAGAGAAACGCTTCCTCTGGTTACAGTTCTCTACTTAGAGTACCTTTGCATAGAACCTCGCTCCTCAGAGTCTCCATAGAAACTCTACTGCAAAAGGGTTCTGTGATCAAGTAAGTTTTGGAATCCCTGCCTGTCACATCTATTCTTAGAGATTCACAATTTATAATAATATATTGAAGGCTCCGAGAAGCTTGTTTAATTTTCCTTAACCTAATATTTGCCCAACTTGTTTCATCTTCGAAAATTGTTTCATATAACACCATAGTCCTGAACCACAGTTTGAGAAATGACGTTATAAAGAGCCACTCATTAAAGAGATGACATTAGCTCCTCTGATGTCTTCATTTGACTGACTGTGATACAATCAAATACACAAAAGAAAACCTGGGTGAGCAGTTATTTCCAAAGATTCACTGGGAAGCCTTTGCCCCATTTATAAATAAGCAAGACAGACAGCCTATAGACCATAAAACTCAGTTTTACATCCTGTAAAATACAGAGTGCAACAAATACACCTACTTTGAAAAGTCATTGCATCAGAGAGAATGTATGCAAAGTTCTTATAGATAACAAATGTAGCCATGATTATTACTAAATCTACATAAGCTACAGTCTTCTTCGTAAGAACTAATTCCCTAGGACAAAGATCCTTCATAAAGGTATATGTGCCCTTTATTATTCATATTAGGAGTCATAACCCTAGGTCTACTAGCAAACAAGGGAGATCTTGGCACACACAGGTAAAACTAGCTTCTTAGAAGAATCTCCTTCCTTTCATCAAAGCCCTCCTCACTTCCTAGAGGGAATGGTTCAGTAAAACTTTATGCAGTGATGGAGATGTGGCTGGTGGCTTCCACCCTGGACAGTCAGTTCTAGATGCTTTTTATTGTCATCAGGCCTTTCGTCTCTTCTTCCCAAACATGAGTCCTACTGTTCAGACAAAGCCCTGACTCCCCTATGTTGTGGCGTGTCAATTTGCAATGGCCCTTTACAGTTAGGGTGGATGTTGAGCTGTCTTTTTCAACTAATCGGAAGATTTCTGGAGAAGATTCTCATGAAGATGAAAACCCTTTAGAAGCATACTGCCCCATTTTCTCACCACTATTAACTGTTTTGGATTATGCCCCTGAAGGCAGCTATTACAATGCATGCATGCTATAGATGAGACAAAATAGTAAGACATTGTCAATGAAAAATATCTTCATTCCACTAAATCCATCAACTCCATGGCAGATAACAGGGCTATAATGGAATGAGACAGACGATAGATAGATTTTCATGGAAATAAACTATCTAGAGCATGGACAACTTGTCACAGAAAAGGATAAGGCAGTGGACGGGCGATCTGGGAAACTAAATACTGCAAAGGAAGAATACACGGTTCTGGGGACCATTTCTGAAATGTTCACATATGCTTCATATATTTTTGTTTTA
Organism: Otolemur garnettii; assembly: GCF_000181295.1. NCBI lineage: Eukaryota > Metazoa > Chordata > Mammalia > Primates > Galagidae > Otolemur > Otolemur garnettii. The sequence continues at coordinate 35,186,075 of NW_003852400.1, forward strand.
TCCTCTTCACTAAATAAGTCCTTGACTGTAGGAATCTCTAAATTCTTTTTCTCTTTTATTCTCTCATCCTCAACTCCTACTGTTGAACACTGGCTATTTCCTGCCAAACATGTCACCTCACAAGGCCCTAAAGTCATGACACACACAGGGCTCTGGAATTTAAACACACTCCCTGTGTCAGGCAAGGCTATAACCTTCAGGCAAAGTGACTGAGTTTCTTAAAAGTGTGTGCAGTTCCACCAGAGGTTCAAATTTAAGAGAGAAAATCACTTCTTTCTCAGAAATGCTGCTTCTTTTAAAAAAAAAAAAAAAAAGAGAGAGAGAGAGAGAGAGTTTTTATTTTATTAATAAAAATTTTTATTAATAAAAATTAATTAAGAATGATTAATTATTAATTGTTCATTTTATTTTTATTTTATTAATTTAATTTTATTAATAATTAATAAAGTTTTATTACTTTTTATTAATAATTTTTTATTATTTTATTTTATTAATAAATAATGATTAGGGCCATTGGTAAAACATATTTGGAGTTAAAAGTTCCTATATCAAGCATGATGGTAGTTCTAATCCAACAGTGCTGAGATACCAACATGGCTAGCTCACTCACATTTCTTATATAGAATTTAAGCAAAAGCTTTAGGGAGAAGAAGACGTAGAGATGAGAGACGGAGGAGATAGGAGATGAGAGAGGAGGGTATATACATACCCACGTCTATATCATATGGATATATCTTGAGTTCAAGACTTTTGAAATAGGTTTTACCACAATATAAACATACAGGATGCAGAATATTTATAATCAGGGAGAATGAAGTTTCATTCCATATCACAGCAAAATCTCACACTCAGCTTTTAAAAAAAAAAACTTAGGTTTAAAACTCACTTTTCTTTACCCAGAGTTAAACCCAGAAAACTCACTGAAGCTAAAGCATGAGGAGACAGCTAGAAAATGACACACACAGAATTTGGGTAAAGCGGAACATACAGAATTCCCCAACAGGCTGAGTATGGATTAATCAAGGAAGCCAGGAAGTCTCCTATTCAGAATTTTTATAATAGGATAAATTCCTTTGGAATTATCTAGCAAATCTCCTTAAAAATCATGGGATAAGCCAGAAGAACAACAAATCTTTCTCACCCCTCTTCCATGTGCGTTGGCCCTGGCTTAGAAATACAGTCAGCAAGAGCGCTCACACAGCAGTCAACTTTAAGTGATGGCTGCCTTTCCAGGCCTGCAGGCGCCCAGCACAAGGGTTTGATCCTACTCCTTTTCACGATGCAGATTTATTACAGACAGGTTCCCAAAACGTACAGAGCTTAATGTTCCTCCTGAGCCCCCCCTCAACATGCACTTGTACTTGGTTTGATGAATCACTTTAATATACACTAAAGGACTGAAAAATTAAAAAGCAATGTATGCTAATCAATAGAGCTTTAGGAAAGAGTCTCTATTTCTCGGTTTTGTTTGACTATAAAGGCAAATTCACTTGTGGCCAAAAAATGTACTAAGTAGAAAGACTGATAACGTAGAAACTAAGCTCTGATTGGACCAAAGTCATTGCCAACTGGTCTTACCTCAAAAGCAGAGTGAGCTAATTACCCCAGGGATTCTGTGTATTCTGATTCCACATAATAAAGCATGAGCAAAGGGGGAAGGGCAGCCAGAGAGCTGACACGGTCCACTAAGATACTCGTGGCTGTCGTGGTCTTTGTGATTTCTGACAATCTTATTCCCATTCTGGGCTACCCCAGGGTGGCAGTGGTTCTGCACTGATGAGAGGGAGTATCCATGTTGTTCTCATCTGATGGCCAAGGCTAAGAGATGGCCTAACCAGAAACATCTCCCCTGACTCCAACCATCACAGAGAAAGAAATCCCCTCCTCTGAGCACCTTACTGAGATGAAGAAACCTAGAAACCCCCTTTTCTAGGTTTTTCAAAAAAAACCCTTTTTGAAAACAGGAAGTGGTAGAGTGTTATGTTCAATGCTATTAACAGCTGTTGACAATTAGCATGGCTACAAAAATTCAGTCATCTGGTCCCTATGCCTAAGAGGATTCCTCCAGAGAGGGATAAGGATTGACGTGGGCAGGAGAGCAGGGAACATAAATCCAGAAAAGTCCCCAAGCAAATCCAGTTCACCTCAGGGCATCCCTGCATCATCTCTTAGGAATGGCAATCCAAAATTAAGCCTGCTTTGAGCCTCCCTGACAGCCGCTGTCTCTCCATTGCCTCCCGCTAGGCCTTTGGCTGCACAGGGAGGAAGTAAGCTGTCTTTGCTACTTGAGTTATGTTATGACAAGTTCTTATCAACACTGCAGAAGGAAATATTGTTCATGAAAGTTGATATCATGCTATTTCTATAGAATACCCATCATAATAACTATTTCATTTAGCAAAAGTCAAGACTTTATTTTCCCATTTTTAAGAGTAAAACTTCTAAAGCTCTATACTTCTAGATCTTGTCCTGAAATAGCCTATGTTGTGAAACCCACTGAATGACTTTCTCTAATGTTTGGTAGTGTCTGTTTTTTCAAAGTTTTGCATTTTCTGAGATTTGTCTAAGGGCCTTTGATACAGCTGTATACACCTGAAACCTTCACTCACCAGGCTACTCTCACCTTCCTCTCCCTCTATGAGTTGGAGCCTCCCTCTCCCCATGTCCCTAAGTCATGCCTTTGTTTTTCTTTCCAAAAATTTTCTAAAATACTGTTCTACTTAGAGTAATTAGTACATGTGAATGTCTCCTGTGAACAAAATGTTGGTAACTTTCCCTGATTCCAGCTACTTCCTCATTCACCTGCCAACACATCTGGACATCACCAAGCCTGACACAATGCCACCAGTGGCAGACACTGCTGCAGTTGTGTGTCTGCTCTCACTGTCTCAAGATGACCAGAGAGCTCCATTTCAGACCCAGGGCCAGCCAGGACCAGCACGTCCCCATCCCTGTCTTCTGGCCCTCACTAACACAATGTTAGCCACATCTGTAAATTTAAATGTTCTAGCAGCCACACTAAAAATGTAAAAAGAATGGGTAAGATTTAATTTAATAAAATATCTTCTTTAACCCAATATAGGCAAACATCAACACGTAATCAAGATAAGAAAATTATCAGTCCAATATTTTACATTCTTTTTGTACTACCACTTTGGAATCCTGCGTGTATTTTACACATGTGGCACATCTGAATTTGAATGCTTACATTTTCCCTGGAAGCACTTGGTCTGCATCGAGGTGTCATGAAATTTCCAGTGGAAAAGTAGATTCAGATATCTAAGTTATTCCAAACATGCTTAAATATTTTTTCTAATAACAAAATCAGTATCAGCTTTTAAATTCAGATTTAAATTAATTAAAATTAAATATTCAGTTCTGTCTGCAGCCATTTTCCTAAGAGGCTGCTCCTTCTCCTGGGCCCCATGTAACTTCAGAATCAAGTACACGTCTTCCATTTCTCCTTGCTCGTCAATGATACTTCCAGCTATGCTTATAAAATGCCCTCCTTGTTTGAAGTTCATGCCATCTTCTGCCCTTATCATTGCCCACAGACCTCTTGTCCTACCCTTCCATTTGCCAGACTCTTTCTTCCTTTCCACCCCAGGTCCATCCACTCTTCTGGATGAATTTTAGTGACCTTCAATTCCTTTCCATTTCAGCTACCCACATCCACAGCTACTTCTAGATTTTGTCATAACACTGAACTACTCCTTATCTCATATCAAATGTTCACCCCAATCCATGTGTTCACCCCAATCCATGTGTTCACCCCATCCAGGCTCCTCGGATGTCCTGGGACTTACAGACACTTGTGCCCAGAGGCTTCCCTATCCGCCCAGTCCACTGCCCTAACCTGTCTTCACAGCACAGAGGAAGGGTGAGGAACAGAGTCCCTACAACCAAACTCCCTTACTAGCTATGGGGCTTGAAGCAAGTTACTTAGCCTTTCTGCACCTCAGTTTCTCTCTATCCACAATGAGAATAGCAATGCCATCAGGTAGGTTCTGTGAAAATCAAATATAAAGCACTTAATGCCGTGTGGTCATTATATAAATTTGTTAAATGTCCCTCCCTAGCCAAGGTAGAATAGTGCTCTCTCCCCAAAACTCAACTGTCCTTTTCCTTTGACCTTCTTCCCATTCACCAGACCAAACCACAACCTGATGAGTGCTGCTGTCTGACTTTGTGTCATACTACACCCAGGCAGCTAAGCCCTCCTGGACAAAATCAAACTGTGGTGCAAACTGCCACTACCCCGGATGCTAAGTCAGCATCGCTGCATGAGCAACACTCCTGTCTTCAGCCAGCATGATCTACCATGCTCCGCACCTAACAGGCTCTCCCCCAGTCAGAACTGAGCCTCTGCGTGCCAGGACAAGCACCAGCAAATCTCTAATGAGAAATTATGGAGAACTGGACACCAAGAAGAAAATTAATGGGATTTTTGCTTGACTTCCAACAGTAGTAACAGTTACATTAGGGAGAGTAAAGGGCTGCTGCCCAGCCTCACCCATGAAAGGGGTCAGCTTTGCCCACAGACCCAAGCGACTGGAGTTTTTCAGTCTCAATAGAGCAGCAGAGAAGGAAAAGCATATTAAAGAAGATGTGCGGAGGAAGCTAAAGAGAGAAAGGAGTCACCTTTGGTAGAAATAGAGGCTCTTAGAGGTAAAGCTGGGCTAGCTCAAAATCAAAGTGCCACCATGCCTACTTTTAAACATGGTGTGGTAGGCCGAGTAGTGGCCCCCAAAGACAGCCAGATCCTAATCCCAAAATCTGTGAATGTTACCCTATAGGACAAAAGGGAATATGCAGATGTGATTAAATATGGATGCTGACATATGGAGAATATTCTGGATTATCTAGTGGGCCCCAAATACCATGACGAGAGGGAAGCAGATGCAGATATAACAATGAAGTAGGAGGTGGCACAAGAGAAGCAGAGACTGGAATGAGGAGAGGAAGGGGGTGTGAGCTGAAGACTGTCAGGGCAGCCTCCAGAGCTAGAAAAGACACAGAAATAGATTTCCCCCAGAGCCTCCCGAAGCTGGCTGTGCAGATACCTTGGCCTTAGCCCAGTGAAACTGATTTTGTACTTCTAAAGAAATGCAAGAGAGTAAGTTTCTGTTGTTCTAAGCCACCAGATTTGTGGTCATTTGTTACATCAGCAATAGGAAACTAATGCACACAGGTAGTGTGGAAAAGCTCGAGTGCTATGGGGGCATTTCTGAACAACAGGTTTGCCTATGTCCTGAGGTGCTCAGGCTCAGTTGCCAGGGTGCAGACCTGGGGCAGGGCTGAGCCTCTAAGGTGAGGCATGCAGACAGCTGTGGAGTGCCGTGGGCCTGGGTAGCACAGCTCTAACACATGGTCCCGCCCAGGAGCACGCACCACACAGAGAGAAAGGAGAGCAGGATTTATCTGAAAAACAGATGCTTTGGGGGCTCGCAGAGCTAATGCACTCTTGTTTAAAATTATTATGTATGTAAAGATATACACCATAGCTGTATGTCTTTATAGAGTACATGCAGTGTTTCGATAGAGGCACACATTGTGAATTACTCAGATCAGAGTAATTGGGGTGTCCACCTCAGGCGTTATAGCATTTCTTTGTGTTAAGCAAGTTCCAATTCCACTCTTTTAGTTACTTTAAAGTATAGCCTAACTTATTGATGATTACAGTCACTTTGTTGTGCTATCAAATATTGCTCATTCTAACTATCTTACTATATTTTTGCACCCATGAACCAGTCCCATTTTATCTGGCCCCCTCCACCCTTCCCAGCCTCCAGTAACCATCATTCCACTTGCTGTCTCCACAAAATCGACTTTTTTAATATTTAGCTCCCTCGTATGAGTGAGAACATGTGAGATGTATTTGGTTTATCTTACTTAACATACTGTTCCCCAGTTGTCACAGATGTCAGGATTTCATTCTTTTTAATTGCTATATAATATCCCTTTGTGTGAATGTTCCACAATATTTTTTACCCATTCATTCGTTGATGGACAATTAGGTCGATTCCAAAACTTGGCTATTGTGAACAGTGCTGCAATAACCATGGAAGTGCAGATATCTTATCAATATACTGATTGTTCCACCTGCTGGGTCACATGATAGAAAACTAGTTGACTCTTGAAATTGCTATCATGCTGGGGACCCCACGAGACCAAACTGAATGGCAGAAATTAGGGAAGGACTTTACAGAGCTCCTAAGAAAAGAGACAATAGACAGCGCTGGCCTCATTGATGCATAGTGAAGAAAGACTAGGTTAAACATGTGAAGCCTCAGTTGGGCTGCGTCAAAGGGAGGGGAGGAGAATGGACACAGAGCCCTCCCCACCCCTGCTGCGGCAGAGATAGGCAGGGAAGGATGTTTCTGCTGCCAGGAGCATGCCAAGCCAAGGTCTAGAAGAAAAGGGAAATTGGGGGGCCAGTGGGAAGACAACTAGACCCTGGGGGCCCAAGCTTATCCTGGAGCGAGAGAGCTGTGTGCACAAAGCAGCTCAGTGGTCCAAGGCATTGGGAGGCAGAAGCCAGGCACGGGGTGGCGTCTCATCACTCCTTCCACTTCCCTGGGCACGAGAGCAACCACAGAGAACACCTTGCGATCTCTCGAGGATAAAGACATTTAGAAAAGCTGGGGCTGTGGAGACTGGGGGGACGTCATCCACTTCTGTGCTTTATTGATAACTTACTTGGAAAACACACCTCACTTTCAAGCACAGCACATCCACAGTTTTTGCTGACCTCCGCTAAACAAGTGCTCTTATAATTGCAGAAACATGCTTCTGTAAATTAATTATAGGTTTGAACCATAACTTGCTATAATTACTGGGGGGGAAGCAGTTTACATTAAGAATTAGAAAAGAATGTTAGCTGAATGAAAAGAGAACTGACTTCTCAACCAGATCAGAAAGAGGAGCCGGCCTTCAGCAAGTTAAACCCCACCTCGTCCCTGATCCCCACCCCATCCCACCCCGGCAGCTTCTTCTCTCCCAACGCTCCTTCGGTGGTTGGTGGATGGAAGCAGGATGGGTTGCTGAGCTGCCAGCAGCGCCAGCCTCCTGTAATTATGGCCATAGCCGCCCTGAGTTTATAGGCTCAGGGGACAGGAGGTGCCTTCTTTGCATCTACAACAGTCCCCACATGCACTCTGCTGTTCTATAATTACTTATATAATAGCAAAAAGAGGAGCACTGATCCATAGCGGATTTGTCACCATTAGCCCAGAGCTACCATCTTCTACCATCAAATATAAGGAACAGCACTTAATTATAATTAGCTCAGATCAGTGTTCAAGATTCTTAACAAAACCTTCATCAACTCAATTCTTGCTGAGCCAGTAGGTGACAGAAAACAGGAAGATGGTAGTTTGGTCCAGAATATTTTAATGTCCTAGCTTTGTTTTATTCATTGTATAATTCACATGCCAGAGACACTGCCCAGTCCCTTGTAATTTAAAACATTAATTCAGTTCTCCCCTCCCCTACATCTAGCTCTCCAGGGATCTGCATTCTCAAGGTCACTACCAGCTCTAGAGGTCTGTTCCATGGAGACTCCACCTCCCACAGTCTTCCCTCTCCAACTGTTCTTGTGGAATGACTCATGGAAATTAATCATTTTCCCTTGAATTCCTCCAGAAACTTTGCTGCCACCACCCAAAAAACAAAAACACCACTAGCCCCAGGTATTAGCAGTCTAAGGAGTCAAAGGAGTTTGCAACATGGCAAGGCAAACAAGAAACAATTTTCAAGTGGATCTGAAAGATCCCTGTTCTGAAAGGGTCTTCTCACTCCTCCTGAAGGGTCCAGCCCCTTCCCCCCAGCACCCTGACAGCCAGATACCTCTTGTAGGAGACCAGAATACGCCATCCAAAAATACATCTATGCCCTTCTGGCATAAGCATTATGTGTATATTTCGAATTCAAGGCAATTGAGAAGAAGTAGATACAAGAAAAGCTCCCTGCCCTCTTCCATTTGCCTAAAAGCAGGATGTGAATTTACAAAGGAAAAGTGTCCCCCTCCCCTCTCTACCAGGAAGAAAAAGGGTTGATCATTGATGACATTAGACCCATGACAGCCTAGATACAGCACCCCAGGAATCTGGTGACAGACCTGGCCAGCTCCTATGGGTGTTCCCCCTACAGAGACTCAAAGACCTGTTCCTTTGTTCTGACATTCGTCTAAAATTATAGTGTCCTGCACTCTGGGAGGCCAAGGCGGGTGGACTGCTTGAGGTCAGGAGTTCAAGACCAGCCTGCACAAGAGCAGCGAGATACTGTCTCTACTAAAAATAGAAAAACTAGCCAGGCATTGTGGCAGGTGCCTGGAGTCCCAGCTACACAGGAACAAGATCACTTGAGCCCAAGAGTTCGAGGTTGCTGTGAGCACTGATGCTACGGCACTCTACCCAGGAGACAGAGTGAGACTCTGTCTAAAAAAAAAAAAATAAAGGAAATTAGAGTGTTCCTTCTTGAAGATACTAGAACTCTAAGGCACCTCTTTGAGAATTATTCATTTCCTGGATATCCCCTATCTATTATATATATGACATATACATGTAAATAAACTTGTGTCTGCCCTGCTCTTGTTTATCTATCTTTTGCTACAGACAGCTAACAACTCAGAGGGTACAGAGAAAGATTTTCTCCTCCCCTCCAGGGCCATATGATGATTGTCCTCCCTCAGGCCACCCTGCCAGGGCCTCACCTTCCTCCCCTAAATGGAGTAGAAAGGTTTTCCTAAAGTAAGACAATGCTCTTCCCAAGATACTTTCTGATGCTAATTACTTAGATGATAAGTTTTCACCCCAATAATATTCACATCTGGTTTCAACTAGTTCAATAGTTTGGGGAGTTTTTTTTTTTTTTAACCCTCCTTGTTTTTCCTTACTTTTAAAAACTAATTGATGTGATTTGTTCCATTTTTTAGTTTATTGCTGCATTTGGCTCAAGTTTCTTCTTATAAATAAACCTATTCTGGTTCACCTACTCCATGTATTTTTACTTTATATCATGTTTTGACAAATTCTGACAAAGTTAAAAAGGAATATGAAGCAACCAACTGCCTCTACTTCAAACTTATGTTAAGAAGTTAAATTTTACTCTTGCTAAGAATAACCCAGGAAAGGAGTACTCATAAATATTAGAAAATCTTTTTTACTAAATGCAATAAAAAATATTCACTCCCATTTGAAAGTAATCGTACTAGCAATGTCAGACAAAGTTTGTATTGAGTTATTAAGTTAGTAACAAATTTATTTCCTTCTAATCCAGGGACAATATTGGAAACTATAAATGATGTCACACACACTTGGACCTTTACATTCAATGCTTTTAAATTCATTTCATCTCATGGTGAATCTTAAAAAGCAGAGGAGGAGGCCCAGAGTGGTGGCTCACTCCTATAATCCTAGCACTCTGGGAGGCCAAAGTGGACAGATTGCTTGATCTCAGGAGACCAGCCTGAGCAAGAGTGAGACCCCGACTCTACTAAAAATAGAAAAAAAAAAAATTAGCCAGGTATTATGGCAGGTGCCTATAACCCCAGCTACTTAGGAGGCTAAGGCAAGAGAATCGCTTGAACCAAGGAGTTTAAGGTTGCTGTGAGCTAAGCTGTTACCACAGTACTATAGCCAGAATGACAGATTGAGACTCTGTCTCACAAAAAGAAAAAAAAA
>NW_003852400.1:35196044-35214320 GCF_000181295.1 Otolemur garnettii
CCATAGGCGCCGAGCCTGCTTTTTTTTTGAGACAGAGTCTCACTATGTTGCCCTTGGTAGACTGCTGTGGCATCGCAGCTCACAACAACCTCAAACTCTTGGGCTTAAATGATTCCCTTGCCTTAGCCTCCCAAGAATCTGGGACTATGGGTACCTGCCACAATGCCCAGACATTTTTTGTTGCAATTGTCATTGTTGTTTAGCTGGCCTGGGCCAGGTTCAAACTCGGCACCCTTGGTGTATGTGACCGGTGCTGTAACCACATACTATGCTATGGGTGCTGAGCCTGCTTTATTCTGTTTTAACTCTTCCCTACCCTTCCTCCTCCTCTCCCCCAGAGAAGACCATGAGTTTCCTGTCTCCACTCTTTGGTCATCACCTTAAAAGAGCAAGATCCATTTGAGAGGAGATCACTAATTTAGTGGGGAAAATCATAGATGGCTGAATAGGTATTTGAATTCTGGCTGTGTCATTTCTAGTCATATAAGTTTGCACAAGTTATTTAGCCTCTCTGAGACTCAATTCCCCCATCCACAGACTGGAGGTATCAGAAAATGTTTCCAAAATTTCAAAGTAAGCAAAGGGGGTTTCTTCAGTATAGTATTGAGTTTGCCTTTTTATCATCTAGGATGTTTCTCAATTCCATAGGAGCAGAGTTTAAATTATAAATTTTTATCCAGTAAAAATGCAAATAATTTCTATCTAACTAAAAGACTATGGTTTGGGGCCTTATTGGTCATTACTCCATTCTGTATCTACTCAGCAATCTCATCACAACATTGCCCTCAAACTGCCTCACTCCTCAAAGGCTCTCTGTCAACATCCTAATGGTTCTTTCATTAATGAGATGAATAAAAATCTTTAGTTTGTATTTATTTTATATTTCCATAAGACTCATTTTATCCTTCTGAAAATTACACCTAACAGAAGTAATCACCACTATCTCTTTGGGTTAGGAGAGAATTCAATAAAGTGATATAACACTAATAATATTTATATTTTACTGACCACTTACTCTGTGCCAGCCCTGTTCCTAAACATTCGCATTACATGTACTAACTCTTTTAATCCTCCCCTCACTGTAAGATAAACATATTTCCCCACCCCACCTCCCCTAAATTAGTGATCTCCTCTCAAATGGAACTCACTCTTTAAAGAGATGACCAAAGAGTAGAGACATGAAACTCATGGTCTTCTCTTGGGGAAGGAGGGTGGGGAATTGGTGAGCTCTCACCTAATGTGCACAACGTGAGGGTATGTACAGCACACCCCCTGGTAAAGAGCTCAACTACAACTTGAACTTAACCTTAGAAATGCAACCAACATAACCTAATCATTTTTATCCTCATATTAATCTCAAATTTTAAAAAAAGTAAAAAAAAAAAAAAAAGACTCTACCTCTTGTTAACTTATAGTTTAGTATCAAACCATAATATTCTCACTTATCTGAAAAGACTAATGAAGTACTTCTTCCTTTTCCAACTAATTATCTGGCTGAATCCAGATTTCCTTCATATGCTTCAATCAGCACAACAGATTGCAACAGATATGAATTCAGAAATGGATATGAAAACCTAGTTGTCTTCCTTTAAGCCAGAAATTATAGAGATTTGTAAAAACGTAAAACAATGTCACCCTTCTCACTAAAATTTTATTTACTTTTCCTAAAACATCTATTGTCAATGTTAAAAACATGTTTATTATTATTACTCTTGAGCAAATATTAGATATCAAGTTTAATAGCCAACATGTAAATATTGATAGTTAAATAAAGCTCCTTGGAGTCCTCAATAGTATTTAATAGTGTAAAGGGACAAACCAAAAAGCATGAGAACTTTTTTTTAAGTAAAGGGTTTTGATTACCAGCAGATGGTTTTGTTTAATATGTAAGGAAGTGGCTGTGTGGGTTAGAAAACTGTGACATTGGCTTATCCTGGAGCCTGCCTGTCCCCAGGCCCTGCCCCTAAGTGAGGAATCAGGCCTATGCATATTAGAAGCCACCCTAACTCAATGTCTTTACCTGTCTACACCATGCCCCTCTCTGCAGCCACGTGTAACCATCCTACGGATAAGAACCATGACTTCTCTTTCACTTCTGCTAAGTACCTTACACACAGTAAATAACTTATATTAGGGATTGAATTTCATCAAGAAAATGTATTAAAAGGTCCCAAGGGGCCACATTCTCCTATAGATGGACTCAATTTGTTGAAGTCCACACTACCTCTTTCTGGTAAGTTCATTCTCTTCAACCAAAAGGGTCATGAGGAAGTAAGAGGACATCTATCTAGTCACCCAAACCAACCCAATTTGACTTCCTCAATCTGGTATTGCAAGCAGATCCCTCGCACCTGAGACAATATTTGTCAGTTAGAAGCATAATGAAACTAACATATGCATAGTAAGAGGGAGAAGGAAGTTCAGCTCAATAATCTTGAAGTTCATCCTTTTCCAGTCGTTTACACCTCTCACCAAATTATCACATTACTGTGAGATGGGGCAATCATTATGGCTTCCCCTTAATCAATGAACAGACTAAGGACAGGAGACATAAAATCCCCTGCCAGTGCCCAAATGACAACTTGGGGCATCATTCATGCTGGAAGCCAGGTCTCTTGGCCATCAGCATGCTGCTTGTTCCGTGTCCTTGTGGCAATTTGATTTTGAAAGAGGAAAGGAAAAAGACAGAGCCATCTCTGCTCCTTTATGCTTGTTTCTTGTGGGGTCTGCTCTAATTCTTTGATTCTGAAACACAAGTACTTGATTTTCAAATAAATTATCTTCTGACCTAGAATATTTTCATCTTAAAAATGTGTCCAAAATGTTTATGAGATTCCTTATTGCTCTCCTATAAATCACAACCCAATACAGCTTCTTTAGAAACAAGCAAACTTTGCTCTGTGGTACTGTAATATAATTATCTGCTGTCTCTTTGATCTCTTGCCTGGTAATATATGTCAGAGTGCTGAAGTTGTGACAGATAGAAACACATAAATTCCAGAGTATATGTTCCCACATTTTCCCAATGGTTGGTAGGATGCAGATCAAGTCTGGTGAGCAGAATATGTTGGTGTTAGAAAAGATATAGCAGAAAAAAAATAGAATATCCAGAATTTCAGGGAATCCTGACTCACATCATTTACTGTTTCAGGTGTCTGGAATAAAATTTGGGGGCCAGAGCACTAGCATTACAATATGTGGGTGGAAATCCACCTAACATTCTATGAGTAACATGACAGTTGTTACACACAGGTGTGCCTGTTTTTATCCCCAGGTTGTAACTACACAGGGTATTTTCTTAAGAGATTGGAAATAGTCTAGGTGCATACTTTCAAAGACATCATGGGGCATTTAAAGCAGGACAGATTTATACTCAGATCTGATAGAGCACTAGTGTGATAAGTAAGTTATGGCTGGTTCCACTAGGGATCTCCCCTTCTCCACCAATGTCAAATACCAGAACAGGTAGAATGTCCTCACCTGAGATCCAGCTTCCACTTAGAACTCAGCCCTTGCAGAGATGTTCATCTAGCAGAGGTTTGCCGCAGCATGAGTTTCAAGGGAAGCAAAATATACAACCTCCAAAGATGCCACTTTGACATAAGGTTTATTTTGAGCTGAAGGCAATTAAGAAGAAGTAGATATAAGAAAAGCTCTCTGCCCTCCCCCATTTGTCTAAAAGCAGAACATAAATTTATAAAGGAGTCACAGAAGGAAAAAGTTGATCATGAGAGACAGCCCTAGGCCTTTATTCACCCAGAGACGGCACCAGAGGAGTCTACACAAACCTTACTAACTACTCCTTACTTTCCATTAGTTTCCACTAGATATTTGCCTTCCTGTAACTTGCTTCTCCTAGAAGCTCAGTCCTTTTCCTTTGTCTTGTTACTTCTCTAAAAAGTTACTCTTCTCCTATTAAAATGGTATACAAGCCTAAGTTCCCACCACCCCTTTGAGTTACTTATCTCTGAGTCCAATCTATGCAAGATGCAAACGTTAACAAACTTCTGGTTTTCTCTCATTAATCTGTCTTTGGTCTGTCAGTCTAAATTGCAAGGTCCCAGTCAATGAATCTAAGATAGTTGGAAGATGTTTTCCTTCCCTACAAGTTCCTTCAAGATTTGTGGTTCCTTGATTTCAGGAACATTAGTAAAAACAAGAAATATGCTGAACTTGAGTCAGGACTGCTTCTTTTATTACGTCAGTGATAGGCTTTGCAATGGTCAATGAAGAGATTCCTTCTATTCTCTAGTCTTATTTATTTCTCCTGCTCTCAGTTTTCCCTCGTGCCAGTGCCTTAGGTGCATCAGACAGGGCCTTCAACAAAGTCAAGGCACACAGACCCTCTGTGGTGCCCTGTTGCTGACTCCTGACTCCAGCAAGATGGAATAGGCTTGGGTGGGTCAACGCCCAATTATGCAGTTGATTCTAGCACATTCCCAACACAGCTGTTGGGAGCAGAGACCTGCAAAGTCAACTCCTCTTGAACTTTCCCCAGTGCTATTTACATGTTTTGGGTGCTGAATTTCACCTAAGCATAGTTCACATGCTCTGAGATTCAGTTTTGGAGTCAGACAGTCCTAGTTTTGAATCCCAACTATAGCCCATGTCCAGCCTTTGAATAAGCTGCTTAATTCTACTGAGCCTTGGTTTCCTTTTCTGTAAACTGGGGACAAAAACACCCATTTGTAAAGATTAAAGAGATATTTTATGCCAAGTTCCCAGAACCAGGTCTAGCCCATAAATATAGTTCCTTTGCATTCCATGCTATTATCTAACATACAGGGAGAAATTAAAAGTCAGTCAACACAGAAGAGCAACTAACATAACCCTGTCCCTCTGCTATGGACCAGCCACATCACATTCACTTACCCAGCAGAAGCTGCTACACATGGGCCCTTAATAATCAAGACTTGTAGCCCAGATACATCCCTTTACTTGGCAAGGAGGAGGATATTGACAAAAGTTTGCAAAGACTGGTTCTCCCAAAAAGAGGTTAAAGCTATGGTTCTTAGCCTTATGGTTCTTAGCCATGGAATCACCTGGATTCAGCTTTGGAAAAATAGCAAGGGGGGTTCATAGTTGCAGAGATTCTGATTTATTACTCTAGGGTGAGGTCTGGACATCTGCATCTGTATTTCTAAAGGTGCCACAAGTGATTCAAATGAGTAAAGGGCTAAGAGCCACTGGATTCCCAAAACGTGGGTTATCCCAAGAAAACTTCAATATTCACAGTCTCTTCTCTGGTTGACTTATAACATTAATATGTTTGTTTCCTTGGGGCTGGCAGGCAATCCTTGCCAGTGATTATTAGAGGGAACCTTGTTCTATTCAGTTCTTCACACTTTGAATGTTTGATTCAGTCCAAAAGTCTCAACTATCAGACCATCAGATCTTGTGTCAAGAAATACAGCCCCCACTGTTGATGGCGGGCTGAGGAAGGCACATGTCTGGCTCTTGTTCTTTGTCTTACACTTGTCTGGGGACACATTCTGCTCCTCATTTGTGGTCTAGCTTTTATCTATCGTTTTATTTTAGATAAATGATGCCTATCATTCCTGATTCTAGACAGTCCAACAACAATAACTGCTTAAACTCTAAAACACTCAAGCAAAGAAGAAAGCATGTTTCACACTCCTCTCTCCTCAAGTGAGAATTAGATTACATAAGAGACTGTAAAGAATATCCAATCGTATTCCCCAAGCTTAGTGTATAGAAACCCAAGCTAAAAGTCAAGAGAGGGCCAAAGTTGGAGAAGGGGTGGGTAAAGCTGAAGGAACAACATCCATGCCCTAGTCCATGCTCCAGAGTCCTCCTAGTCCATGCTCAAGAAGAGAGGAAACTTCAGTCAGGAGAATGTCCAGGCTTCTTCCAGTCTTTCCTCCCGGGATCTCAGTTATGTGACAACTGGTGGCTGTGGCTTCGGGTGCATGCTGCCACCTTCTGGGGATGGCATTTATTTCATCCCACATCTCAGAGCTTAAACCACAACCCAGCTGACAGGGGAGGAAACTCTGCCTCTGGGCAGCAAGTCCTCAACCTCAGCCAAGGTCAAGCTCAAGGCCATTTCTTCAGTGTTGTGTCTCTTCCACGACTCCACATATACTTAGGATGATGCTCTTTCTTGGAGACACAAACCTCATTCACAATAAAATTAAACATAATGGCTGCTCCAAAATCATAGTATAGGCCTGGCCCAGCATCCCTGGGCAGATTTCCATGGTCTGGCTGAGTTTTCTGAGCAGCTGACAGCCTGGCTAATCTGACTGAACATCAGTGAACTTCCTCCCTACCCAGGCAAAACCTTTGCATTGTTCTCTGACACAGTCAATAGAGACTTACTATCCAGATTCCTTCAGGCCCAGCTCAAATCTTTTATCCTCAGACTCAAACATTTTGCCAGTGCATCTGGAAGCATCTAGACACCACTTCACAAGTTTGTCCTTTTTTTCTTGACTCTCTCTCAAATGGCCTGCAACAGCCCTCTGCTTCTGAAGCCAGCAGGGCAGGGTCCTGGCAGTGCTCTCTTATCCTGGAAGAGGTGGAAAATGCACTGACTTTCTCTCAGATGACAAAGTGTGAGATGAGAGGACCCAGAGGGGCCACCCAGGCACAAAGAGCCATCACAGAAGTCACAGAGTCAGTCATGAGGATCAAGCATCCTCCACCAGGGAACAAGTTTCATAGGGAGAGTTGAGGAAGTGTTAGATACCATCATACCCCCAGCATAGCTTCCAGGAGTCTTTACTTAGGGTTCACTTAGGGTTAGAGAGATGATTAAAAGCAATAGTTCTCAACCCTCACTGTGCATAGGAATCACTGGACTCCACCCTCAGAGATGCTGATGCTACTTGTCTGGGATAGGCCTCAGTCATCAGTAATTTTCTAAAGACCACTTGTTTCTGATGTGAAGCCAGCTTTCAGATACACCAATCTGGACATGGCATTCACTCAGAAAAGGGTCCCTTTGCATTACTACCCCAAGAGGGTGCTAAATTGATTAGGGTAGCTATAGAAAGGCAGGGATGAAATTATAGGAGAGCTGTTGTGAGGCAAAAGGATAAAAATTTGGGGGAAAGGAGCTGTGAGGGTGTCCAGAAGGAGAAAATGGCCTATGGTAGTCTCTGCCCTGGGAGTTGAGAGTTGTGTGCCGTGGGCAGTCCGGGTGTTTCCTGAGTCAGAAAGACACTCTTCTGCATCTGAGAGCAGGGGCTTGTGGAGCCAGCAGACCTCTTACTTGGAATTGTTATAAACTGACTCAAGAGACTAATGTGAACTACGGTGGAACCTCTGTAAGTTAAAACCCAAGGGACTATGACAAACTGATCAACATTCAGAGGTGGTCAACATAAAGAACTAAGCCTACTATACTGATATGTGGTGCATGTCTGGTCTGTGCAAATTAGGTCAACTTAAGAAGGTAGTCAACTATGGAGGTTCTACTGTACTTATTCCAAAATGAGTCCTTTTGATTATTTTTCCATTATGAAATTTTTCTAGAGTAGTAATTATGGCAACCAACCCTAAATTGTTCAACTGCAACAGGTTGAGGGCATGGTCCCACCCTCTTCTTCATCTTGTTGTTCAAACTTGTTAAGTGTAATGGCTGGATTTTTGGTTGGAACTTATTATTCTTGTGGCCTTCTCTTGTGACTTTTGTACCAAAGCTCAACAGAGCCTCCTGCTGAGCTAGGTGAACCTGTGCATAGTGGTAGAACTTGCAGGCCAAGGGTTTAGGCCCACCTAAGGCCCACAGGAATCCTCACAGCCTCTGGGCCTCTTTTTTATCTTCATGTCAGCTTTCTAGATCGTTTCGCTCTTATGATAAACTCAAGGAGATGCTTGTTTAGGAACAGAGGGGAGAGACAGGATTTATCCTAAAGACCTAAGACAAAGCTGACCAAGTCACCCAAAGTCTCCACAGCCCAAAAGCAGCACCACCAGGTCCATTTTAGCCCAACCCCCAGCCTTGCAAAGTAGAACAGAGAAACTATGATTGAATATCCTGAGTTAGAAGGAACCAAGGAGGTCCCGCCCTGGTAGCAAGAGCAGGTCAGCCCCTTTGTATTTAGAGAAAAGTTCCAGCCACAAAACCCCGACACAATGAATGTTCCTGGACCTTGCCACCCACTTAAACATGCTCCTCTAGGTGTGAGAGGCTATGGTGAGGAGATAGAGCAGACAAGAGGCTGTGTTCTCTATATAGACCTTGAACTTGAGTCAGGCCAAATTTTGCCCAGAAGGGCAAGACTACAATTGCTTCCCAGGCTTCCCCCTTAACTAGTTTGTAGGAGCACCTTCTGAAGCAGCTGTGTGGGACATTTTCCTATTTGGCCGCTGTAAGCACTTTGTTCTGTGCACCTTATACGTCAAATAATCTTCAAGCATTTGTTTCCCACATGGGGCTTTCACATTAGATTATGGCTGTCCAAAGTATCCAACAATTTGTCTCTATCTCTGTCTCCCCCACTGGACTGCAGAGAGGGATGGGGCAGTTTCTGCTGTTTTTTCTTTTGTATCCCTCCTGCCTACTGCACAGGACCTAATACATAAAGGGAGTCTAATAAATGTCAAATACAAAAATAAAGTGATGCTTTCTCATTAGTGCTCTAAGTTCCAAAGTCATCAGGCTTGTCCACTTCCTGATAAACAACAGTTTTTGAATACTTGAAACTTTAATCTCTCTGCAGCCTCTCTAATCCCAACCCCTTTGATATTTCATCCTAGGACATACTTTGCAAAATTCTCCTCATGAACCAGTAAGACCTTGGGTCTCATAAAGGGGTAGTAAAGGCATTTGGGGAAATGTGCTCCTGACCCTAAATAGTAAAAGGCATGCAAAGGATTCTTCCTTCATCTGTTTCACAAGAAATACAGATAAAAAAATTAATAAAATCATGTTCTTAGTACATCTAGTTCAGTACTTCGCACTCTTCAGAGAAGTAATTCTATAAAAATTTAACAATAGCCTCCTTCAAAGAAGTGAGAAGTGCCTCCCCAAGATAGCTGACTCTGATAGACACTAGAGAAATTCTCTGAAATTTTTCTGAAGATTTTCTATGAGCTCCAAAATTGGTGGAACTCTGAGTTCTCTTTGTAGAAAACAGAAACGCTAACCATCCGAAGGGGTGGAGCCATTTCAAAGTAGAAATAAATAACCCTCTTTACCAGCATTCTTCTTCCTATTTCACACAGGTATCAGTGATCCAGTCTTTGCTGAGAGTCTAGTGTGTACACAGGGCCCTTAAGTGTCCCTTCATCTCCCAAGATAAAGATGCTCTGCTCCAGAATCCTCAAAGAACTCAAAATAGAACTTCCATTTAGTCCTGTAATCCCATTAGTAGGTGTCTACCTAGAAGAAAAAGTATCATTTTATCATAAGGACATTTGCACTAGATTACTTATCACAGTCTAATTTATAATCACCCAGATATGGAAACAATCCAAGTATCCATCAACCAATGAATGGACTAAGGAACTGTGGCATTTGTATTCCATGGAGTACTATTCAGCCATTAAAAACATGGGGACTTTATATCTTTTATATTAAACTGGATAAGAAGAAAATTCAATTTAATTCAAGTTGATAGGAAGGAGGGAGGAGATGGGGGGATGGGTGTGCTCCCACTGAATGGGCACAATGTAAGGGTAGATACCACACCTCTTAGGTAGAGGACACAACAACGACAGGAACTTTTTTTTTTTTTTTTGAGACAGAGTCTCACTGTGTCACCCTCAACAGAGTGCCATGGTGTCATATCTCACAGCAATCTCAAACTCTTGGGCTCGAGAGATCTTCCTGCCTCAGCTTTCCAAGTAGCTGAGACTACAGGCACCTGCCACAACACCCAGCTATTTTTAGAGATGGGGGTCTCACTCTTGCTCAGGCTGGTCTTGAACTCCTGAGCTCAGATGATCCACCCACCAAGGCCTCCCAGAGTGCTAGGATTACAGGTATGAGCCACCATGCTCTGCAATAACAGGAACCTTGCCTAACAACACAAACATTGTAACCTAAAATTTTGTACCCTCATATTAATCTGAAATTTAAAAAACAAAAAAAGATGCTCCTTTCCTCAAGGGAGAGGAAGGGACCTCTCCCTTGAGGCCAGGGGGACCTCTCCCATGACCTGCTTTAAAAAGCAGTATGCCAAGGTGTCACATTTCAAGGTAACCCCATCACCCACAGTTTAACACTTAGCTCATATTATCTCCCAGATAAGATTGAACTCCTTTGGAAGACCTAAGTTTTTTTAGGTCTGACTTTTCCAAGCAAAATCATCATATAATACATGCTGATGAATTCCTTGAGTCCTCCCCAAGCCTTCAGCAGAGAAAAGCGCCAATTTCCTGATTGATAATTTACTCACAAAATAGCAAAATCATAGGCTATTAACCAATAGCCTCCCATCTATACTTGCAGGTATCATCAAAACAGCTCTATGAGACAGATAAGGTAAAGCCAGATTCACCACAGACAAATTACATAAAGCAGATCAGGAAAAGTGGAATGATGCCAGCTCCCATTAGGTACATTTCAGGCCAGTAATCACTCACAGAGACCAGCTAGGTGCTAGGTAAACAGCTCCAGGTCTAGAGTGGGAAACATGAAAGAATCATTTTTAAAACCAGGTGGAGAGTGCTATCATAAAGTGTGTGCAAAGCCTGTGGGAGGCCAAAAGACTGAGACTGGCCGAAGCCAGAAGAGCTGTGGAAAGCTTCATAGTGGAAGAGACATATGAGTGTTGAAAAGCGTCAGCTTGTACCAGCAACAAGCAGGGAGAAAGTGGCATGTATCAGGCCATGGAGACACAAGCTCTGGAGTTGTAAGTGCTGAACTGCTCAGAACAGCTGGAGTGGAATATGTAGGGAGGCCTGAGGCCTGCTGAGGTTTAGGACCACCCTATAGACAAAGGGAGGCCCTCCAGAAGACATAAAAACCATCCCTACAGGTCTTATACTGTCACCAGGAAGTGTTCCTGAGGTATTCTGGGGAATCAGACCCTACCTGTGAAGTCTGCACTTCAACCTCCATAACGCAGAATTTTACTTAGGACAATGGGTACTGCAGAGGAAAGTACCCTGTTTCCATCATAGCCATTACTTGTACATGGAACGCTCTAAAACTGGATGCAATGGTTCTACCAGCAATTGAGCCCTGCAATTTCTA
Source organism: Otolemur garnettii (assembly GCF_000181295.1). NCBI lineage: Eukaryota > Metazoa > Chordata > Mammalia > Primates > Galagidae > Otolemur > Otolemur garnettii. The sequence goes on from NW_003852400.1 coordinate 35,207,215, forward strand.
ACACTATCCTTGATTGTCTCAAAGCGACACTTTGAATAGCACGTATTTTCATATTATCGGAGAAGGTATGAATTTGTTAACTTCTGATAGAAAAGGTATCTAAAGTCATTTGTCTCTGATCTTGTAAACTGTGGCAACTGAGTCGGGGTTCAACTTTTGAAGCTCTGAGTACCAGTACTACATTAAAGTATGAGGAAATGTACTGACTAAAATTGCTTCCCTTGATATAAGTTTCAGAAGATCTTGAACTCTACTCCCCATTCCCTTAAGTAACTGCCTCCTTGCCTTTCTTTTGTTTTGCAGGAATAAAGATTGAGCACATCAGCAGTTTCTCCTCGGCCCCCAAAGAAAGACTAATGGCTCCAAGTGCACCTTGAACCCTCTCCTATTTCATTTTATTTTTATCTTTTGCTGGGCATATTCAAGACCTTTATTTTGAGCAAATAGAGATGACTGATTAATGGTGCAATTTACAAGATGGGCATTTTAAGAATTCCTTCCTTTGTTTACCCTCAGTGCAGATTACCCAGCAATAAGCACAAATGTAATGTCAGTTCCATTCATTAATAAAGCTAGGACTTTTTTTTTTGAGACTTGGCCTCACTTTGTTGCCCAGGCTAAATTGTAGTTTTGTCATCATAGCTTACCGCAATCTCCCACTCCAAAGGAGTTTGGTTGGGCTCCAGTGATTCTCCCTCTCCAGTTTCCCAAGTAGCTAGGACTACAGACACTGACCAGCATGCCCAGCTTATTTATTTATTTATTTATTTATTTGTTGAATAGAGACAGGGTCTCACTACATTGCTAAGGTCGGTCTGAAACTGCTGATCTCAAGTGATACTCCAGCCTCAGCTTTCCAAATTACTGGGAGTACAGGTGTGAGTCACTGCACCTAGCCAAAGTTAGATATTTTTTTCTTGAGATAGAGTCTCAAGCTATTGCCCTGGGTAGAGTGCCATGGTGTCACAGCTCAAAGCAACCTCAAACTCCTGGACTTAAGCAATTCTCTTGCGTCAGCCTTCCAAGTAGCTGGGACTACAGGCGCCCGCCACAACACCCAGCTATTTTTCTGTTGCAGTTGTAACTGTGCTTTAGCTGGCCTGGGCTGGGTTTGAACCCACCAGCCTCATTGTATGTGGCCGGCACCCCAACCAGTGAGCTATAGGTGCTGCGCCAAAGTTAGAATTTTAAATGGACTTTTGCTATTCACGTTTTTGCTTCTTTTATGTGTCAGAGTCAAGATTCTTCTTTTTTTTTTTTGTTTTCTTTTTTTAATTAAATCATAGCTATGTATATTAATACAGTCATGGGGTACAGTGTGCTGTTTTTATATACAATTTGAAATATTTTCATCAAACTGGTTAACATAGACTTCATGTCATTTTCTTAGTTATTGTGTTAAGACATTTATATTCTACATTTAGAAAGATTCACATGTACCCTTATAGGATGAACCATAGGCTTGATCCCACCAATCACCCTCCCTCCACCCATCCTCCCCCCTCCCCTCCCCTCCCTCTCCCCTTTTCCCATATTCTTGGGCTATAATTGCTACGTTTTTTGCTATTGTTGTTGTTGATGACTTTCTTACTTATTGCTAGTTTCTTTTTTTTTAATTTTGGATTAATATGAGGGTACCTAGGATTAGGTTACAATGTTTGCTTTTCTAAGGTGAATTCCAAGTTGCTGCAGTTAGTTCCACTGAAAATTCTTCTTGTTTTAGTGTATTGCCTATCTATTGATTTAAAGACAAAAAGATTTGTACAATTTTTTTTTTTTTTTGACCAGGGCAGGGTTTGAACCCATCACCTCTGGTATATGGGGCCAGAGCCCTACTCCTTGAGCCACAGGCACTACCCTGTACAATCATTTTTTAAAAATAAATAAAACATACAGAAAATATTCATCTTAGCAACTTCTGATAAAAAGAAAAAAGAATACCCTGATTTAAATTTACCACTGATTTTTACCAACCAAACTTTTAAGCTTTAGTTTATGAAACAAGATCATAATTCTTTTCCCCAATTGCTAATACCAAAATTGTTTCAAATCCCAAAAAAGGGGAAGTCCAAAATACCCACCATAGAGCTCCTATGCCTTGGCTTTTGCAGTATTTCTCTGCAGAGGAGCTCGCATGACCTGCAAATCCCTGTTGTCACTCTTGGAGCTATACCAATTACGCTTTTCAATGTATTCTTGGACAAGCTCTGGCACCAAGTAGCAGATGCTCGAGCCCCTCCTGAGAGCTCTCTGGATTTTCATGGACGAGATGTCATTAGAGATCTGCTCGTTCACCAGGTGAATGTTACTCCTGTGCTTCCACAGCACATCAGATCCACAGATGAATTTCCAAGCATCACTTCTAGCCCGTGTAATACATATGAGTCCATAATCTGTGATGATTTGGGTGATATCCTCACTTTTCCACAAATTGGGGACACCAAAGGACCCCAATAAATCTGCCCCACACAGCAACTTTCCTTACTGTCAGCATATCTTTTGGTTTGGGATCTAAGGATTTCTTTTGTCTAGAATCTTGCCTTGAGTCAGTCCACTTCCTCTTCCATCCAGGCCTCTTAGCACAGGTGAGTTCTGTGAGTGGTCACAGTTACTGGCCTCCAGTTTCTCTTGATGGTGTCTTGGCACCTCAACAGTCTCTGGCCACTCCTTCTGAAGACTTTCCCCCGTATCAACTTCCAGCGACTTTGAATTCCTGATGGCAAGTTCTACTATAACTCAGTGATGGGCAGGGATGAGCTCTTTCTTATCACATGCAACACCAACAGGAGAAATTATGCCTTTGATCACTCTGTATTTTCATGTTCTGTTCATTTAGTCCATGGCCAGTTCAAAGAACCTGAGCTGGATGTTGGTGATAGGATTAAAGGAACCACAAGCAAGGAGAACCACTTCTGTCTTCTCTGAATTTTCCATGGTAAGAATTTGAAGTTGTTGATCTAAGTGGAAAACTGTGACACCTCCCTTGATGTTGTGCTTTGAACTTCTTTCAAAAATAATTTATGATTCTTAAAACTTTTCACAGCACACCTAAGATCCTCTCACAGCACACCAGTTGTGCCACAGCAGTGAAAATCACTGCCAACGAAGCTTATTCTTCTTCTGTCTTTGGGCTACTGCTTCTGCAGTGAGGCTAACTTGTTTTACAAAGGAAATTCTTTGAATCTGAAGAGTTTTACAAAGTCAACTATTGGAACCATTCCAACTAACATGTCAACAGTCTTCTAATGTGGCCTCAACAAGTGGTTTCACATCCAAACTGAAACTCTCTTCTGTGCTTCTGGGTTTGACAGATTTCCTCAAAGCACTTCCTGATCCCCTCCCCTATTTTATTTATTTATTTATTTATTTATTTAGAAACAGAGTCTCACTGTGTCACCCTTGGTAGAGTGCCATGGCATCACAGTTCACCTCAAACTCTTGAGCTTAAGAGATTCTCTCGCCTCAGCCTCCCAAGTAGCTGGGACTACAAGTGCCCACCACAACGCCCAGCTATTTTTTTGTTGCAGTTGTCATTGTCATTTAGCTGGTCCAGGCTGAGTTTGAACCCACCACCCTCAATATATGTGACTGGTGCCGTAACCACTGTGCTAGGGGTGCCAAACCTCCCCTCCCTATTTTAAATGACAACTTCCAGTAAAGCCAAATAGACCCATCTAGTCTTTCAGCTCAACTTCTAAAGAACAAAAAAAGACTGAGTCAGAATCAAGCATTTTGGGGGGAAGGACTGTGCACTGAGCTTCTTCTCAGTCTGGAAAGCAAGAAAAGACCTCTCATCAGACACAAAAGAGCAGAACAAGTCTGCTCATCACACTAGCAGCGCCAGGATAACTAGTCTCCACCAAGGGCCTAGTCCCTCATGGGCACTGTGCCAGTTGCTTCAGACAGACAGGATACTGCCAACTTACTCAACAACTCCATTTTACACAGGGAGATGATTATGATCCCCATTATGCATACATGGATAGGAGACTAAAACTCAGTCTCATCAGCTTACTCAGCTACCTTCCTGCGAAGAGGCAGCAGAGAGTTGAGCTCAGTCCCGTGACCCCAAGCCCTGCCCCTTCCATGGCACCTCCAATGGGGAGAACTGGGCATGGCAAGGGCTGCAGCTCTTGGGCAAGTATGCGTAGACTGGTTCATGCGGCAAAACTACACTTCTAAGTAAATGTCCATGTGATGAATTCAAACTTCCATTTTACCTGCACTATAAAATCAGTAAAATACATCCACAGGAAAAAAGTCCCCTGGAAGATGAAGGTGGAAACTTTGTAGTATATGAACTATAATTCCGAGAGTGGTGTCTGGGCCACAGACCCACAGCATTGGCAACTGGCATCACATGGGAACTTTTTAAAATTACAGAATCTCAGGACCATCTCTACTGGATCAGACGCTATATCTTAATAAGATCAGGTGATTCATATGTACAATACGGTTCCAGAAGCCCTGCACTAGCTTTTAAAACTCTTCTGGCATTTCCTCCAGTTATCACTATGTTACCTTACCACCTCATCCCCTTCCTACATTCCAATCTTTCTTTCTTTTTTTCTTTTTTTCAGTTTTTGGCTGGGGCTGGGTTTGAACCTGCCACCTCCAGCATATGGGGCCGGCGCCCTACTCCTTTGAGCCACAGGCGCTGCCCCACTCCAATCTTTCTATGTAGAGGATTTCCATAACTTCACCCTTGCCCACTGGTATGAATGAGTACATTACATGTTGCTCTGCTCAGGCTAGGTCTTCCTAAATATGATTGGCAGATGAGTACTTATAGCCAACCTTAGAGCCATAATCTAACCATGATGTACCTGAAGAGCTTGGTTCCCACAGATTGAATTAATAATTTAATCCTAGTTCTAACTTCCAGATGCACATGAGAATCACTTGGGAAACTTTCAGAAATGACTGATACCAGGTTCCACCTGAGCACAGTTGAATTAGATTCTAATATTCACTAAGATTGAGATCTTGGCCTAGTCCAGGCGTCCTCAATCTACGGCCCATGGGCCACATGAAGCCCGCCTAGGACATTTATCCAGCCTGGGTGTTTTTGCCACCGCTGCCTGTCCTACTTAGCAGCCAACTCATCCCAGAGCCTACAGTCCGGCCCTCAAATGGTCTGAGGGACAGTGAACTGGGCCCCTCTTCAAAAAGTTTGAGGACCCTATCAATTATAATGTCCTGCTCATAGTAGGTGCTCAATAAGGGCTCATTGAATCAATCAATCAATTACATTTGAAATCCTAGTATTTACTTACAGTGAAATTTATATAACTCTCAAATATAACTGACAATTCATAGCTTTCTTTTATTATTATTACTGGGGATTCATTGAGGGTACAAGAAATCAGGTTACACTGATTGCATTTGTTAGGTAAAGTTCCTCTTACAATTGTGTCCTGCCCCCAAAAGGTGTGTCACACACCAAGACCCTACCCCCTCCCTCCTTCCGTCTCTCTACACTTCATTTCCCTCACCCCTCCCTCCTTCTTTCTCTCCCTGCTCTCCCCTTCCCCCACCCCCACCATGTCATTGTCATCAATTGTCCTTATATCAAAATTCAGTACATAGGATTAATGCTTCTCCATTTTTGTGATGCTTTACTAAGAACAATGTGTTCCACTTCCTTCCAAGTTAATACAAAAGATGTAAATCTCCAATTTTTTAATGGCTGAATAGTATTCCATGGTATACATATACCACAGCTTGTTAATCCATTTCTGGGTTGGGGAGCATTTAGGCTGTTTCCACATTTTGATGATTGTAAATTGAGCTGCGATAAACAGTCTAGTGCAAGTGTCCTTATGATAAAAGGATTTTTTTTCCTTCTGGGTAGATGCCCAGTAATTGGATTGCAGGATCAAATGAGAGGTCCAGCTTGAGTTCTTTGAGGGGTCTCCATACTTCCTTCCAAAAAGGTTGTATTAGTTTGAATCCCACAGCAGTGTAAAAGTGTTCCCTTCTCTCCACATCCACACCAGCAACTGCAGTTTTGAGATTTTGTGATGTGGGCCATTTTCGCTGGGGTTAGATGGTATCTCAGGGTGGTTTTGATTTGCATTTCTCTAATAATTAGGGATAATGAGCATTTTGTCATATGTTTGCTAGCCATTCGTCTGTCTTCTTTAGAAAAGATGCTATTCATGTCTCTTGCCCATTGATATATGAGATTGTTGGCTTGTTTTGTGTTTTTTTTGTTTTTTGTTTTTTTGTAGTTTTTGGCTGGGGTTTGAACCCACCTCCAGTATATGGGGCCCGCACCTTACTCCTTTGAGCCACAGGCGCTGCCCTGGGATTGTTGGTTTTTTTCATGTGGATTAATTTGAGTTCTCTATAGATTATAGTTATCAAGCTTTTGTCTGATTCAAAATATGCAAATATCTTTTCCCATTGTATAGGTTGTCTATTTGCTTTGGTTGTTGTCTCCTGAGCTATACAGAAGCTTTTCAGTTTAATTAAGTCCCATTTCTTTATTTTGTTGTTGCAAGTGCCACAGCAGTCTTCTTCACGAAATCTTTCCCCAGGCCGATATCTTCCACTGTTTTCCCTATGGTTTCTTTGAGGATTTTTATTGTTTCATGCCTTAAATTTAAGTCTTTTATCCATTTTGAATCAATTTTTGTAAGTGCAGAAATGTGTGGGTCCAGTTTCAGTCTTTTACGTGTTCCAGTTCTCCCAGCACCATTTATTAAATAGGGAGTCTTTTCCCCAAGGTATGTCCTTGTTTGGTTTATCAAAGATTAGGTGGTTATAAGATATTAGTTTCATTTTCTGGTTTTCTATTCAATTCCAAATGTCTATGTCTCTATTTTTGTGCCAGTATCATGCTATCATGATCACTATGGTTTTGCAGTACAGCCTAAAATCTGGTATGCAGATGCCCCTGGTTTTGTTTGTATTACTAAGAACTGCCTTAGCTATATGGGTTTTCTTCTGGTTCATACAAAACACAGAATCCCCATTAAAGCTCTGCTGTCATATTTTAAAGATCTTGAAAAAATAATACTGCATTTTATATGGAGTCAGAAAAAACCTCGAATAGCCAAGACATTACTTAGGAATAAAAACAAAGCAGGAGGAATCACGCT
>NW_003852400.1:35215678-35231556 GCF_000181295.1 Otolemur garnettii
AAAAAAAAAAAAGAAAAAGAAAAAAAACACAGAATCATTTTTTCCAAGTCTTGAAAGTACGATGTTGGTATTTTAATAGGGATGGCATTGAATTGGTAGATTGCTTTGGGAAGTATGGACATTTTAATGATGTTGATTATTCCCAGCCATGAGCATGGTATGTTCTTCCATTTGGTTAATGTCCTCTCCTATTTCCTTTCTTAGGGTTTCATAATTTTATTTATAGAGGTCCTTCACCTCTTTTGTTATATTCCTAGGTATTTCATTTTCTTTGGAGCTATGGTGAAGGGAGTTTAGTCTCTCATCTTGACTGTTATTGGTGTATACAAAGGCTACTGACTTGTGGACATTGATTTTCTATCCTAAGACATTACTATATTTTTTTGATGACTTCCAGGAGTCTTGTGGTTGAGTCTTTGGGGTTCTCTAAGTATAAGATCATATCCTCTGCAAAGAGGGAGAGTTTGACCCCCCTCTGCTCCCATTTGGATGCCCTTTATTTCCTTGTCTTGCCTAATTGTTTTGGCTAGAACTTCCAGCACTATGTTAAATAGTAATGGTGACAGAGGACAACCTTGTCTGGTTCCAGTTCTAAGAGGAAAAGCTTTAAGTTTTACTTCATTCAGTAAAATATTAGCTGTGGGTTTGTCATAGATAGCTTCGGTCAGTTTCGGAAATGTGTTACATATGCCTATACTCTTCAGTGTTCTAATTAGAAAAGGATGCTGGATTTTATCGAATGCTTTTTCTGCATCTATTGAGAGGATCATATGGGCTTTGTTTTTGCTTCTGTTAATATGGTAGGTAACATTTATGGACTTGAGTATGTTAAACCAGCCGTGTATCCCTGGGATGAAACCTACTTGATCATGATGTATGATTTTTTTGATGATAAGCTGTTGGCTAGGATTTTGTTGAGAATATTTACATTTATTTTCATTAATGAAATTGGTCTGAAATTCTCCTTTAAAAAAACAGGTCTTTTCCTGGTTTTGGTATCAGGGTGATGTTTGCTTCATAGAACATGTTGGGGAAGATTCCTTCCTCCTCAATTTTTTGGAATAATTTCTGCAGTATAGGAATAAGCTCTTCCTTGAAGGTTTGATAGAATTCTGGTGTAAAGCCATCCAGACCAGGGCATTTTTTTCTTTTGGGGGGGCAGGAGATTTTTTATCGTTTCTTTATTCTCAGTGCTTGAAATTGGTCTGTTCAGGAGCTCTATTTCTTCCTGGCTAAGTCTAGGGAGAGGATGTGATTCCAAATATTGATCCATTTCCTTCATATTGTCAAATTTCTGGGCATACAGTTTCTGATAGTATTCAGAGATGATCTCTTTTGTTTCTGTGGCATCAGTTGTTATTTCCCCTTTATCATTTCTGATTGAGGTTACTAGAGATTTTACTTTTCTATTTCTAGTTAGGCTGGCCAAAGGTTTATCTATTTTATTTTTTCAAAAAACCAACTCCTTGTTTCATTAATTTCCTGAATGGTTCTTTTGTTTTCAATGTCATTGATCTCTGATTTAATTTTGGATATTTCTTTTCTTCTGCTGGGTTTAGGCTTACGTTGTTCTTCTTTTTTTAATTCCATTAGATGGCTTGTGAGTTTGTTGATGCGCTCTCATTCTGCTTTTTGAATGTAGGCATCTAAAGTGATAAATTATCCTCTCAAACCTGCTTTTGCAGTATCCCACAGGTTTTGGTAGCTTGTGTCTTCATTGTTGTTATGCTCAAGGAAGTTAATGATTTCCTCTTTTATTTCTTCCTGCACCCAACTTTCATTCAATGAAGTTTGTTTAATTTCCATGCTTATGTGTGGGGTTGAACGTTTTTGCTGGAGTTGAGTTCCACCTTTAGTGCCTTGTGGTCTGAGAAGATACGAGGTAAAATTTTAATTCTTTTGATTCTGCTGAGGATTGTTTTGTGTCCTAGGATATGATAAATTTTGGAGAATGTTCTATGGAGCAATGAGAAGAATGTATATTTTTTATTTGGGGGATGGGGTGTTCTATATGTGTCTATCAAGCACTGTTGTTCTAGGGTCTAATTTAAGTCCCTTATATCTTTGTTTAGTTTATGGTTAGAGGATCTGTCCAGCTCTGTAAGAGGAGTGTTAAAATCCCATTATATGGTGTTATAGGATATCATATTGCTCAGACTGAGTAAGGTCTATTTCAACAATCTCGGAGCATTTAATTTGGGTGCATAAATATTTAGAATTGAAACATCTTCTTGTTTTTTTCCCTTGACCAATACAAAGTGACCATCTTTGACTTTTTTTACTTTAATTGCTTTAAATCCACATGTATCTGAAAATAAGATTGCAACACCTCTTTTCTTTTCTTCTGAATTCCATTTGCCTAAAAATTTGTCTTCCAACCCTTAACTTGGAGTTTTAATTTGTCTTTAGAAGCTAGGTGTGTTTCCTGCAGACAGCTTGTGTTTTTTAATCCAATCAGCCAATCTATGCCTCTTCAGTGGGGAACTCAAGCATTAACATTTATTGAAATAATTGATAAGTGTGGTAGTGTTCCATTCATCTTATTTTGTCAGGGTCCATTGCTTAGTTTTATCTGTTGCATCAGTGTGGAAGTTAGGTACTGTCCTTTAATTTCTGAGTTCTCACTTTGCTATTGGTCCATTGTGATGGTCAGTATGGAAAACACATTGAAGTATTTCCTGTAGAGCTGGTCTTGTTGTGGTGAATTTCTTTAATGTTTGCATATCAATAAATGATTTGATTTCTCTGTCAATTTTGAAGCTTAGCTTAGCAGGATATAGCATTCTGGGCTGGAAATTGTTCTGTTTAAGTAGATTAGAGGTAGATAACCATTGTTTTCTTGCTTGAAAAGTTTCATTACAGAAGTCTGCAGTCACCCTGATGGATTTTCCCCTGTAAGTCAACTGGTGCTTACTCCTAGCAGCTTGCAGAATCTTTTCTTTTGTCTTGACTTTGGACAGGTTCATCACAATGTGTCTTGGAGAAGCTCTGTTAGAGTTGAGGTGACATGGGGTCTGATATCCCTCTGAAAGGAGTGTGCATAATCTTTGGTGATATTTGGAAATTTTTCATTAATAATATTCTCTAGAATGGCTTCCCTTCCCCTGGGGTATTCTTCTTCCCCTTCTGGGATACCTATAACTTGTATGTTTGAATGCTTCATAAAGTTCCATAATTCTGTCAGTGAATGTTCTGCTTTCTCTCTCTTCTTTTCTGCCTCTTTAACTATCTGGTTCATCTCAAGAGCTTTGTCCTCTATCTCTGAGATTTTTTCTTCTGCATGGTCTAATCTGTTGTTGATACTTCCTATTGCATCTTTAAGTTCCCTAATTGACTGCTTCAGTTCCTTCAGCTCTGCTATATCCTTTCTATATTCTTAATATGATTCATCTCTTATTTGATTCTATTTTTGGATTTGCTTTTGGTTATTTTCCACTTTATCAGCAATTTCCTTCATTGTTGCCATCATTTGCTTCATTGTTTTCATCATCTGTATTCTAAATTCCCTTTCTGTCATTTCTAACATTTCTTTATGGATGGAATCCTCTGCAGTAGCTACCTCATGGTCCCTTCAGGGGGTTTCTCTGGACTGGTTTTTCATATTGCCAGGATTTTTCTGCCGTTCTTCCTCTGAGTGTTTTCTTTTACCTATTTCCTTGCCCTAATTTTCCTCTTGCTCTTTAAGTTACCATGGCTCTGGCCTAGGGTTTCAATGAGTCCTTTTGGTACAGGACCAGAAGGATAAAAAGATTGAAGAGCAAGAAGGGAAAAAATATTTTAAAAAAAAAAAAAGAGAGAGAGAGAGAGAGAAAGGAGATGGAAGTGAGTAAAAGGGAATACTGACAAAAGAAGAGAGGCACAGAAAGAGGGAGACAGGACAATATAGGTGTATAATAGGGTACTTTAACCCAACCTTAAAAACCCCCAACCTCTGAGGTTTCTGGGTTGGGTGTTTTCCTTGAGGTCAGCAGCTCTTTCCCAGCCTGTTCAGACACAGTACCTGACCTCCACCAAGTAGAGAGGAAAGACAAAAATGCTATAAATCAAACCAAAACAAGCAAACAGAAAATTTTACAGGATAAAATAAGAGGGAAAACCAAATAATAGGGGTAGAAACACTAGCAAAAATGAAGTTCTAATTGTTAAAGAAGGCAACAATTGAAAATTATATTTAAACTAGAAAAATGAAGAAAGAAAAGAAAGAAAAATCTGGAGGGAAAATGTTGAAATTAAAAAAGAAAAAAAAACCAAAAACAAAAACAAAGCAGTATATATATCTTGCTAAATATTGTCTAGGCAACAGGTAATCTTCTGGAGTATAAGATGTTAATCACAATGCTGATAAGGCTATATGAGATGGAGACTGGAGGCCTCTGCTGATTTCTCAAACCCTCTAGGGTGGACAGCCTAAATCTCTCCTCAGCCTGCTTAAAAGGCACTTTAAACTGATAACCTTGGCCAAGCAGAAGCTTTCCCAGGAAAGCACCTGTTGCTGAGATCGCTCCTGAAGTGGCTGTCTGCTTACCCAGTGTGCCAAAACTGGTCTCACTTTATGCCCCTAAAGGCCAAGGCTGTAAGGCATCTCAGTCCTCACCTTTAGGCTGCTCAGTCACTAGATTACTCACCCAAGGTCTCCCGCCCAATCCTCACTCTGCAACCCTGAGGGTGGAGCTTGCCAAGGCAGTTCTCCTACAATGGCTCCACATAGCCCACAGCTGACAACTATTAGCCCCACCCAGCTCAGCAGTGCTGTCCAGGGCCCTAGACAACACTAAAGTCCTCTGCACTCTTGCCCAAGTTCTCCCAAGGTAGTTCAACTGAGTGCCAAGTTAAAAATAAACAACAAAACAGCTCACATATAAGGTCTTTCCAATTTGCAATCTCACTGCTGCTGTACTTACAGCTGCCAGCAGGATTAGACTGAATACACACACACAACCACTTGCCAGTTCTCCACTGTCCTCCTTATGGGGTCCAGAAGTCTCTTGCTGACTCCTTGTGTCCCCAAAAGGATGTTTCTGGGCAGATTCCACCAGCCAGAGATGCCTGGAGTCTTCTCTCCCCAGTCTCACCATGCCCAGTTGCAAGGAAGCTGTTACTCAGCCACCATCTTGCTTCTCTGAAAATTCATAGCTATCATTCAAGACACTTATCCAACTGAAATGTTACTCTCCCTAATTTAATCATGGGAGCAATCCTTTCCTCTCACTAGGATACTGCGGCTTGAAATTAGCAAATACAGACTGCCAGGCATCATGCTTACAAACAGCTCATGACAGTGACAATCCCATGGTAGCAGCAGGAACCAGGGCAGATGGGAGAAATCAGGATAGGAGCTCTCTGCTCAGATTCTGTTCAGAGCTGCATTGGTATTTGGAAGGCTTCTGCATTTGCCAAGACAGTTGTCCTCCTGTTAAGCAGTGTGGCATCTTATGGAAGTTTCTGCTTATGGAGTATGGTGGGTTGAACACAATGATGGCCCAGTTAATGCTCTCTGGTCTCCACACCCTTTGCAGTATGACTTTACAGGTCCTCAAATTAAGATGTAGCATCTCCTCTCTATGTTTTGAATCTAGCCCTTGAGTAATACATGTAAATGCATGACAGTGACAGTATGTTAATCCCAAGCCCGGGTCTCAGAAGGCCTTGCACATCTGTACTCTTATCTTTTGAAACCCTTCTCAACCCTGCACACAAATCTGAGCTAACCTGCTAGAGGTTTAAGGGACTACATGGAAGAGACACTAGATATCCAACAAAGCCTGTGAAAGACAAGTCAAGGTCAGCAGAGCCAGCACATGCAACGCACAGCTGTCTGAAGGCTCATGTGTCAGCCAAGCAAAAACCAGAAAGTGGACCCAGCAGATGCCCTGAGCCAGAAGCAATAAGAAATGGTTCTGGTTTTAAGCTAAATTTTGCAGTGGTGTATTACATAGCAGTAGCCAAATAGTACAAGAAGGATGGCAGATGGGCCAGTTTCCTGAAGGTCAGAATGGTGAGAAAGGCTTAACTGGTGATGAAGATCATCTTCCTGGTTCCACATCAGAAGAAAATCTCTCTCTATGAAAGCCAGCTGTTGTTTACATCTTCTCCCAAGAAGCATTCTACTGTGAATGCACAATGCATTCTTTGCCAGTTAAGGAGTTTTCTTTTTTCTCATTACCCTGCCACTTGAGCACAAAACAATGAGGAGCCAGTCTGTCTGTCACTAACCACCTGTCATATTAATTATTGTTAACTATTGAGTCATGTTAACTCTGGTGCCCTGCTCAGTTTTCTGTCAATCCACAAGGCCAAACACAAAGACTCTGTCAACAGCTCCTCATGTGCTTTACAAACATATGTGAAGCAGCTGATTCCGCCCAGCTCCTCTGCAAACCATGGGAAGGATTTCTTCTACCAAGAAGCCATAAGCTCTCAGTTCATGAATGTTACTGCTCCATTCCAGTTCTGAGCAGAATCCTCCGGTTCTCCATGGGAACTTGACCTTGTGGGGAGATAATGACTCCTGCCCTAACCCCTCTCTTGTTGCCACCTTTCTCTCACAAGAGAGGATGGAAGATTAGAATTAGAAGAGCTACTTATGAAAGACCTATTGTAAGATGGCCCCACAGGGGTCTCTCGCCTCAAAGCTATGGAAAACGGCCACAATAGGACCACTTGGAAAATATGATATGTATCCTCTGAGTTTGGGGAACCCTGTGACTCCCACACAGAAAACTGGGCTGGCTCTCTGCTTCAATGGCAGGAAAAAGGATGGGAGGTAGTGTGGGGCCCTGCTGCAAGGCTGCCTGGACACATTCGCATGCACGAGGTAAGTCACTCATGTGAGGGCACTGGGGGGCATCTCCTTGGGTTCTCTCAGGGATGGCTGCCTGGAGGGGCAACTCATCCCCAGTAGAAAGATGCCAGAGGTGCCGCCAGCTGGCCAGGGCCGAGCACAAGGAAGCAACCAGGCATGGTGGGAACATTCTCCTCATTGATAGAAACTGTAGGTGAGAGGCCAGGCACTGGGACCAGAGGAAAGGGGTGGAAAGGGGATGTGCTGAAGAACCTGTAAAAATGCAGATGTGGAAAGAGTCCACTTTAAACACTGCCAGACCCGAAAACAAAATGTCAGTGCCCCACAGTCAGTTAGGAACTGTCCTGGCCTTTTCCCTCTTCCCCAGCCCACCCACTGCTGCCCTGAAGGGTCAGACTAGCATCAGGTGGTGGAGAGGTGAGAGTGTCAGGCTGGGACAGAGTGAAAGGGCACCCCAAGGTGAGCCACAGGCTCCTGCGGGTCTCAGCAGGGAAGGAGAGACCTGAAACAGTAAAGTGTCCTTTCACTGGCCTGCATATATTAATCACGGGGCGGGGGGCAGGGAGGGGGGTTGTTCCTTAAAAACAGGCTTAAAAGTCATGGATAGCCTTATATGTTCTGTAAGAGTTGGAGAAGAACTAGGTTTACCAAAAGAATTGACAGAATGTGTTCTTTTTACCCCACCCAAGGCCAAGGTCTCCATCATCATGATCACACAGGCATTTGGTGCTAACTCCAGAAACACAAACTACAGGCACAGCCAAAGCAAGCCTGGAAAATAGAGCAAAAAGTAAATAATAAATAAGTAAGAGGCACTGCATATGTCAGGGAAATTTCTCTTGTCACCCAGCTGCTTCGCAAGCTTTTTCCTCCGTTCCTCAGATGAATTCTGAAGTAGCCAATGAGCCTCAGTTTCCTGTGAAGAGTAATACTACCGTGGTAAAGGAAGGGGTACACACTCATTTCCTGTAGTGGCTGTAGCACATGACCTCAAACACCCAAATGTATTCCCTCACAGTTCTGGAGGCTAGAACTCCAGAATCATTGGTTACATGGGTCCAGCAAGGCCAAGCTTCCACCGAGGCTCCGGGAAGAATATACTCCTCGCCTCTTCCAGCTTCGGGGGGATGCCAGCTTTCTCCTCTTGGGGCTGCTGCACTGCAGTCTCTGTGGTCACACTGCCTATGTCTTTTCTGTTCATGCAGTAAAATCTCCTTCTGCATCTCTCTTATAAGGCTACATGTGATTGCATTTAAGTCCTACCCTATGATCCAATAATTTCCCCATTGCGAGTCCTTAATTTAATCCCAACTTTTGCCATATAAGATAATAGTCAGCCTTTTCTCATACACGGTACCATGACAGTTTTCAGGGATTAGAATGTCTGGGAGTGGGAGGGCTATTATTCAGTCTACCACAAAGTGGTTTTCCGGGTTTTTTTTTTTTTTTTGAGACAGTCTCACTCTGTCACACTAGCTAGACCCTAACTAGAGTGCCATGCGTCATAGCTCACAGCAACCTCAAATTCGTGAGCTCAAGCCAATCTCCTGCCTAAGTCTCCCAAGTAGCTAGGACTACAAGTACCCACCACAATGCCCAGCTAATTTTTCTGTTCTCAATAGAAATGGGGTCTCACTCTTGCTCAGGCTGGTCTCAAACTCCTGAGCTCAACCAATTCATTCACCTTGGCCTTCCAGAGTGCTGGGATTACAGGAATGAGCCACTGTACCCAGCCCACCACAGAGTGTTAAAGGATATGAAAATGTGTTTAAAATGAGGTTTACATCTAATCTCCCAAAGGTTATGCACAGAGAGGCTCAGTAATTTCCTTAAGCTTACGCCTACCTCACAGGTGAGTCAGGTCTTGAAGAAGCTCAGCTTCCTCCTGACTAGTCAAAAGCTTTGCCTTCTACCACACATGGTGACAAATGGCACTGGACTCCCTTACATGTACCTTTGTTCAAGCTTCTTGCAACGGTTTCCTTAAAAGAAAATCTCCATTTGGAAGTTTCCAGAAAAACATGAAAGAAAGGAGTTTCCAAAGAATTCACTCACTAGAGTTCTCATGCATTTCTACTCCAGTGCCATTTAGAGCTCCCACAGACCAAAACATAAAATATGGGATTTCTTTTCTGGGAGGGGAATAGCTGGAGATATAATTAAACAATCCCAAACAGTGGTCACAGAGTCTAGCTAGAGAAAGTGCTCAGGGAGTAACTATTTTGAGCAGAACCACGTCCAGTCATTTCCTGTGAGATTAGAGAGCAGAAGAGCAGGCAGGCGATTGCTTCCAACCTTCTCTATCACGTAAGTGCAAACAGGCAGTGCTTATTATGGGTGCCTGGGAGGTGTGAGTTGGAGCCTGGACCAAAAGAAGCAAGGAGGTCCAGGCCAGTGCTAGTGAAAAATGAGGGTGATAGTCAACATTTGGAGAAGCCCTCCAACCTCCCTTCCCCAAAACTTCTGCAGTGCAGACACTGACTACCTGTGTGTCTACAGAGGCCTGGGCCCTTGGGAGGGGGTGACACAGCAGTCATCATTGGTGACATAGTAATCCAAGGCCCCAGGAGAACAGAACATCACATCAACAAATCAGTGTTGATAGCAGGTCTAGGGCAGGGAAAACTGTAAGAGAGGTGAGATGGGTCCACAGAGCAGCTATGAAGTGAGGGCTCCTCCTGCTAGGTGGAGTTCAAGGGACAGGGAGAGAAAACTGACTGCTTGGGATGGAACAGTACCCACAGAATGTGGCAGGGATTGGTGTATCAAAATAAGAGGGGGGCTAACAACTGTAATCTCAGCACTTTGGGAGACTGAGGTAGAAGGAACACTTGAGACCAAAAGATCAAGACCAGCCTGGGCAACATAGTAAGACCCTGTATCTACAAACGAAAAGAAATTAGCCAGGCACAGTGACACACACCTGTAGTCCCAGCTACTCAGGAGGCTGAGGGAGAAGGATCACATGAGCCCAGGAGTTTGAGGTTACAGTGAGCTATGATTGTACCACTGCACTCCAGCCTGGGTAACAAAGGGAGACTGTCTCTCTAAAAAGAAAAAAAAGAAGAAGGGTAAAGATTAATTTCTTTGATAGCTTTACATAGGGCAGCCCTAAGGACTGCCAAAGACTATTTGGATAACTTGAAAAGCTCTTGTCTTAGACGTTATGAAATCAGTGGGTTCTGCAATCTGTACTTATCTCAAAATCAGTGGCTGTCAACATGCTAAATGCTAAAAATATGTCCCTCCCCCCTTTGCTATTTTGTAGACCTGAAAATATTGAAGTTATACGGGTGTTTCCACCTCTGCCACCCACTTAGTGTCAATTCAAAGGTGAAACTGTTATAATTAGTCATTTTCAAATTATCTTGACTTTCCTCCATCATCTTCCAAATTCAGGGATACAAATCTGCTAAAGGGGAACTTGCTTCTCTCAAAAAAAACCTCATTGGCTAATTATACCCTTGAGCTGAGCAAATCTCAGTTGTTTTCCTCTTCTTGAAATCAAAAAATTCGCTCCTTCCCTTCTGCGGTGCAGACAGGGGTAGTTACTCCTGTTGGATTTTCTGTCAACCTTGACCCCTGAGGTCTCCACAGTGACTCCCTTTATTTTATTGACTTTGTTGATCTTGTACAGCTTCAGCCCAACACTGTATCCATAGTAGATACAGGAGCCTGAACTGCACACACAACACACATAACAGAAAGCACACACATAACAGAAAATATCTGAGCTAAAAGACAGTGATGGAGCTCCGCTCAGTCCTGAGCTCACATTTTTATAGCAGTTCCAAAGTCCTGCTCCTTAGGGGCCCAATTCCTTTGCCAACCTCTCCAATATTACCCTATTTTCCACATCAGCTTTTGGTGTAAAGTCACATGACGGCTAACTTTATAGTATGTCTGGGTCAGAATGATGTCACCTTTCAGTGTCCACCACTGAATTCTGATGCAGGCACTTTGGGCAGAGAACAAAGCCTCCTTAGCATTTTAGGCCAACTTCTGATCATGAATGGAAAGGGGACCCAATCTGCTTGTAAAGTAGCCTGAAGTGACTGCTTGCAGAGCACTGCAGGGAGGGGTCCTGAGGCTGTAAACTGGCTCTGTGGGGAGGAACACCAGGATCATCCAGTAAGGACCAGGCAGCCCCCGGACCATGCATTCATGTGCAATCCCATTCAAGATGCAGCAGCTCAAAGCCAACACCAGCAGACCCAGTGTACACTGGCCTGGTGTGCAGAGTGCGGAAGTGTGTGGCTGACCTCCTATGATTACAGACAATATCTCTTTGCTTTACTTCCTCTTGCAAGAAAGCAGCCTATTGACAGTAATTCCTCTCAGAGGTGCTTGAGGATGAATGGACTATTTTAAAAGCACCTGGGGCTCTTCAAAGGAAAAGCACTCCATAAATCCCAGACAATAGTACAGGGTTACCTATCTAAAGAATCAAGTCTCCCAGCTCACTGGATTTCTTTCACTGTATTTCAGTTTTCGTGAGGTATGAATAAATTGCTGTCACAGGCAGCTAAGACAAATTGACCAGTAAGAATACTTTATAGGCGAAATAAACAATGGAAGATTTTGACATGTTTCTGTTCAAACCTCAGTCATGCTGCCAAAGAAAGCACAGACCTGGCGGAGGTGATCTTCTTGAGCACAGACAACAGATGGCCTCTTACTTCCACTCTGTGAGGCTGCTGAGCCTGGAGCCTCACCACATGCCCCACCAGCCAGTGATGGAGACGAGGGGAGTGACGCGCCCCACTCAGCTCCATCACTGTGCCTGGTCACCTGAGCAAGGCTAGCACTCAAGGAGTAGAATCAATGGACTCACCAAAAAACAATTCCATGGCTCTGCACCTCAGCACCACCCTCAAAGCACTTCTGCAGTGGCATCCTGGGCAGGAGGCAGATATCTGCAGCAGCCTAAAACACACATATCTATTACACACACACACACACACGTATTTATAGGGTGTCCCCAAAGTCACCATACATAGGGAAAATGGGAAATTGTAGCTAAATGTAACTTTATTACAAAATTTTACAAAGAGGGCCAACACAGAGAGAATATTTGATAAATATTTTGGAAAATTTTTTAATGAATATGTTGTAAATAAAGGTACATTAGCTACAATTTCCCATTTTCCTTCTGTCTGGCAACTTTATGGGTGACTTTGGGATGCCGTGGGGGTGTGTGTGTACCTTTTTAGCAGTATGTATGTATGTCTAGATAGAGAGAGACATGTCAATCACAGGTGTTGCAGAGGGCAAAGAATAGGAACAAAACTGTCTTGAAAAGGCTGTGTCATCAACATAGTGTCAAGAATGGAAAACAAATATATATAATGTGGCTTCAAGTGGACAATGACAGAGAACCCTGGAACTGGTGAGATGAAACTTAAGAGGTTAAGGACCAAAAATGAGAGATTATTCTGAGATGTGAATAAAAGGAATCGGAGTCCAGGTTCTGTGTGGGTAACGTGGCCTTTATTCCACTCGGGTGCGAGTGAGCTGAGTTTGAAAAGGAAGTCAGCACATGGGTTAAGGTGGATGGGAATATAAAAGTTTGAAGGGGTAGGGACTGGCACACTCATTCCTTCCTGGGTGGCACATTCTATTTGGGCAGGTCCCTACATTCAGCCCTATCAAAACTCAGCTTCTTGTCCCAGCTCTGCTACCCAGTAGGCTGGGATGGGTCATGTTAGTGCTCCATGTCCTCATTGGTATGGAAAGAAATTGGACCAGGTGATCCCAAAGGTTCTTCCAATTCTCCTTCCGTGGCTCCTTGAGTCTGGTTTGTACGTACTGGACCAGGTGGTATGCCCCATTAGTTCTATCTCTAGCTTTCTGAAATCCACACGACAGCTTTTTACCTCAGAAGGCAGTTAGCTGCAGTAGCTGGGCATTTCTAGGCATCAGGGCCTCCTGGGGGAAAGTGCAGCCTCCTCCCAACACTGGACTTGGGAAGGTAGGAGGGCAAACCCATCCAGGTACCATCCAGGTACCATCCTGAATGAGGGTGAACAAATGAGTCAACCTTTCCACCTGCCACTGAGACCACAAAAACAAAGAAACTCAGAGTACCAAGTGTTTCAATAACATAAATAAAAAAACTTGGGGACTGAGTACCCCAGAGCCACATGAAGGTGAGAGGTCCCCCTGCATACACCAAACACTTTCTGTTAGTCAAACGGAATTAAAAGCAGGAGTTGCACTGGCTACCCACCCCAGTGGTGTATCCACTCTGAAGCCCTGGAGTTCAGGAAGGAGGAAGGCAGCTCCGACAAGCTGTCAGAAGCACTATCCTCACAGAGATCAAGGGCTGATTCTAAGGTAAGAATCCCCATTCTGCCACTTCTGAAGTCAAGACAGCACCAGCTTTGCCACTGCACGGGCCAGGCTCCTGATACATGGCAGTTTAAGTAAATTGAAATATGACTTTAGCCTTGCTTAGCACTTCAGCATGAGTGTTCCAAAAAGCAAAATAGTTTCTGTGTAAAAAACCTTCTAACAAAAGCCTGACTCAGCTGATCTGCTTTGAACTTCAGAGAAGAATTAGTGGCTTTCTCATTCTGAAGAATAGTCCTGAGTTTTGTTCTAATTGCTTCAGCATTTAGATTTTTTTCTTAAATCTTGCTTTAAGTAGTTTCACATTTAATTTTTTTGGGGGGGTGGGGTAGGACGGGGGAGGGCACAGAGCCCCGTGTCCTCCAGGGTCTCCTCCCAGCTCGTCCTGTGGTCACCAACCAAGGGTGAATATGAAAACCTATTGCCCCATGATTCTTCAAAGGGCTTCACCTACTAGCAGGACCCTCTCACTCACCCACTGCAGACATGCACTTTCCAGGGCGCCATCTCATCCAACACCAGAGCAGACGCTGCCCTTCCTGCCGCCTCACAAATGCAGAATCTGTCTCCCTGAGGGCTGATGGCCAGGCCCAGATGCCTTGGGTTTATTTTGCCCTATAGATACATTTGCAGGACTTGAACTCTTCCTGTCACCTGAGGAAATCCTGGAATGGTTTTGCCAGCAAGCCCCACTTCAGCATTTATTTATACCTCCCTCTGGGAGCTATAGCCTGGAAAGCAAGAGCTGTGTTCATGATCAAATTCCCTTTTAAAATGCAAATAAATCTGAAACAAACTTAATTATAATCAGAGGGACTTGACTGATTGAACATATAGCTATAATTGTTTTCTTAAGAAGGATCAAAAAAATAAAAGCAGGGTTTAGTAGAGCTTCTTGAAACTTCTATGTGGTAGATCAGTTGGGACGGCTCTCAATTAAACTCCCAGGCATCGACATCCCTACTGGGCCTTCTGCTACCTTTCCGCCCTCATCTCTCCAAGTAGTAGTGGGCTACTCTGTCTGCTGAGCCCTCCATTAAGGTGTTCCCATATTTCATCAATATCTAAAAAAGAGGTGAAATAATCTGTCATTGGCCTCTTGGAGAATATATTGCTTACCTTCTTAACACTCCCAAGTATATTTTATATTTTAAGCTTATTTCTAACATTGAATGAAAGGAAGGCTTTTCTATTGCTAATAACATTAGGCATTGGAAGCAGCTGGATTACTTAGAGGGTTTGAGGGAAGGGAAAACAGCTTCCCAGGAATCCAGGAAGAGTTTCTTGTCTAAGATAGTATCTCAGTGTACACATTTTGACTCTGACCCAAAGTTGAATGGGCGCCCAGTTTTGAATGATATCCACAAAATGCAATGTAAACTTCTGCCAGTTATTAAGATTACTGACTTCAGTTTCCTAGCCTTCCAGTTTGCCTTTGTCTGAACTTCTCTGCAGGAAGGCTTGTTGTGTAAATGCACATGTCTGTGGAGTGTTATGTGTGTATGTGCGCATGTTCATGAAGATGTGGAATTTATCAATGTCTAAAACTTAAGCTAAATTATTGTCGGAAGTAATAATTACTTACAGGTGAAGTGTGAGAAAGGAATTCTCAGAACTCTGACAACAGTGCAGACTCCTGGAGTGCTTCAGGACAGAGTTTCTGGGAAACACCCCACCCATAAGTGCCCACAATCCTGACCTGTGCTGGAGAAGAGCCCTGGGCAGTATGTGGGGTTCACTGCCCTATTCCAGCTATACTGACAAGGCTAATATACGCCCTTTGTAACTGCATAGGAGCTGAGCTGACACCGGGACAGCCTTCATTCTCCTTTCCCCTCTGTTATTCCTTGCCCTTGGACTGGCCTCCTCTCCTTTCTTGTGGACTCTCATCTATTCCACGTGAGAACCTCTCATGAAGATCCTGATAGACATGGAAAATGAAGAAGCATGTTCGAGGCCTGAGAATTAAGTAGGTCCCTGTGAAATCAGAGGCACCCCACTTCCCCTGGTCCCTGCCCTTTAAGCTCAGTGTCTCCCAACATCCCTTAGCCTTTTTCACCTGGTCACAACTGGAGTGGGTTATTATTCTCTTTGCAGATTATTACATTAGAAAATTATAGTTTACTGAAGCAGCTGGCCCTCCGCCTAAGGAAGCACCAAGGAATACCTGCAGACCCTTGAGCATGTGCTCAAGCCTCTTTTCTGCCCTGTCCCTCAATTCAACCCACATGCGATGGCTTTTTTGATGTCAACTTGGCTAGGCTACAGTACTCAATTATTCAACCAAACACTAATCTAGGTGCTGCTGTGAACGGATTTTACAGATATAATTGAATTCTCTGATAAGCTGACTTTGACTAAGGGAGGTTATCCTGCATAATCTGGATAGGCTTCATCAGTCAGGTAAAAGACCTCCAAGTCAGGGCTGAGACTTCCCAGGAGTAAAAAAGTGCTTCCCATGTATAGTAGCCTCAGCCCGTGTTGTGAGTTCCCCATGTATAGTAGCCTCAGCCCATGTTATAAGTTCCCCACATATAGTAGCCTCAGCCCGTGCTGTGAGTTCCCCATATATAGTAGGCTCAGCCCGTGCTGTGAGTTCCCCATGTATATTAGGCTCAGCCCGTGCTGTAAGTTCCCCATGTATAGTAGGCTCAGCCCGTGCTGTGAGTTCCCCATGTATAGTAGGCTCAGCCCGTGCTGTGAGTTCCCCATGTATAGTAGGCTC
>NW_003852400.1:35232073-35240110 GCF_000181295.1 Otolemur garnettii
TGTGAGTTCCCCATGTATAGTAGGCTCAGCCCCTGTTGTAAATTCCCCATGTATAGTAGGCTCAGCCCATGCTGTGAGTTCCCCATGTAGAGTTGCCTCAGCCTGTGTTGTGAGTTCCAGCCTGCCTGTGATCTCTCAGTCTTGAGGACCTGTCTATGGAGTTCAGATTTGCTTTACTCAGTATGAATGACATAGACCAAGTCATTGTAATAAATAAATGGATGGATCTATGGATGGGTGGACAGATGGACAGACAGACATAGGTATGAATATAGATATCCAGATACATCAGTGTAGAGCAATATAAATACATATATAGAGAGAGAGATCCCCTATTGGTCTGCACCTCTGGCTAAACTCTAATACAGACTTTGTTCCCAGGAGTGGGGTTAAAACCCATGCAGACACAGCTAAATCCTGAATAATACACTCAACTTTCCCTAAATTCTATAGCTGCTAAACTTGGAACAATTCATTAAGTGAGAATGAAAGTAGATGAGATAAAAATGGCTCATCATAGCTCTGTAATGGGAAGATAGTACGAGGAAAAAAAGCCTCAAATTCTTCCCCTCCCTCAAGGGTTGTGAAGTCTGTTCCTCCACCCTTGAATCTGGTTGGCCATAGGACCTGCTTTTGCTTCAGGGCTTTAGCATCTGTGACAAAGAGGCTTAAAAAGTGCTTACAGAGGGGGGCTTGCTCTCTTCCTGAGAACCCCATGTCTGCCAGCAAATGAAGATGCCCAGGCTGGGTGACAACAGACAGTCTGACAGTTTGACAACCACCAGCTCATGCACAAACCCAACTGACAACAGCTGAGCCCACCGGGACCAGATGGACCACCCAGACAACCCACAGAATCCTAAGCTCCGTAAGTGGTGATTATGTTGAGCCATGTAGCTGTGGCTGGTTGTTAGCTAGCAAATGCTTGCTGACACGTGGAGGAACCGTGTGCACACTTGTTACACTGGAGCTGGGGTCTAGGGAATTTCATGAAGTCCACTGTCTCCCTCAGAGTTCACCATGAGCCCTCCATGCTATTCCTGACTTACAATTCTCTGTGGGTAGCAGGCGTTTGCACATATCAGAAGCACTGACAGTCCTTGTTTCAGAGTACGGTCTCCAGGAGCTTTGTTTAGTGGAAGATAAATAGTGTTCCACACCGGAGCACAGGGAAGGCAGGCTTTGGCCAGGATAAAAGATCTGGGTTCCGTGAGCTCAGAAGTCCTCTCCTGCAGGCATCGCCTGGTCCTGTTTGTATGTGGTTTCACACAGGCACAAGAAATTACTAATCTTCTGACCACTGCTAATGCTGTGAGTAATACAGTTCTCCATCTCTCACCCAGGAGTCTCCAGTGCCAATATTCATGAAACTGTGGCAGGAGACTTTGTTAGCTTGCAAGGGGCTAAAATCTCAGAGCTTCCAAAGTTCTTGATGCCAATTAATCAAAACTCTCAATCAAACTCATGTAGGGAATATTTCTCGTGTTTATAAAGGTCCATTTCTCTGCAATTTACCCTGGAAAAGCACCTGATGGGGCTGTTCCCTGAAACTCAAGGCAGTGGCATCTGAACACATCCTTCTCTTTTCTTTAAAGGACACAGGATAAACGCATGAAGCCAAATTCCCTTTTTAAAGCCTTAAAGAAAAAGGAAATGACAAGCTGGACACAGATATACTAAGAACACAGAGGTTTATCAGTAAAAGAAAAACACAGTGACTCTTTCCACTTCCTGTTTTCCCTCCAGCATTCAGCAAAAAGGAAGCTGACCTGAGAGGTCTCATGCGCAAACTCCATCACAGGGGCTCACAGATTCAGAAATCGGTGAGGCCAGAACACTAAGCCATTCTTATAATAGCTCAGGAAAAATAATCATGGTTCTTGTTCCAGTAACTACATACACAGAATTTTTCAGGCATTCTAGCACTTAACACAGTTCAAAACTCTATTTTCAGAGGAAGGGAGATGTATACATTTACTTAGTGTCTTCAATTCAGCCATTTATACCGTGAAGTTTAACTCCTTTTCAGCTTTGTTGGATAAACCGTTATTCTTAGACTAGAACACTGGGGAGAGACAGAGGAGGCAGGAAAAATGCTGAGACTGTCTCAGGACAACAGCGAAACACCTGCTTCCACGTCCTACAGACAAGGGGTCCCTTAACAAGGGCACCTTGCTCAGCTCTAGTGGGGCTTCCAGAAAATGTCCTTGTGTTCTGTCTCTTTCCCACAAGGCTCAGATGCTGCAGGGGGTGACCTATCTTCAGGCAAAATCTGCCATGAGGTACTGGCCACTCCAGGTATGCATGGAACAGTGATTTTCAACCCTGAGTGTTCAATAGAAACACCTAGGAAGCTTTTTTAAAAATTCTGATTTCCAGCCCTACCCAAGGTCAATTAAATTAGAGTCTTAGGGGAAGGAAAATAGAGTATTGACTCTTGCTATTTTAAAAAAAATACTCAAGTGATTACAATGTGCAGTCAAGAGTAAAAACCTTGTTAGGGCAAAATATTAAAGTAAAACTTTGGACACAGAAATATTAACTCAAATGGCCTTCCTCTAATATCCCTTCCATTCTAGACAGGGGGATTAAATGAGTTTTGAGATAGATAGGGATATATAGATACATTGGATGGATGGATAGACAGATTCAACTGAATTGAAAAGCAGAGCTCCTATCCTTTGGCTCATTCATTTAATAAATATTTGTTGATCCCCTGGTAGATGCCTGGCACTACCCTCAAGGAATCACAGTCCAGGGGGCAGAACAGAGGAGACGACCAGCCATTCTAATACCACAGGGGGGTGTGCAGACGCTACGGGAGCACGGTGGAGGGACACCCACCCCCACGTGGGGGCGCTCGTGTTCCCTCTCCAGCCTGCCGCGGCCTTGGCCTCCTCCCCTTCACTCACCCCACCTGCCACCCCTGTTCCTCCAATCACAGGGTTCTAACTGGGACTTTTTCTGCAATCATTTACCAAGGCCAGGTGGTACTTTCAATAAATCTTTTGAGCACCCGAATAGCTTTTTCCTCTCTACTTTAAAACAGAAATTTCCAGAAAGGACAGGAAAAAACAACTGACATTCCTAAACCCCAAGGTTATGTGGAAATTCGGAAGTGACACATTCTGCGTAGGTTTCAAGCTGGAGAACAGGCTGCTGAAAAGGGCCCCCAGCAGAATCTGCCTGGAGGAAATGCCATAGCCGAACCTTCCGTGGAAAAATATGTCCCGAGCAGAGCAGCCAAAGGGCACATGAAGAGTTGGCTCAAACTGAGAAAATGACATGAAGGCTGTGTTGACCAGTTTGATGGAAGTATTTCAGATTGCATGTGAAAACCCCACACTGTACCCCAGAAGTGCATTAATGTACATAGTTACCATTCAATAAAGAAAAAAAAAAAAGAGTTGGCTCAGAGTATGAGTCCATGCGCACGCCTTGACAAAATATGGGAGAATATTCATATTACTCATTCTTGGGAGGCAAATGGTAACTGTCTCAGCCACATTCTCAGTATTACAGTTCGCCTTTGTTTTCATGTGCTATCAAGCACCCTCCACAAAGTTTGCAATACGGACAGACCTCTTTTGGGGGGAATGCTGAATCCTGAATGGCACCTTTTTTGTTTGTTGGTTTATATCTTCTGGAATAAACATTGCTCCTGTGTGCCTTTCATTCTAAGCTATGACTAAGAGAGGAAAACTAGATGCGAATGCCAGCTGGATGACATTAGGAAAGTCACTGAATCTCTCTAGATACTCGATTCCCTGGTCTGTAAAGGAAGACAGCGATCACAGCACTGTGGTAGAGGCCGAGGGAAATGTCTGTAAACGTTCTCCGGCAACGTCTGGCACACAGTAAGTACTGGAGAGGAGGCGCCATCAGGACTTTACTATCCAAACCTACACTTAGAGCGTCGCAACGCTGAATATGACTCTTGCAGCAGAACCCTGTTTCTCTTTATTTAATAAAGAAAAAAAAATTCCTGCATTTAATAAACAGCATCTCTCAAATCAGTACCGAGCAGACATGAGACAATGTCAGGAAGCTGACACACCAAAACCAGCTCTCTCACACTGCCAAAGTGTAAAGGGTCTGTCATATCCTGTTACTGAGTGTCTATTTAGGCTTTTCAACATTATCACATTCAGGCCACATCTTCAGAAAACCCTGGTAGACAAATGGAGAAAAACATGACTTCTTCTAAAGTTTGGCATATTCTTCTATTTCAAAATCCTTTCCAGAGTCAGGCCCACTGATATAAACTGAGGGAGATGTGGAGGGTGGGGATGAGACGATGAGGCTAATGATTCCAAAAGAAGCAGGGGAGACACAGAGGGTAGGCAGTGAAAGCAGCTCTGACAGGGCTGTCCAGCAGGTAACTGTGTTCCAGAAATCAAGCCCTCATGCCCTCCATTCCCAAGATCATGGGACTTGTTTAACAGGCATAATATGGAAGCAAATTTGGACTTGAGAAGCACCTTCTCGTCAATCTTTAACTTTAACCTTATCTTCTTTTGGCACTGCCTAGGGAATGGATAAATTTAGACTTAGTGAGTTGGCCACATCTCAAGCACTGAGCTAATGCTATACTTTCTTGTAAAAACAGGAGGCTACTTTAGAAATGTATTTGTTATTTCAAAACGACACGTAGGCACTTAAGTGTCTGCCATCTTTTTGATCCCACCAAAGTGAAAACAAAAGGGAAAATATGATATGGAGATTGTGTTCATGTCTATCATAAGCAAGACCATTACAACAAGTTGGTTAATTTTAAGATCAAGGCTGTAAGTTATAAAAACAGATATAGCCTATCCTAAGAATGTTATTTTAATTTAGAACATTGAAATTCATGTCTGCTTGCCAAGGTCTTTCCACTGGGAAAGTGGAAAGGTCCACGCAGTCAAGCTTCCCATGGTCTTTCTTGCAAAAACCACAGTGAATATGCATCTGGTTGAGACTGCCAGCCCTTCACCCAAATCCATTGTCTCTCTTTCTGCGATAATAGGATTATAGCTCTGCATGCTTCTGCCCCAATGTTATCATACATCTCCCAGTATCCTTGTGGTTAGGTAAGGCCATGTCACTGAATTTTTGTCAACAGAATGCTGGCCAAAATGGTATGTGTCACTTCTGCACTGATGCCTTACATAAAGGTTTTAGCTCCTCCATCCTCTCTCTCCTCTTTCGATTCCAGAACCCATGAAAACATGTTTTCAACCATTTAGGTAACAAGGAGCCATGGGTCTGCAGGTCTAAGTGATTTTTTAAAACACAAGCCTTTATCCCAGAATGATTATACAAAACTGACCTCTCTAACCCAGAAGACTCACCTTGGACTCCTACACAGAGAAACAAGTAAATAAGGCCAAGCACAGTAGCTCACACCTACAATCCTAGCACTTTGAGAGGCCCAGGTGGTTAGATTGCCTGAGTTCACAAGTTTGAGACCAGCCTGAGCTACAGCAAGACCCCATCTCTAACAACCTAGCTGGGTTTGGGGGAAGGCGCCTATAGTCCCAGCTACTTGGGAGACTGAGGCAAGAGAATTGCTTGAGCCCAAGAGTTTAAGGTTGCTGTGAGCTGTGACGCCACGGCACTCTACCAAGGGCAACAAAGTGAGACTCTGTCTCAAAAAAAAAAAGAAAGAAAGAAAGAAAGAAAGAAAGAGAAACAAAAAGAAAAACAAGTAAATAAAATTCAAACTTCTGTAAACCACAGAATTCTTGTCTCTGCTCAGGAGCCTCAGTCTTAGTCTCACAACCCAATCCATCTATGACATCCAATTTCAATTTGTTAATATGGACTAAAAACTTGAGGAGATGTAAGAAACACTCTGAGGGTAGAATCCTTCCATCAGTATATTTGTATGACTTTTCCTCCATTTATTACACGTCTTGCCCCCCCACACCTTATTTGACTTTTTTAAAGGTCCATGTTTTTATCATGTCTTTACAGTGCATTCAGTTTCATTTTCATAGGAATTTTTGTTTTCACACTCAAGTCATCCTTTTGAAGTAATATGTAATTAAATAATTAAATTATGTGATTACAAAGCAATACGGCTGGCACAAGCCTACTGGGGACACACCGACTCTGGGTGTAAATGTTTTATTACAAACCGCCCTCAAGCCTCAGTGATTTAAAACACCTACCATGTTTTTAAACTCAGAACTCCGCACTCAGGAATCCAGGCTGGGCTCTGCCGAGTTCCTTCACGTGCAGGCTGCAAGTCAGCTGGGCAGCTCTGCTCCTGGTTTGCCTGGGTGCTGGCTGAGGTGACTGGGGCTACTGGGCCATCTTCCCGCAGCTGCCTGGGCTTGTTCAGCCAGCCGTGGCAGGCAAGGCCCCTTGAGGCCTAGGTTCAGCTCTCACTGTGTTGCTTCTGTTATATTCTATGATTCAAGGCAAGTCACAGGCCAGCCAAGAGTCAAGGGAGGGGTAGCTGCGAACATTTTTATAAACCGTCTTCTATAACTGGTTGACACCCAACCTGAGGGGTGGGAACGGAAGGAACCAGCATACCTCCAAAAGAGTAACCTGCTAGCTGAGTGTGCCTGCAGGTGCCAAGGGCATCATCAGTGGGTCTGATTCCCAGAGCGGATGGAGACCACCTGTTATCCTAGGAAACCGTGTAGTACACGCCATAAGAGAGCCCCTGCTATTTCCAAACCTTGAGACACTTTCCAAGCAAGACAAAGTGCTTTTACCTTGCTTTTGAGGCAAGAATGATGTGGCAGAGAGTGGTTGGTGCTCACTGAAGGCTCCCGCAATCCTTTCCCGCTTGTCGCCCTGTGACTAGTTCTGGCTCCGGACGAAACTACTTCCGGCGGAAGCAGCTAGAAGCCTGCGCGTCTCCTCAATCCCTATTTTCCCTTTCAGCAGCGAGCTTGACTGAGATCCTGCCTGGGATAGCTACGGGATTAAGGAGAACTGCCTAACCTCCATCAGGCTTGACTTTGCTGTGAGGAGGCACTGAGGCCTCAGGGCGTGTCTTGCACCCCAGGTGCTAGTGGATCACGACTGATTCAAACAGTAACGTGCAGCTGAACAAGCGGGGAGGACTCCAGGGGGAGAGAGCACAGCCATGTGCCGCAATGCAATGATCCTTTCCTGAGCTCTTCAAAGGGGTTCCAGGGAACACGGATTGCTACAGTGTCAGGTTGGTTACATCCCCAAAAGGACTAGTTAAAAAAAAAAAAAAATTCCTTGACAAGATCCACATAGTCCCAGCTCCAAGAAAATAATGATTTGAAAGGTTTGACGCCACAGCACTCTACCCAGGAGACAGAGTGAGACTCTGTCTCAAAAATAAATAATAAATAAATAAAAAGAAAGATTCATCTCCCTATGCCCAGAGTCACCCCAACTCTAGAGCCTTTGGAGAGGGGAGGGAGCTCGGTCCTCTAGTGGATGGAGTGACACAATATGTCTATTTGGACTTTACTCTGAGTCAATCTCATTACACAGCTCCACTGCACACTGACTCATCTAGACCATCCACCATTTCCCCAAACTGAAGATGGGACAGTGCGTGGTCTCGGATCAATAGACTGGGAGCAGAGAAAACTCCAGATGCATCAGAGACGCTCTAACCTGAAGCCTGACCTCACCCCAGCCCCATTCCCCAGAAAGGTGAGCTCCCCGATTGTGAGGAACACCAAAGTTCCAGGCACAGCCTTCTGAGGACAGTTCAGGGAGGGCCAACGTGGCCCCAGAAAGGCAGACGGCTCAGTAGGGTGTGAGTGGGGTCTCCTCCCTGGAGCCCTCCTGTCCCTTGGAGGGTAGAGAGGATAAATGTCAACTTCACTATCACAGTAATTGGAACTGGAAACAGTGGCACGTAAATGTGCCCACATTGTATCAGAACGAACAGCAATTACTAGCACACGCTCAGAGACACAGATTAAACATGCTTTTAGAAACACTTACTTCGGGCGGCACCTGTGGCTCAGTGGGTACGGTGCCGGCCCCATATACCGAGGGTGACGGGTTCAAACCCGGCCCCGGCCAAACTGCAACCAAAAACAGCCGGGC
>NW_003852400.1:35240683-35323267 GCF_000181295.1 Otolemur garnettii
GGCCATTTTTTGGTTGCAGCCATCATTGTTGTTTGGCGGCCCGGGCTGGGGATTTGAACCCGCCACCTTAGGTGTATGTGGCTGGCGCCTTAGCCGCTTGAGCCACAGGTGCCGAGCCAGGGCATTCTTTTTTGATGAAGTGTCATGGTTGGCTCTAGGTCCCTGTTCACCTAATATCATAGATTGACACCTGGTCACCTTCATTCTCCCTGTATTATAAGAAACGCCAGTGTTCCTTCTCCCAGAAACATTAACTGAAATATGTAACCACTGGCCCAGTACAGATGGTGGTCAATAAACCACCAGTAAACCACAAGCACAGATCAGTGAGGCCCAGGCACGAACCACTCCAACTGGCTGCCTCCTCTCATATATCCAGTACCCACTGGTACCCCTGTACTCACCCAGTACAAGCACCTTAAAAAAGGTATTTCAGCCTGCTAAAAAAACCAAAATTATCAAAACTGTCTTCCAATTTGAGAGGGAAATAATATCAGATAAGATTTTAAACCTCTTGTATGCATGCTGCATATTCAGCTCTCTTAGGTTCCTGGGTAGGTGGCTGAGGCAATAAGGATCCAGAGGACATCAAGAATCCCACCACAATGAGGGGTAGTGCCAGATACAAAGTCCCAGGCCTCCTTATCCAGTCTCAGCGCCACTGCTGGGAAGTCTTTTCCAAAGACCTTACCCAGGAGAAAGTTCCCAGAGCCCAACTGCAGCTTCCCTGTGGCACCGTTCATGTCCTGCCTTTGACATGTCATCTCTCTCTCAGATCAAACCTGCAGGACCACAGGGCCCACACATGTTTAATCTCCACACCCCCTCCCCGCAAGGCTGAGGGTTGTGCCATAGCCTTATTCTTTATGGAATAAGTGGGCACAAGGCCAACAAGGAGAGAGGGAACAAAGGGAAGCTGAGTCAGAAGAGATGCTGGGGATGGGAGCATGAGCCGGACATTCAATCCCCAGGGTCAGGAATAGACGAGGACAGACTTGTTTATGCCCAGGACACTAGCAGACGGGGTTGTGACACTGTCTCTGGGGGACATGTGCCTGCCCTCCCTTTCTGGAACATCTGTCAGCATCTCTTGCACATTTCCCCTCCTATCTCCCCCTTTACATTCCTCTTTCTACTTCCCTTTCCACTGCGGGTACCACAGTACCCTCCAACCAACTATAGATCACCATCTTATATGACATAACAGTAAATCAATAAGGTAGTATAGAATACTTATGCAAAACATGTTACATAAAGAAAACCATGGTGCTTACAGGCTTTACTAATTGAATATAAAATAAAACAGGGAGATTTTCCAATTCCCCATAATACTCAGAGATGATTGTCATTACTTTAATAAACACTTTTTTGATACAAGCATACTTGTTTGTAAAAGCTGTTAGATACTCCATGTTAGAAAGAATAGACTGAAAAGATATACTCAGACACTGCTGGTGGCATTGCCAATGGAAAAGGTATCCCACAATTTATCTTCATGGCTACAAAAATACCCATACATCTGACCACATCAATTCCAATCCTGAGTCCATATCCTTTAGCAATAAATCAACAGACAATAAAAAGTACATATTATAGCATCATACTCAATACCTCAAAATAGAAGAAATCCAAAGGTCAGCAATAAGAAAATGATTTTATAATTTTATGGTTACTTGGATTATAATAAGTTATGTACCCATTCAATGGATATGTATGGGATATTATCGGTATATACATGTCAAACATTTATAAATAATATTGGATGGGAAAGTCAAAGTTTTTTGAGTACCGTGAAAAGAACTATGCAAAAATCTAGATGCATATGGACAAGAACAAAAAGATAACACTCAAAGAGAAAACTAGATATGTTAAAGTAGATTTGTTAAACTTCGTATTATTAAAAATAGGAGTGCTATTTGGCAACATTCCACAGGAATGGAAAAAAAGAAGTGAGAAGGTAAATAAAAGACTAAATGGTGAAAAGACTTTAATGAGCCTGGGACAAAATTCACCAGCAATATAAAATTCACCAGTTCCCGTTCCCAGAGCATCATTTATGTTTGGCATTGAGTATTTTCAATAAGGATAATGATTAGATAATTTGTAATATGAAAGCATGCTAATGAATGTAATCTATTTATTCAGAAAGAGGCTTAATCATGAATTCTTTCCCCTTACTAAATTACATGCATGCTTGACTATATTAGATATTTATGGACGGAAAAAAGGCAATTTCAACTTAACATAACAAAAATGTGCTTAGAGTCAGGTGCTCTGGCTGTGGCCCTGCCATAAACCAGCTGGGTGGAGCTAAGCAAATGACTAAGGCCCCCTGGGTCTCAAGTTTCTCCATGTACAATATGAAGGGGCTGAGCTGCAACTTAGGGGGCTCTCTCAGTGGTAACATCTGATGGAACTGGTCAATTTCATTCTGACTCCAAGAACTGTTGCCCCTATTGTGTTCAGTACAGGGTTAAATTTAGCAATGGTTAGAGACTCCTAAGAGTAGAATTAGAAAGCCTGCCTTTGAGGGTCCTGACCTCACTAGAGTACAGTTTATCACTGCCCATAGTTAACGTTTATCAAATTACACTTCAATGGTGCTTATGCCCCAGTAGGCACTACTGATGAGCTTAACTCACAACCACCTTGAACTGTAGGAAAACTTATGTCCGCATTTTAAAGATGAAGAAACTCAGCCACTGAGAGGTTAACACTGCATCTTA
The DNA here is from genome assembly GCF_000181295.1 of Otolemur garnettii. Taxonomy (NCBI): domain Eukaryota; kingdom Metazoa; phylum Chordata; class Mammalia; order Primates; family Galagidae; genus Otolemur; species Otolemur garnettii. The sequence goes on from NW_003852400.1 coordinate 35,243,410, forward strand.
TTGTTACCCTCCTAGCCCTTCCAGACTTTCCAGTCAGGATCTTTCAATTTCCCTGGAGAGGAGGAAGCCTCGTGTACAAAATTGCCAAGAGCATCCTGCACCAGGACAGCTCAGAGTTCTCCAGACATCATCGTTGGCCCTTGGTGTTGGGGAGCCCTCATGGGTTCCTGTGGATTAACTAGATTAACCACTGCCTTCTGTAAATCTAGCCTTGAGGAAAGATCCCAAGGGATTTGAAGGAAAAGGAAAGAGTGTATGAGTGAGATCAAGTCCCTCCAGGGTGGGCCATCTCAGGACATATGCTCAAATCACTAAATCCTTTTCAGAGCTCAAGAGCCAGCTCTGGCTGCAGCAGGGTCCTAAAGATTCCCCTACCATTCCTTGTCCTTGGTGATTAGAACCTTCTCTGAACCCAGAGGGAGGGCCTTCAGTAAAAACTTGGACTGTGGAACAGTAGACTTTACCAGATAGAATTTGGTAAAGGATGTGTGCTCAATCTAAACAATAAAGTCCCTTTTAAAAAAATAATCTAAGGGGAGAGGGAGGGGAGGGGAGGGGGGACGATGGGTGGAGGGAGGGTGATTGGTAGGACCACGCCTATGGTTCATCTTACAAGGGTACATGTGAATTTTTCTAAATATAGAATATAAATGTCTTAACACAATAGCTAAGAAAATGACATGAAGGCTATGTTAACCAGTTTAATGAAAATATTTCACATTTTATATAAAACCAGCATGCTGTACCCCATGATTACATTAATGTACATAGCTATGATTTAATAAAAAAAATAAAACCCCAAAAATAAATAAATAAAAAATAATCTTTCCCAGAGAAAAAGAAAAGAATATTTATTCTTTATGATTCAATAGTAATATTGTTTGTTCATTGTAGATATCTTAAAAGACACACACACAAAAAAAAAATGAGAAAAATAAATACCCATTCTTGTGGACTGAATTGTATCCTATGAAAATTTTCTTATTATAACAATAAAATTGTTTATTATAGCTATCTTAGACATGGAAAAATATATGAGAAAAATAAATATATTGTTATGGACTGAACTGTAACCCACCAAAATTCCTATGTTGGTGCCTTACCCAAATGAACTGCATTTGGTGATGTGCCCTTCAGGAATTAAGGTTAAAAGAAGTCAAAAGGATGGGGCCCTAATCCAACAGGACTAGTGTCCTTATAAGAAAAAGTAAAGTCAGACATCTCTCTTCAAGCACACACAGAGGCAGGACCATGAGTGGACACACCAAGAAGCTGACTATCTACAATCCAGGAAGAGAGCCCTCACCAAAAACCAACCCTGAAGACACCTTGATTTTGGACTTCCAGCCTTTAGAACTGTGAGAAAAATAAATTAATAGATGAAGCTACTGAGTCTGTGCTGTTTTGTTATAGCAGCCTGAGCAGAGTAGTATACCCACAATCTAACCATTCATTGTTAATCTTTTGGTAATCACCTTCTGATCTTTTTTCTATGTATCTTCTGCGTATTTTTAAAAACGAAGTTGTGAGGTTCATAGCCTGCTTTTTTTCACTTAAAAATATACTATCAATGCTAATAGCTATAAGGAATTATACTGACCCATGTATATGAATCGCAGGATGATATGAATAAAGTTTACATATAAATTTACATATTTGTAAATAAATATGTAAAAAACTCCCTTCTGTTTTCTAAATATGTGGGGATTACACAGTTCCTATTAATGGAGAAAGTTAAATCCTGTGTCATTCCATCTGAGAGACTGGCTGGAGAACTAGCAAGTCAAATCTGACACTCCTAAACTCACCCAATCCTCTTGCATTACCAGAGAGTGTGAACGTAGAATAGACAAATCAACTGTGAGTCTTTGGAACTGAAAGCAAACCATTAAATTCAGTGAATAACTGAATCGTGGAGGGGAAAGGAGGTAGAGCAAAGTGGCAGAGGAAGAAATGCTCAGGAATCTACAATGCAGCTGACACCAGTCCCTGAGCTTTAACAAAGGCCACTGTGCACACAGATGCCTCGCCAGAGTGCTCTGAGGATGCTCCAAGAAAAGAGGATGAGAGATAAGTATGGGGTGGCTTGCAACCTGGGGACAGGTCTAGATTTTGCTGGTGGATGGATTTGGGGGTGCGTGTATGTTTAATCTACCTTTTAATGATTTCCCTTTATTTATTCTCCCTCTGGGAGTTCTAGATTTATGATGTTTCAATTTCAACACTGCCTTGCTAGATGAGCCCAAGGCATTGTCTCCTATTCCTGCATGGGTATTTAATCATAATCTCCACGATTAATGAAACTGACAACTCCCCTACACCCTCCATCCTACCCCAGAGCAACCGCAGCGTTACCTCCTGTGCTTACAGTTCTATAACTTCTCTGCTAGTCCCTGGAAACTTCTCTTATTTATTTATTTATTTTGGAAGGCTTGGATACATATTTAAAAGACAATGTTATAATATAAATAGCATCTTTTTGTAGTGGAAAAGATTTGTAGGTTATCAAGTTCACCATATTACAAAACCGAAAGTCCCAAACATGAGTATTTAAAAGATTCAACCCATGGGCAGTGCCTGTGGCTCAGTGAGTAGGGTGCCAGCCCCATATACCGAGGGCGGCAGGTTCAAACCCAGCCTCAGGCAAACTGCAACAAAAAATAGCCAGGCGCTGTGGTGGGCATCTGTAGTCCCAGAGGCTGAGGCAAGAGAATCGCCTAAGCCCAGGAGTTGGAGGTTGCTATGAGCTGTGATGCTAGAACACTCTACTACCGAGGGCAATAAAGTGAGACTCTGTCTCTAAAAAAAATTAAAATAGGGCAGTGCCTGGGGCTCAAAGGGGTAAGGCACTGGCCCCATATGCCGGAGGTGGCAGGTTCAAACCCAGCCCCAGGCTCCCCCCAAAAAAACACACAAAAAAATAATAAAATAAAAATAATAAAAAATAAAAAAGATTCAGCCCATGTAGTCATATTAGGGAACTTTCATAACTTTGCCTGAGCATTGTATTAAAAATCACAATAAGCACTAATCAGAGATATTAGAAAAAATATGAAATCCACATAAGGATGTAGAAAGGAGGACATCGTATACATTAAATCAGAAAATAAATAGTTTACAAATACACAGTAGACAATATACAATGATAAAAATTGGGGCTTTATAAAAATTTTAAAAGGCAACGAGAACTTACAAAATATTTTTGGAGGAGTTTTTCTAACTGTAAAAGAACAGCATCCTATGCTAATAGGCATCCTATGTTAATAAACTACATAGTCTTAATGAAAAAATGGTTTTCAAGAAAAATATAAATTGCTGAAGAAAATTTAAAAATCTAAATAGGTCAACGACCGTGGAAGAAAATGTTTTAGTTATCTAAGAACAAGCCTTTGAACAATGTTTTAAAAGACTGCAGGCTCTGGGCCAGGCACAATGGCTCACACCTGTAATCCCAGCACTCTGGGAGGCCAAGGCAGGTAGATTCCTTGAGCTCAGGAGTTGAAGATAATCCTGAGCAAAAGGGGGACCCTGTCTCAAAAAAAAAAAAAAAGAAAAGAAAAGAAAGAAAACTAGCCAAGCATTGTGGTAGTCCCAGCTAGTTGGAAGGCTGAGACAAGAGGATTGCTTGAGCCCAAGAGTCTGAGGTTGCTGTGAGCTATGACATCAGGGCATTTCACCCAGGTAGACAAAGTGAGACTCTGTCTCAAAAAAAAAAAAAAAATTTCAGGGTCTAGTTAGCAGTCTCAGTTCTTCTGTATTTTCAAGATATGAGTAATTTAGGTGATGTGTAAGGTATCACCATGGCATCCCAGGTAGGCTTAGATGATAAGTTCTATTCTCATTATTACCCGTTACTGTGTTTCCCATTAGAATATAAGCTCCCCTGGAGAAGTAAGTCACATCAACCACTGGGTTTCCATCTCACAGTACCAGCAGATTTCTTGAATTAATGCATTGTTAAATAAAGCCTCCAGAGAATCTACTAAGAGCCTAGTACAACTACTAAATATAATATCAATTAGGTAGCCAGCTACAAAATAATTACATAAATTTCAGTATTTACAAAGTGGAAAATAAACTAGAATCAAGATTCCCATTCGTATCAGCAACAATTACAAAAGGCCCAGGAACAAAATTAATAAAATACATGCAGAAATGATAAGAAGAGAACTAAAAACACATCTTAAGGATGCAGAATATTTCAATTAGCAAGGAGACATACACATTCTGAAAGTAAAAGACCATATCTTGTAAAGAGATCAGTATTCTACAATTTAATTCAAGTGTTTAATTATGATAGCATAATAACAGTATGAGATCAGGCAAACAGATAAATGGAAAAGATGAGAAGAATTTCTCTCTCTCATAGAAGTATTTGTACAGATTTGGGTACTGTTCTGTATGTTTTATGTATTTCATCCTTAAAACAACACTGAAAGATAAAGTACTATTATTACCTTATCCCCATTTTTACAGATAGAAAAACTGAGGCCCAGAGAGTGGAATGGAGACAGGGCCAGGAGCTCGTGGTCAGTATGCAGACTGTTACGTAATCTCTCTTCTTAGGCTATAGACCCATGTTTTCTATCTAAAATAATCCCCTTGAGTGACAGCCTCCTTGAAAGTCAACCTCCTAGCTCCTAGGAGAATGTGGTCACCGGGGGTCATGGAGGTCATCAGGAAGTCTGTTCTTATACAGACTTTCAACTAAACCTAATGTCAGCCTCTACACCCTTCTAGAGTACATGGCACTTCCAATTCCTAAATCTTTTAGGTTTCAACAGCCCATCGGCAACCTTCTCTGCATGCACCATGGATTTCACCTTTCTTCCCTCTGACTAATCTCCTAACATTTATCTTCATATTTTTCTATCTTCTAGAATGTTTATGAAAGTTTCAGCCCCTGCTATCTCCTCTAGGACTAAGTTTGTAAATTTTAACTTTGTACATTCTTCATTTTTTGAGTTTTGGGAGGTAGCCCAGAAAACACATAAGTGTAAGGCACCATGTTCAGCCAGAAGTCCACCTATTAACTTAACCTAAGAAAAATATCAGGCGGGGCCCAGGAGGTAGATTGCTTGAGCTCAGGAGTCCGAGACCTGAGCAAGAGCAAGATCCCATCTCTACTAAAAAAAGAAAAACTAGCTGTGTGTAGTGGTACACACCTGTAGTCCCAGATACTCAGGAGGCTGAAGCAAGAAGATTTCCCAGACCCAAAGGTTTGAGGTTGCAGTGAGCTATGATGCTATGGCACTCAACGCAGGGTAACAGAGTGAGACTGTCACAAGATATATATATATATGAAGAACAGGAAGTTTTACATTGAAGAGTGTTTATTGCATCATAATTTATAATAGCAAAAAATAAGAATGGTCAAAATACCTACTGATAACCAGCTGATTAAATAACACATGGTACATTGTGGTGGCCAGGGAGCCATGCAACTCAGGTCTTGCTCAGTACAATGGTCCATGGGGAACACAGTCCCCTGGAAGCCTCCAGCTGCCACTTTGAGCCCACTACTTTGTTCATACCGTGCTCCCCTGCTGCCCCTGGCTAATGACCAAGAATGATGGGGACACCGGGGCCAGGCCATTCTCTCTAACACTAGAACTTTTGCCCATATAGCAACTCCCCAACAGCCCCGGCAAGGCCTTCTCAGAACCTCTCCCTGCCCCACCTCCCTTGCCAGGCTCCTTTCACAGGTGCCGGGCTTGTTTCAGCGCACCTGCCAAAGCCGGGGCCTTCTCCCTTTCTCCTTTGCAGGGATTTCCCTCTATGTTTCTGGCACAATCAAGCCTTCCTTAACATGTTTTTGGAGGGCCTGACCTGACAGAACATCCACCCACCAAATATTTGGGGCAATTTTCAAATATATTCATGAGAAACATTTAAGGATAAAAAACTGCCAGGATATATAATACTACCAAAACCTATCAGTATTCTAAATGTATATTCAATATCGTCCTCACTAGATTTTTTTAAAGACATAAGTGTGTGTGCATGCATGGATATATATACACATATATAAAATCCTTCATGCGTTTACATCGCAATATTAAGAGTGCTTATTTCTGGGTAATTGGATCATAAATGTTCATTTCTGCTTCTTTACTCTTTATTTGCCAGTGTTGCAATACCGAACATTATTATCTTTATAATCAGAAATAAAGACAAAGTGCGCACACACATAACGCACAGGCGCACTGCTCGCAAGTACCCGGGAGGCTTCCAACTGACTGAAGTGCAGGTGCCGTCTGGACGGGACACGCTGCCAGCTTCACCTTGGAGGCCAGCGGCGCAGTCACAGGCATAACCAAGCAGTGGGAAACACAGACTATAATGTCAATGCTTTAAAATGTGCTTGGTTGACTCCAGATATTCTCAAAGTCCAAACCACATGTAGGAATCTTGATGGAGCATTGGGAAGGAACAAAACAGATGGGGTGCTGATCCTACTGAGCATTGCTTGTTTTCATTTCATTATGTTTTAAAAGAAATTTCTACCACGTCAGTGTTTACTTTTACTGCTTTTATGGCTTACCTGATAAGCAAGAATAATGTCTTCTCCTTGTCCTTGAAGGACAGGCAACTTTCCTCCCAAGTCTTTAAAAGGGATGAGTCAGGGGACACTAAGCTGGCCTTGTCCCTTGCACACAGCCACCTCAGGCTTCCACTGTAAAGCTGCCTCTGTGTTTGCTGTTTTTGAGAAACTTTTATGACCGGTCTGAACAGAGCAGGATCTGATCAGAGCTGACCGGTCCCAACAGAGCAGGGATCCGCTCCCAGACAGAGCCGGGGCCGCCGAGGAAGGGCTGGAGACATGGGTGGAGGGAGGCCCAGTGTGTGGCAGCCGGGAGAAGGGGGTCGAGTGAGTCCGAAGAGCCGTCCCCTGGGGAGAGCGTGGTCAGGAAGGAGGTGAGCTGCGAAGACTGGACACACAGGGCAGGGGACAGAGACCAGCACAGGGGCATGGGATCAGCCCAGAGCAAGGACGGAAACGCAGGGGCGCCGATACTCCCACTCCAGGGAAGCCAGACCTGAAGAAGGGCAGGACAAGTAATCTGAGGGAACTGTGTCACTTCCCCTTCGCGGATACTCCAGCCTCAAGTCTTCCCCGGCCACTCCACCAAACAGATGGAGAAAGGCGAGCTCCGCCCTCAGGGTTAGAGTTCTGCGGGGTGAAATGGCCACAGGCCAGCGGCCGCTGCTGCTCTTTCTGCGTCCTCTGTGTTTTCAGGGATTCCTGCCAAGAATGAGGTGTGCATGATCTAAGGTGGCAGCTGTCCCTTAGAAAGGGATTCTTCCCTTGCAGGGTTATTGTGGCCATGAAATAAGGTCGCATATCTAAGAGACATTCGTGTAGGGCTTGACACGTGGTGGCTGTGCTCACTGAAGGGTGCCCTGGCGTCTCTTTTCCACTCAAAAATATTCAAAGGCTCCCCACTGTCAACAGGACCTGAGACCAGACACCCTGGCCTGGCACTGAAAGCCCTTCATTGACTAGCTCCTGCTTCTATGTCTACAACCTTAATCACAGGATTGATTCTCTAAATCTACATTTGGGCAGCTTTCATCCTACTTAGAAATGCCAAAAAGCTTATGTAAGAGGATTTAAGAATTAAAGGACATGGGTCCCTTTCATCAGAAGGCTTAGCCATGGATCAGAGAAGTTTATCCACTGGCTAATTCTGTCAGGTCCAGCTAGGAGAAATGAGAAACCTCGTACACTGCATCCTGAAATATCAGTCAATTTTGTGTGAGGCGAGGTGACAGTGCTGGGTCCCCAGAGATCAGCTTCCTAATGAGGTGGTGGCAGAACAGGAGGGAGATGTTGGTGAACTCCACGGAGAGCAGATGTTACACATTTCAGTTAGAACAACGAAGCCAGAAGATTGTGTTTGATGATATATGGCCTCAAGTCATCAGGCTCAAAAAGAAGCAAATAGCCAGGAGTACAGGGTCTGTGGGGCAAAGCCTAAGGTTTCCTAGAGCAGGTAAAGGAAAACTGTTGCAGACATTGTTCTCCGGAATAGCAAAGTAACTTGAGCCTGTATTTCAGACACACAAATCTCATTTTTACCAACTGCTCTCATTGGCCCAGTGAAGAGGCTGCTTTTCTTTTCTTTCTTCGTTACTGTTGTTTTGCTATGCAACAACCATCACCCTATTCCTGGCAGTTTCCCTACCTGAGCTCAGACCACATGCTTATGATTCTTTGCTAATCCCAGAGGTGGGCATGGTACTCACACCTGACATAGTCTTTCAGCCACACTGATGGCTTCATTAATAAGGATCAGTGAGATACAATAAGACCTTTGTCAGAGCAGCAGGTAATCAGGTATTTGCATTTTATTTTTGCTGGAACTTTCCATAAGTAAGATGGCACATATTTGGAGCCACACAGGAAGCCAATACTATGGAAGACGCTGCCAAGAAATGGAGAAGTCCTCCAACACTGTTTGAACCCTTGATCAAACTGTACCTGAAGCCAACATATCCCAACTGCATCAGTTAAGAGAGCCAATACATTCCTGCTTTCCTTAAGCCAGTATAAATTTGTTCATCATTACAACTAAAAGAATCACAACTAATAGAGAAATGGCAGCTAGGATTGAAATAAGTTGGTCTCTGAGGGGCAGGATGGCCCACAAAAAAGGAGACATATTCGACTTTAAGTGCACTCGCCCAGAGCACCTTAACACAAAGGCAAGCTGATGTTGACTTCCAAAGACCCACGCAGTTCTTAGCCAGATTTGCTGGGAAAATATCCCTGCATCTGTTGGATGCAGAGATGCCTCAGGTAGCCAAGAGGAAAAGCTGATCAGTCCCTGCCAGCTCCTCTGGCCTGTTGTGCCTAGCTCAGACTGCCCTGTCCAGGAGAACTGGTCTCATTGTGATCCTCTAATTCCATAAGTCAGCTCTGCCCACCTGGATTTCTTTATCTCCTTCTTTTCACCTGTCAACCTCTTTCATGTTCTAAAGCCTACTTCTACGCTTTTCAATTCTTTCTGGGTAGAAGGGCCCATACGTGAACTCAGTGTCCTTATCCATAAAGGAGGACAATAATCTGTTAGGGATTGAGCGATTACACAATAATGATAATAATCAAAGTAGTCAGCGTTTATGGAGCACTTCCATGTATGTCAGGCTCTACCCTGAATGCTTCATGTGTATTAACTCATTTAATCTTTATATATCCCTGGGATAATGACATTGCTATTGTACACATTTAGGGAACAGAGGCACAGAAAGGTAAAACCACTTGCTGGATGTCATACAGCTAGATGGAGACAGCCATATTTCTAACATAAGCAGTTTGGTGCCCCAGCTTTCATTTGTAACTGCTGCCTTCCAACTGCTGTGGTGGTGCTAAGAGTATGTGAACGCTCAGATGTAGGGGTGTCGGGTGTCAGCATCCTGCCCAGCCCACTCCATCCCAAGCTGTAAGTCCCCTCAGAGAAGGATACTTACAAGTGACAATGGCAAGATACCATTTATTTATTTATTTATTTATTTTGACAGAGTCTCACTTGGTTCACAAGCACCTTAGTTCACAGCAGCTTCGAACTCTTGGGTTCAAGTGATTCTCTTGCTCAGCCTCCCATGTAGCTGGGACTACTGGTGCCCACCACAGCGCCTGGCAATTTTTTAGAGACAGGGTCTTGCTCTTGCTCAGGCTGGCCTCAAACCAGTGAGCTCAGGCAATCTACCTGCCTTGGCCTTCCAAGTGCTGGGATTACAGGTGTGAGCCACTGCGCCTAGTCCTATTTATTTATTTTGTGAGGCAGAGTCTTACTTCGGTACCTTTGGTAAAGTGTCATAGCATCATAGCTCATAGCAACCTCAACCTCTTGGGCTCAAGTGATCCTCTTGTTTCAGCCTCCCAACTAGCTGGGACTAAAGGCACCAACCACAATGCCTTAGTTTTTCTATTTTTAGTAGAGATGGAGTCTCTTTCTTGCTCAGGCTGGTCTCCAATTCCTGAGCTTAAGCAATCCACCTGCCTTGGTCTCCCAGAGTGCTAGGATTACAGGCATCAGCCACAGCACCTGGTCAGCAAGATACCTTTTAAATTACTATTTATTTCTTGTCACTTAGATATGAGCCCTTAGAAGGACCCTCTCTTCCCGTAAACCCAAATCCAATTCTTTTCACCAGATAGCTGCCGGAGCCCAGAGGCACTCACGAGAAAATCCAGAACTGAGACTGGATTAGGACACTTGCTCACACATGCCAGGAACTAAACTGGGATAACCAACATTCTGATTTGCCTTGACAGTCCTGGTTTATGTGTGTTTCCCTGGCATAAATATTAAGAATGTTATAATTTTAGCTTGGACTGTAAGTAGTTGGTCACCCTATGCTTACCCACATGCCCACTAAGGGATGGAGCATGTCATAGACATCCTTTCCTTTCCTCATACAATGAACTCTCTGATTTATGTTTTTGCTGTGTACCTTCCTGAAACCAGAGAGATGGTATTTTAATCGTGCAGGGACACCTCCTTGAGTTTATCTCTAGAATTTTCTGAAATGGGTAAAAGCAAACATTAATTACGTGACCAAAATGTATAACAAATAGGACAAGAAAAAGCAAATTGTACGAGTCAGCTCCAGCTGCTATAACAAATTACCATGGACGGGGTAGCTTAAACAATAGACATTTATTTCTCACAGTTCTAGAGGCTAGAAGTCCAAGATCAAGACATTGGCAAAAGGACTGGGCACGGTGGCTCACACCTGTAATTCTAGCATTCTGGGAGGCTGAGGCAGGTGAATTGCTTGAGCTCAGGAGTTCAAGACCAGCCTGAGTAAGAGTGAGACTCCATCTCTTCTAAAAACAGAAAAACTACCTGCGCATTAGTGTGGATACTTGTAGTCTCAGCTGCTTGGGAGATTGAGGCAAGAGGATCACTTAAGCCCAGGAGTTTGATGTTGCTGTGAGCTGTGATGCCACAGCACTCTGCTCAGGGTGACAGAGTGAGACTCTATCTCAAAAAAAGAAAAAAACCACTGGCAGATTTAGTTCATAGTAAGGGCTCTTCTTGGCCTGTGGAAGGCTCCCTTCTGATTACTTCCTCACATGAGGTGGGCTGGGAGAAGAAATGAGGCAGCTCTGGTTCCTCAGCCTCCTCTTATAAGGGCACTAATCCTAGCATGGGGGCCCATCCTCATGACTTCATCTAAACTTAATTACCTCCCCTAAATCCACCATATTGGGGGTTGGGGCTTCAACCTATGAATGTCAAGGACATATAAACATTCAGTTCACAACACAAGCAACTACTGGTATTGGACTGTGTCTCCACTCCGGTTTTGACAGTGTTCTCTGACTACACCCCTCAAACAGCATCCTCAGCTTCACCTTCTCAGCTCCCCCACCAGCTCCATTTTCTACTTAGAAACACCCTGTATGCATGTCTAGTTTTTCTCATGACAAGGTGAGCATCATGAGAGCAGCCCCAAGCAGAAAACCCTCTGTGTGAAATGTCAGCAGGAAGCTGCCTCCCCCCACCTTGCAGTTTTTTCTGGCTGGGCTTCGTGAAGACGAGTGGGCTAAATGCATATTCTAGTGTGTATAAACCACGCTCTCAAATCATCCAGGAACAGGCAGGAAACTTTTATTTTTATAGCTGTGTGTTGTTTCCTTTCACAAGGGAGTCTCTATGCCCACTCAGCAGAAAGAAAATGAAATTTGCCCCAATCCAGTAAATTCAAACCACAATGGCATTTACAAAAATGGCTTCTTAGTTCCATTTAGGTAAAATTCAAATTCAAGTCCTTTTGTTATGATTGACTGTCCAGAAGAAATGCTCCCTCTGGCTACACTCGAAGTCACCCCACCTCTTCTGGCCTCAGCCTGAAGCCCCAGAAAGCCTCACCCTCACCCATCACTGGGCAGTGGCAGCTCCAGCTCACAGCAGCAGAGGATGTGGCAGGGAAGGGCCCATGGGCTGGTGCACCACAAGCTGGGACAGCCTCTCTGTTCTGTTCCATGGTTTCACTACTCCTGGCCAGGGTGCGCTGTCTCTCACCTTGTAATCTGGTCTTTGTTCTCGGCCATCTGAGGGGCATGGTCATAGAGGAAGGAGAACACGTCTTACTCTGTCCCAAATACTGCCCCAAGAAACAGCCTGCTGCACTCTCTTCCCCACGCAGAAGTGCTGGGGAAGGGACAAAGCTCCATGCACCCAAGAGTGCTGTTGGCGCTGGCTCCAGTCATCCTGAGTTCCTCCTGCCTTGCCTTGCTAACATTTTATTGTTGGGTGTTTGCTTTCTTCAGAGAATGGCTCAGTAGGAAACATAGGAATCCTGCTTTATCCTTCTCTGCACAGCTCAGGAGCAAGGAGAGAGCAGGAGGCTGGAGCCAGAAGCTCCAAAGCTGTGCTCTGCCACTTGCTTGCTGTGTGACCCAGAGCAAATCACTTCGCTTCTGCGCTCAATTTCTTCTCTGCAGGGGGAGGTGCTATTGTAAAAAGTAAATTAATACACATTCATGTAAAGCACTTCCGAGTACAGTGCTGGGCCCGTGGTTGCTGCAGGTTGGGTTCCTGCTGTGTCTGCTGCGGGTTCAGGTGATACTCACTGTCAATTGCACCTTGCAGACTGTCCCTGCAAGCCTAGGTGGGATGACATCAGTGGCCTTCTTAGGAGGACTGAGGGCTCAGCAATCTCAGAAGAGATCATCTGACTTAAGTTGCTTTCCAGAAATTTGGCTTCACAATTTTTAATTTTTCAGTTTTACTGGCCCAAAGAATAGAGCTTCCTGCTCTCAGACCTCTTCTATGAGCATTTCTGTGCCTTGACCAGGGCAGCCACCGCTCACCGGAGTTTTCTTTATATGTAAACAGCTTCCAACAACCACAGGCCTAAGTTTATCTGTATAAATCACACAGGTCCGGCAACTGCCAAGAGGCTGCAGGGTTGCTGAAAAGGACTCTATCTGCTTTTGGCTTTTGTCCAGACAGCTGTGAGATCCCCGACCACTTTGGTGAGCAGAGATAAGCTCAGCAGCTGGAGCTGGACAGCCTTCCAGAGCCCGGCCTTGGCCACCATCTGTACATGTGTCCACTGTGCTTTGGGCAAATGCACTGCCAGGGATGGCCCTCAGCGGCTGGAGAGAGAAGAACTTGTCCCTTTGCCAGGAGTTTTTGGATTATAGACCCAAGAAGCTGCCAGTGCAGGCTTGCCAGACCGTATTTGCTTCAGATAACCTGAGATCATGCGAATCCCTGAAGACTGGGACTTTGCACGTGAGCAGGGATCAGGGCACCCGGACTGGGCAGCGCAGCATGGGGAGGCTGGGTGCAGATGAACAAGCAGAGCCTGGAAAGACTGCACGTGGGGAGGACAGAGGGTGGTGACCTGGCAGGTCTGAGTGAGGAGGGGAAAGGGAGGTGGCTGGATGGCCAGGGGACATGCAGTGACCAGCACAATGAGGAACATGTCCGCTGTCAAGCAAAAAGGGAGGTGCCCCAGTCCTCTGACCCAGAGCAGAGTCAGCCTAGTCTCGTATGTAGGAAATGGAGGAAATACCTATTTCACAGGGATTCAGAAGAATTGAATTGGAAGTTCCACCAGCCTAAGTATTTTTGTCACTGTTACTTGCAGGGTTATAATCAAGGATGCGGAATGGAGAAGGCCGTAAACGGGACCATCAGGCGAGTGTGGCCCCCAAACTCAAGTGTAACTTTCATACGGTGTTTCAGTGGAAGGAGAGGCTAACACACACGTGAGGAGTTCCACTGCAGAGAGACCCTGAGCCCGCTGGTGTGCACTTCTCTGAGGGGCTCCAGGAAAATGAGGGCTTAAAGGGAAGTGAGGCGAATGGTTCTTGTTTAAACCACCAGGCCCTGCTGAGCTGGCCCCAGACCCCAGACGCTTTCTCTCCTGGGCTTTCTGGCAGTGGCTGTCCTCATCTCCGGGAGAGTCTGATGTTCTGGTTTGATACGTCGGAGTCATGTTGGAAATTACACGGGGCCGTGATGTATCGTCTGGTATGATTTAATAGTGTTAGACAATACCAGTTTTGGACTCTGCATGTAAGAATCACAAGACAGGAGGAGAATAGGAGGAAGGGAGGGACAAAAGAAAGCTAAGAGAGGAGGAGGAGGAGAAGTATTAAAAACCTGAGTCACCAGGAGTGTTCAACGATAGTAGCGTTAAGCTGAAAACAGCCAGTAGCTAAGAAGAACATTTGGTCAAGTTTCCCTTCTGTTCCTGGAATCTCTGTGGCAAAACCAGGTATCTCGATTTTACACCATGTGGAACTTTACTGTACATGTCATTTTAACTGGTTTATTCTGGGAGGGACAGGGCAACCTTAATAAATATCATATATGTATTATTTTAGGACTCTTGAAGAAGTATAGAAGAAAGTATATCTTTTTATCTTTTTTAATTACAGGGAATTGTAATTTCTGATGATAAGTTATGCCCTTGCTGCTTCCTACACCTGCCTGGCCAGACCCTAAAGAAGCCCTCCCCTGTGGGATCATCTGTGAGGCTCTGGGTCAGTGAGCCAGTCGTGGCCCTCAGAAGGCTATTTGGGAGGTCGGAACACATGCAAAGTGTGGCCCTTACTAGTGCAAAAGTTTGCCGCTTATTAAATGAATCCAGTGAGATGGAACCCTCCTGTCAGTCAGGTAGAGCAGATTTCCTACCCACAGGGAGGCAGCGAGGAGGACCAGCAGGGGCGGGTGGAGGATGTGCACTGAGGGGGCCTGGGGCAGGCAGCGTCTTGCCGTCTTGCTGGTGTGAGTCCACACTGCACCACAGCTGAAGATCCCCAAAGTATCCCAGCCTGGGTTTTACACCCTGGTGTCCTGGAGCTGACTGGGTGCGAGCATCACAGGTGTTCTAGGAGGCAGGAGGACACAGCCAGAGTGTGCCAGGCCTTTTCTCCTCCTCTCAGGCTGGTGCATTTGCCAGACATTCTTTGAACTGAAGTGAGGGGGTAAGAGTTGGGTCAGCCCAGGCCATCTGGGTACTGTCCTCCTACATAGCAGCCCTGGCAGTTAGTGTGCCTGACTGCTAAGCCCTCAATGACTCCAATGGCCAGTTTTCTCTAGGCCTCCTCTTGGGTGGGCTCGAATCTCAGCTCATTCCACTCTTCATGGAGGGAGCCCCGGGATTCCTCGCTCGTCTCTGCCCTGCAGCTGAGAGGCAGCCCAGTGCACCTGCATCACATCTTTGCTGCCTCAAACACAAGCAGCCCAATACCTCACATGGCAACTGTCTACGATGTCACCTCTTCCTTCCTCACCTGTTGCCCTTTGGCCCTGTGGGCACTCAGCTCCTGGTTCTCAGTTTGGCGCCTCCCTTGCCCTTCCGTCTGCTTGCACTTGGAGCTCCTGAGTACGAGCCTCCTCCTGGAGCTCTCAGCTCTGCACCTTCTGCCCGGGCATCCCAGGGAGAAGCTACTCTTGTTTGGGTTCTTGCAGTGTAATTGCTTGGACTGTGGTGGCGTGGCTGGGTCGCCTCGGTCAAACTGCTGAGCTTCCTCTTCACGCTTCTGCCCCTGGAGCGAGGGATGCAGGTGCTCCTAGAAGAGTGAACCGTCACAAAACTCTAGTCTTCTGGTAATAAGCAGTTAGATCTCTTTTGTTAAAGAGAAAACAGCCAAGAGTTTACAGTGCCTAGTTCCACAGCCAGAGATTTGTCTAAGTATCACTTCAAATGGAGCAAACTGGAGAGTCTTCTGAAAGAAGAGCCCAGTCAAGTGCATAAGATAAAGCCAGAACAGGAATCAAAACAATTAAGACTCAGTGGAACGCGTCTCTGCTCTTCTTTGGTGTTTATTTCTTTATATCCTTTAAAAATATAATACTTAGTCATATGCATTTATGTAGCACACCCATTTTCCTTAGCAAAATAGACTAGGTCACCTTGATAACAAAAGGTACTCTCCCCATCTCAGAGTCTCAAGTGAATCTGCAAAGTCTCATTTGCCAAGTAAATTAACATAACGGTTTCTGGGGACTAGGGCATAGACATCTTTGGGGGCCATTATTCTGCCTACCACAGTGGGAAAACTGGAATTTGGAGACTGGAATCAGATTCAAGTCTGTCAGATTCCAAAGTCCATGCACCTGCCAGGTCATGACTCAAACAGCAGCCGCTAAATTCAATGTTATTGTTTTCTAGAGGCCAAGTCATGAATGATGTTAAAATTTAGTGCCGTGAATTCCATTATCATTTTAAATTGAACTAAATGGTGCTGAAGTGGATTTTGTTTATTGCAATTTATTTCACATTTTCCTTAGATTCAGCAAAATCCAGTCCTTCTGTGCAATTACAATGCCTTGTTATAATGCATGAACATCTAATTGTGCTTCCTGGTCATTATTTAACATAACTAAAAAGTAAGATGGAAACCAAGGGACATCTTTAAGATGTGGCAATGAACTATTTACACTTTTGAGCAACTGTACTGAAGCAACATTAGTAACTGAGCGTGGAACGTTCCATTCAGCTCAGGTGCTGTGTTCACCAACTACTCAGACTCCTGCCACTGCAGTAGCCAGGTGCCCCAGTCTGAATAGATTTAGCCCTAAACTGAGGCAAAACTCATCCTATGCTTCCTGAGTGGTTAAGGATGGGAGGAGGTTCCAGGGGCTGCAGGGAGGTAGGAAAGAATTACGGCCTTCTGGACAAGAAAGTTAGAAAGGGCCCTGAAACAAAATGAAGAATTTCAGGTGGGTGTGACCTCGTTAACCAAGTATGTGCTGTTCCTGCAAAATATAACAGCACATGACCCATGTCCTCTAGCCAGTGAATAATTTCTTCATAAAACAGAGACAATGATCCCTTTATAAAACAAAGATAAGGATCGCTATCCCAGAACAATGCATACCATGGTTGCCACAAATATCACAAGACTAACAGACGCCTGCATACCATCACTAGTTCCTATTACCAAATAATAATTATTAATAATTGATACAGAATTTAAAGAATGGGTGCATATACAACTGAGGTAATCTACAACCAGTGAAACCAGGACAGCATCCTGAAGGCCTAAGGGGAACCACTGGGAATCCTTATGGATGAACGTAGGCAGGATTGGGACGAGAGTGCTCATATGGGTACATTGCCTTTGTGTGGCATCTCCTTACACTCCCGAGGGGGATGCTTTTCCACTCTCTGGAAAAGTCTATGGTTATCTCTGCTTTCCTCTACTCTTTTTCTTCACTTTAAACAAAAATTATAGTTCTTTCTTTGCCATACTGGGGTCTCAGCTGGCTCATTTTTCATTCCTCCAGTGTCTCTCTCTTCCTTTGACTCAGCCAAAGTTGCTAGTTCTGCTAGGGGTGGGAGGGTGAACAGAACCAGGTCCACTGAACGGCTCAGCAGTGACTCTCACCTCTAACATCGGGTACATTTAGAAAAAGGTTTTATCTGCAGATCTGCAATTCTAATCCCCAGCAGTAGAATTCTTAGTTGTCAGACATATTACCATCAGGAAAATACGAACAGAGAAATACTCAGTTGGATTCTTTTAAGCTCATCTGTTGTGGATTGAATTGTGTCCCCTCACCCCCACCCCAATCTGAAAAAACTTCCACTCCCTTATAATATAAACTTAGTGGGAAATGGGGTCCTTGTAGATATAATCCGTTAAGACGCATCATAGTGGAGCAGGGTGGGCCCTGAATATGGTATGACTGGTGTCCTTCCAAGGGCAGAGAAGCACAGAGGGAGAAGGTGGCATTGTGACTACAGAGCAGACTGGCCCTGGGCATCTTCCAGCCACGCGACACCAAAGAATGTCAACATGGGAAGGTAGAAGAGATAAGTAGGATTTTTCCTGCAGGTTTTGGAAGAAACTAACCCTGATGAAACCTCAGCTTTACATTTCTGGCCTCCAGAACTGTGAGAGAATAAATTTCTGTTGTTTTAGGCCACCTAGTTTGTGGTGCTTTGTCAGGGCAGCCCTTGCAAATGGATACACCAACTGACATGTAACGGTGTTGCGTTTTCCACATTATAGAATGAATGTATTTTGGGAAAGGTAAATACATATAAATCAAACAGTGATCAGAATATGGCTTAAATATTGGGAATAGAGTGCCAGAGAATGAATTATTTTGACTAAAAAATGTTACTTAAATCACATCACAGAAACTTTGACAAACACTATGAAGGTCCCAGGCCACTAAAGACTTGAGCTTTAAACATAAGAATAGAGCACACCTCTCTCCCACCTGCCTTCGCCATCCCAGCGGGGCTCTAGCATGACAGCTGGCCAACCAGCCAGCCCGGCCAGCCCGGCCAGCCACTGAAAGAGCTATAAGACACAGGTACTCTCTGAGGAATACTTACGAAGCCCAAAGCCAGGAGGGGAAACCAACACAAGGACACTGGAGGGATTTAAAGTCTCCCACACTAGTTACAACAAACATAAAGCAAAGCTCCTCTGAGAGCCAGATTAACGTATATCCTCCAGCTAGACGCTTGTTTATCTCAGTTCCTATTACCCAATACAACATGGCTGGCTTTTAGCAAAAATTACCAGGCATGCCAAAGGCAAGCAAACACACAGATCCAGCAGGCATCCAAATCAGACTCAAATATGACCCAGAGGTTGTGTCTATCAGGGAATTTAAAATAATTACGTTAAGGGCTCAAATGGAAAAAGTAGACGACAACCAGCAAGAAACAGGTGGGTAATGTAAGCAGAGAGATGGAAAGGCTGGGAAGGGATCTAACGTAAACACAGAGAATAAAAACACTGTAATAGAAATAAACTGAAAAGAAAATATAACTACCCCAGTTTATACTGCAGAAAACCAAAGATAAAGAGAAATGAAAAGCCAGAGGAAGAAAAAAGTTTTTTTTCCCCTAGAGGAACCTAAAAATTATAGTAAATGTCTCATCAGAACCATACAAGCAAGAAAAGCATGAAGTAAAATATTTTAAATGCTGAAAGAAGAAAAACTTAGAATTCTATATCTAGCAAAAGTAACCTTCAAAAGTGAAGGATAAACACTTCCTTAGACAAACAAAAACAGAGCATTCATTGCCAGCAGAACTGCCCTCCAAGAAATATTCCAAGGAAATTGAGGCTGGGCACAATGGCTCACATCTGTAATCTCAACAGCTGGAAGGCTGAGGTAAGTAGGATCACTTGAGGCCAGGAGTTTGAGACCAACCTGGGCGACACAGTGAGGGCTAGCCTTTACAGAAAATTAAAACATTAGCCAGGTATGGTGGCATGCACCTGTAGTCCCAGCTACTCAGGAGGCTGAGGTGGGAAGAATCATTTGAGTCCAGGAGTTCAAGATTACAGTGAGGTATGATCAGGTCCTTGCACTGCAGCCTGGATGACATAGCAAAACCCTGTTTCTAGGGGAAAAAAAAAGTAAAATGATAATAGCTTGGAAACTTGGATCCACAAAAAGTATAAGTGTCAGAGGAAGAATAAATGAAGGTAAAACCAAATCTATTTTTAAAAATTCTTTCTTTTTCCATTTGTTAGAGACAGGGTCTTGCTGTCACCCAGGCTAGAGTGCAGTGGTGCAATCTCAGCTCACTGTGGCCACAAACTCCTGGGCATTGGCCTCCCAAAGTGCTGGGATTACAGGCCCAAGCCACTGCACCTGAACTGAAGGATAACAGTTTAAAGTAGTAACAGTAACAGCGTTACTGATGGATGACCACAACACATGAAAGCACAGTGAGTGAAAGCCACTTCATAAAGGAGGGAGGAGAGGATCGAGAATACTCCATACGAGGAACAGCGTTATCTGAAGGCAGATTTAGATTAAAATGCACGTTGTAAATTTAGGCAGCCATTAACATTTTTAGAAAGAAATATAATTGAAGTACTGTCTTAGGTACTGAAACTGCCCTTTATAAAATTAATAAAGGGCCACAAGGTGAGAACTCTGGTAAGGGCCTGAACTCTGCAAAGGTATAGACATAGTTAAAATAAGTACATATATACCAGCCATTGCCCCATGGTTTGCTTTCCTATAATTACTACTCAGGAATCACACAACTGAGAATCATAAATATTCTTAACTTTCTTAGTCACTCCCATAGATAACGCCTTAGTAAAACCTAAAGGTAGTTTTTGAGATATCTTCCAGGCCCTACATTCTAGTGGGTTGCCTGGCCCACCCAGACCAGTGACCCATACGAAGGAACTGATTCAACTGGTCTTGCGACCCCTGCCCAGGAAGTACTTCAGCACAAGAATACAATTTTTATATCACAAACCCTTTGCATGTCAAATTATCTTTTAAAACCTTTGTCCCAAATTCTCAAGAAGATGGATTTGAGGACCTCCCCCCATCTCCTTGCATGGAACCTGCAATATTAAACTCCTCCTCTGCAGGAACACCTGCTGTCTCAAGGCACTGGCATCCTCTTGAGCAGCAGGTAATGAACCTAGTAAGGCTGTAACAGCACCAGCAGCCCTGAGGTGTAGGCCTCACCTTTCTGGGGCCATTTCTTTACCTATGACATGACTAAGTTAGAATATATCATGTCTCTCTAATTCCCTTACTGTTCTGTAATTCTATTACTTAAAAAAAGAAAATTATTTCAAAAGTCTATCTTCTTCTTTTAGTCTAAGGAAGAGCCTTTTGAAATGTATGAAGAGCCTTCTAAAATAATCCATTCCGGGCAGCACCTGTGGCTCAGTGGGTAGGGCGCTGGCCCCATATACTGGCCCCATATACTGTGGCAGGTTCAAACCTGGCCCTGGCCAAACTGCAACAAAAATAGCCATGGGTTGTGGTGGGCACCTGTAGTCCCAGCTGTTCAGGAGGCTGAGGCCAGGAGTTGGAGGTTGCTATGAGCTGTGACGCATGGCACTCTACCAAGGGCAACAAAGTGAGACTCTGTCTCTGAAAAAAAAATTAAAAAAATAAAATAATCTATTTCCTAATCTGTTATTTCAGTAAGTTTAGGTTTTCGTATTTCTAAACTGTGAGTTGCGTTTAGCAAGTTCATCTAGTACATGTAATAAAATATTGAGTTCGCTCACTTGGGTCAACATTCCTCAATGCATTATGTTGTAAAAACACACAAGACTGAAGGAAAAAGGCCATTTCATGGTATTGATTTCACTGCCACAGATAGCACAGGACATGTGCTTTTTGATCCAAGGAAGGAGGAACCAAACTGCCTTCCTTGGCGGAATAGAGTCCCCTAATTAGTTTGTGATTACCTTCAGATCTATCAATAGACTTTCCTTCTCAGGCTGTCAGTACGTTTCTGAGTTCAGTGAACTTTTATGAGCTGCAACTTCTCTGTCAATCAAAAACTTTTGCTCTTCTAGATTATTGGTTAAGCTGCAGTGTTCATTAAAAAAAGAAAAGAAAAAGCCATTGGGGGCTAACCTAGGCAGCACTGTGGAAATGACCTGCCCCTTTAGAAATGAGATACTGATCTTACTTCAGGTTAAAGCTATTCATAAAATCGATAGGCTTACTTGCAGGTCTAATCACAGTCTCATCTCCAGGCTTTCCTGGTCCAACCTCTTGCAATAAAAATCCCTTACAAGCAGAATTTAGCCCGAAGACCTATTTCCCACTCTAAAGCCATCTGCCTAGTGGCAGACAGAAGCGCTCTCAGTTTATCTGGACCATCCCTGTTCTAGCAGTTACTTGCATCCTACTTTTGCTCCTCTGGGGAATTATAGTGGCACTGTAATCAGACACAGGCTCGGCTACTGGCCACTCACAAAAGCCGATTAACAAGGACTAGGTGTAGTTTAAGGACAGCTGCTTCATTTCAGAGCTAGAGATGGGGAAATGCCTGATGGATGCTCAAAGAAACCAGGTCAGTGTTGGACTGAGGGTTGGGGTTTGAAAAGGAAATTTGGTATGAAGGGCATGCAGGAGAAAGAGGTGCTGGCCAGCGAGACTTGTCCTGTGATTGGTGCTCCACCTGGTGAAGGGCTGGGCTGTCTCTAAGACTGCCTGTCTGCACAGATTAAATGTAGTCTCGAGGTAATCTCCTCATGGGGGTCTGAATTATTTTAAGACTCAGTCTCGGGAATTCCTAAGCAAGCACCTAATTAGGGGAAACTTGTGCAGGGGAGTGCCTAGTGGAAAGGAAGGTACAGGTCAGTATTTCATAAGAAGAAATGGGCAAATGGTGGGCAGCTCCTGTGGCTCAAAGGAGTAGGGTGCCGGCCCCATATGCCCAGAGGTGGTGGGTTCAAGCCCAGCCCCAGCCAAAAACTGCAAAAAAAAAAAAAAAAAAAAAAGAAAGAAAGAATTTGGGCAAATAGACAGGAAAATTTCAAAATGGGGCGTCAAAAAACAGGGCAGTGTTTACAACTCCCCACCGTCAGCATGAAAATCGATGTTTCATCTTGAAGGAAAAAGGGTCAGCTCATCGGACATCAACACTTTCCTTCCAGGATTAGACAGTTCTTCAAGCACACTTAGCTAAATAGATTCCAACGTGCAGGCCCAGATGAGTTGGATGCAGGTATTCGCTGAAACAAAGAACAAAATCTTCTTGCTTGTGAAAGATCTTTGACGAATTAGGGACTCTTATTATGGTTAAGAAGAAGTTCAAGAGAAAATAATAGTCAATGACTCTGTTATGAATTTTATCTAAGTACTTCTGGCCACAAGGAGTCCGTCCGGCCAGGAGTTCCATTGCCCCAAAGTAAGAACAAAGAAACTCCAACCAATGGCTACAGCCCTTTCCCGGGCATGAAGAAAGGACTCTAAAGCTCCATTTCAGAAAGGAGCGTGAAGCTGTGGGAGAAGTCCGAGCTCCGCTGCCTGATAATGGTTGTTCACCACTTCATGAGACATCAAGTTCCCTGTAATTGGGCTATGTTTGTGACAGAATGCAGTCTCTTCTGAACTGGGAAAAAAGTGACTTTAAACTGCTTTTTCAGCAGATGTCATAGTCCTACTGAGATACCAAGATCAAAGCTTCACAGTTAAGGAGGTAATTATTTTTTTTTCTCCTCATTTTGCCAGCTGATAAAGCACTGCTTCTCACCCCAAACCACCCTGTTCATAAAGAAAATGCTCTGGAGTCGGCCTTGTTTCTGCCTTTTAAAGATGAGCTCAAATACACGTCCCACTGAAAAAATAAAGTATCGCTGCACATTTGCCTCTTTGCAAAGTTTCCCATCCAAAAAGGGTGTTTTGGTAATGGGAAGGACAGTGTTTGCATTCGTTTTTAGTGAGTTCAGATTATATTGGCATTCATTAAGAACAACGTAACTTAACAAGGAAGAGAGGGAGAGAGGGAGAGAGACAGAGAAAGAGAGAGAGCACATATGTAAGCACAAACTCTGGGAGAGACAATTCTCAGCTAGAAGTGTGCCCTAACATAATGGAGTTCCAGACACTACAGGCAGATAAAGCTTGTACGAGGTTTAATATGCTTTTCCCATAGCATGGCCATGCTATTTTTGTAGATTAAAATAAAATTACAGGTGGCATAGGTAGCTCAGTGAGTACGGCACAGCCATGTATACCAAGGCTGGTGGGTTTGAACCAGGCCCAGGCAAGCTAAAACAATGATAGCTGCAACAAAGAAAATAGCCGGGCGTTGTGGTGGGTGCCTATAGTCCCAGCTACTTGGGAGGCTGAGGCAAGAGAATTGCTTAAGCCCAGGAGTTTGAGGTTGCTGTGAGCTGGGACACCATAGCACTCTACCCAGGGCGACAGCTTGAGGCTGTGTCTCAAAAAAATAATAATAAAATAAAGTAACAGAACTTTTGTAAATGAATAGACAAGCTGGTAGTGGTAAACATTCTGACACAGATAAAAACAAAACAAAAACCACGGAAATTTCTAGGGCTGTACGTAGGATTCTTTGAAAATTAATCCTCACAACGGAGAGGGCTGTTGCTCACTGCCTTCATCATTGTAGGGTCATCAGCAGAAACCACTTGGCACTGCACCTCCTGCCTCCAGGTTGCGAGGTCATATCAAGTAGACAGCATTACCAAAGCAGCTGTTGCCAGAAATGTTTACCTGAATCCAACTATGAGGGAACAGTTAGAAAATTCCACAGTAATGGACATTCTCTAAGATAAACTGCTTTGGATTCTTCAAAAAGGCAAGGAAAAGTGACTGTTCCAGATTTAATAACTAAATAGCCAAATGTAACATATAAGGATTCTAGATCAAAAAACAAATATGACATCTTTAAGGAAGCTGGGAAAATTGGGATGTAAGCTATTTATTAGATATCATTAATGTTAATTTTCTTAGGGATTTGTTGGTATTAGTGACTATGTAGAGGAATAACATTCTTAAATGTATGCTGAAGTAGTTCAGGATGTTACAGTCTGTACTTTCAAATGTTTTGACATACGTATACACACACAGAGATATGGAGAGAACAAATGTGGCAAAATGCCAACAGTTGGTGAATTTGATGAAAACGTTACTGGGTTCATTATTCTATTTTTTTTTTTCTAAATTTAGGGGGAAAGAGAAGTATTTGTATTTTCTTTCTTTCTTTCTTTCTTTTTTTTTTTTTTTTTTGCAGTTTTTGGCCAGGGTTGGGTTTGAACCTGCCACCTCTGGCATATGGGGCCGGCGCCTTACTCCTTTGAGGCACAGGCGCCACCCAAGTATTTGTATTTTCATGATACATCTCATCTTCCTTTCATTGGCTTTCCAATCATTTTCCAGTTTCTACTCACTTGTGGTTTATAAGGTTTGGGAGAGGCAGAAGACGCTTAGTAGGTGAGACGTATGTTTTAATTCATGGGGACAGAAATTAGTTGTGAGAGATCCAGCATTTACAAAGTCTCACTGATGACTTTATGTATTAGAATGATTTCAAAAAGTTGTGAGTCTGGAGTCAGAGAGATGCCCAGTTCCACTATATGCTGTTTACTTTGAAAGGACCTCAAACTATGCTGTTTTTAAACGGCTGTCAAATCACACGGCGACCGCATCATTTTTATACCCAAGTCCCTTGCCCTGCACGCCTGCTGCTTCTGAACGTGCACTTCCTCAGAATCCCTATTATCTTGTATCATGTTGGCAAGGTCTTACTGAATTGTCAAACCTCATGAAGGGAGGTAGCCTGTTCTAACTCCAGAATGTGCAAAGAACTATGGCACCAAACAGTAACTCAAAATAAAGCACTAGGTGAGTAAGGAAATAGACAAAATAAAGACCTAAAGTGAAGGTTTTTCAAGAGAAACTGTAAAAGCATTTTAGAGGGGAGAGGAGAGGAAGGGAAGGGAGGGAAAGGAAAAGACCAACTTATAATTGAACTTTAAAATGTTATTGTTAAAAAGTATCCAATGTACACAGCCCTATTACAAAACTAATTTATAGTTCTCAAATGAAAGCTACAACCTAATTCTAGACCAAGAATATGGGGAGGGGGTGGATGGGTGGAGGGAGGGTGACTGGAAAGAACACCTATATGGTCTAACAAGGGTACAAGTGAATTTTTGTAGAACTAGAGTATAAATGTTTTAACACAATAACTAAGTAAATGACACAAAGTCTATGTTAACCACTGATGAAAATATTTCAAATTGTATATGAAAATACTACACCCCCATGTTTGCATTTATGTACACAGCTATCATTTAATAAAATAAAATAAAATGCTATTGTTGATCACCTGGGCCTCTGTCAGACTGCTGAGAGATGTCTCTGGAATATAAAAAAAATAAATAAATAAAAGTACATTCTTGAAAGAGAAAGATCATTAGCTTGTATTAGGAGCCAAAGTTCAAACAGAGGCCTGGCTAAGTTGCTTGTCCTAAACTGAATATGTTTGCTATAACACAGAATAGAATGAACAAAATTCTATAAACCAATAATTAAATTTTATATCTTGAGCATTTAAAAATTCACGGTACATAACTTATTTTTTTCCTCATCCTAGAATCCAAAAGCAAACATGAATTGTTTTTGAGATATTTACAAAGCCTATTCTAACCCATGAGTTTAAAAAATGAACCAAACTCTTGTCCTGAGAAAAAAAATTATACCTTTTTTGCAAGGTAACTATTTTGGTAATATTTGCTAGGGCATTAGAATGAAATCTGCCAAGAGTTAGAAAGATGAGTATTTTATTATAACTGAAAAACTGGAGCATGTTTGAGAATTTCTGATAATACTACAGGGGTTGGTGCTTCAAATGAAAACAAGTGAACAGAAATCATCTTCTTAGTCTTGAGGACTGAGTAATAATGATAAAGAAACATCACTCTTAAGGAGCTTTTCATCTTTAAATGGAGAGAAATTGGAAAATTAACTAGGATTGGCTAAATGCAGTACTGTTACCTCCTAGCATGACCAAAACCAGAGTATAAAAGAAAACTTCCCTTTATAATGCATTGGGCAGTTTTTAAGGACTCATATTTTTGTGGGGCAAGAAAAATAATCAGACAAATAAGTCAAAGGTGAGGTATCTTTGGAAAATTTAATTTGGACCATATTTTTTTTCCTTTTGCTTAAAACATCGAATATTCCAGTACACTTTGGGTTCCATGCAGTGGGTTTCCCACAGTTACAGACTGTACCCAACTTCCTATAGAAAGATAAGATATTTTCCAACCTTGCTTCTGCCTATTTTTTAAAAAGTGTTTTAAAGGTTCCTTACATTAAATGGCAAGTAAAACAAAGTAAGGCTTTATTTTCTCCTTTCCCCCTTTCCACATGCTGCACGTTGGAGGAATAAGGAAGGAAGACTAGTGACATCAGTGTTGGTACCCTGGGGATTGCTGCGGGGTTCTTGGAGGTGCACCCCACACTATGGAACCTGAGAAGGGTGAGCGCAGCCGTGTGGGACTGCCACAGCACAGGTGGGACTAGGGGCTGCCGGTTCTTCTCGGTGCTCACAGGGCTGTTGGCTTTCAGCAATAACGAAAGGAACTAGGACCAAACCATGGCCGAGATCTCTCACCTGGGACAGCAGCACCGCAGGTTCACTTCTGTGGGCCTTACAGTGTACATTTATAGACTAAATAATGCCTTTACTAGTTCTTGTATCAAATTACTAGAATGAAAATAAAAGCATTTATCTGATAGAATCCATTTCCTATGTCAGATGAAAACAATTATCTCCCTTGCAAGATAATCTTAGTAAAGTAGATCTGTCACTATTTATATATTCTCCCATGGTGAACAAATTTCTTTAATTGTATCACCTAAACACCTTTGTCATCTTTCAAACTTGTAGTTTCATTAGTTTAAAAAAGGGATAAGGCAGCCAAATCTAACTAATTTTGGTTGCAGAGAAACATCTCAGATATTAACTTCCATCTTCTTGAGGGTTATAAGAGTACATGATTAAAAGGTAATCAGTTTCTTTTCTTTAACAGGAAACTAAGCAGCTATTATCATCAAATGTACCTCTAGTATACAAACACAGGGCCCCCTCATAAATACAAAATTAAATTCTTTTGAGGAGCAGGTTTGTGACTTTAGTTATGCAGAACTTATATTTATTCTTTATATTTTATAATAAAAAATGTGTGGTATTTGCTTCTTCACTTCATATGCAAGTGACTTCTTCATCTCAGCAGGCTCTCATGTACACATGGCAGGCCGGGGATTCAGCTTGCTTTAGAAAGAGGAGGCAGCCACATGGCACGTGCTCTTAGAATCCTTGCAAGAACTCCTGAAGCTGGGTGACAATCTCTGTGTCCACTGTTTCCATGAGGGACTGGAAGCCTTGTTCTCCCAGTAACTCCTGCTGTGCCTTGAGCTTCTCGTAGATGAACTGCTGCAGAGACACTGTGTGCACAGGGTCCTTCAGGGCCAGCTGTGGGGAACAGAGAGGAGTCAGATGTGTCAAAGAAGCAAAACAAGTTCGTCTTACCTGTGACTTACCAAGGTTCTTTGTAATCTTTCCACAGTAAAAAAACTGCTTTTGCTTCCTTTCCTACAGACATTCTAAAATGATCTCATGGTGGAAAATTGTCAAAGAAGCTTCACTGTTAGTCTAACCTTCGTTCCCTAAGGCCCTGTGAACATACGTTTTCTGCTTGGCTCAGTTTCTCAAGAGCTGAGGATCCATCCATTTAAAGCATCAAAACCTGGAAGAAAGCATCCTAAAAGGAACAGAACCTACTCAAGAACACTTAATTCAATTGTGGCGATTCTCCTTGGAGAGATCAAGCACTTCCCAGTGGCGACTTGGGGTGCCCGAAGACACTGTTTGCCTATCCTAATAGCTGTGATATTTAAATTCATGTTCTGAAGAAAAGGAAAAAAAATAAAAAATAAATATAAAATACAAATATACAGATAATTGACACATTAACTGCCACACTAGGAAAACTAATTTTTAACTTGGGGTCACAGTAATTTATTAGGTCAAGACAGGTGAAGAGACCTGTGAGTTATACATGCTTCATGAGGCCCAGGTTTAAAACTAGGGTAAGTTATAAATACAACTCACATGGCAGTTAGTGTATTAAAAAACCCCACCTCACTCCTATTGCCCTATAGTGATACTGGGAAAATAAACCAGAAAATAATAATTACATAAAAAACAACCCATAATTTCACTCCCTAAAGATAATGCTAATAAGGAAATATTTTGCCCTCTTTTAGTCTTTTCTCAGAGTACTGCTCTTTGCATTTATATAAATATATAAATAACATAAAATATATAAATATATATGTATGTGTATGTATGTGTATATATATATATTTTCCCCCCTCCCTGAGACAAAGTTTCACGATGTCACCCTCAGCAGACTGCCATGGTGTCACAACTCACAGCAACCTCAAACTCTCGTGCTTAAGCAATTCTCTTGCCTCAGCCTCCCAGTAGCTACAGGGAGCCCACCATGATGCCCAGCTATTTTTTGTTGTAGTTGTCATTGTTATTCAGCTGGCCTGGGCAGAGTTTGAACCCACCAGGCTTGGTGTATGTGGCTGGCGCCGTAACCTCTGTGCTACGGGTGCTGAGCCTCTTTGCATTTATATTATCACAAAAAACCGCTATTCTAATACGCTTCAAGAATTATAAATCTACTTATGCCTTATTTTCTTGTGTTACAGGCATGTTGATGTGATTATAGTTTAAATATAATTTTGCTGAAAAATCTATCACAAACACCACTCCACATTACGTATACAGTCTTTGCTCTACATTTCAGATCATGTTTTTAGAATAGCTCTATGTCAGAAGAACTACTCGATTAAATAATGGGCAGAGACATTTTATGACTCTTGATACATATTTATCAAGTTTTTTTTCCTATGGTTTGTATCAACTTAAAGATATAAAGTTTTTGGCTTCTGGCACTGTTCTTACCATGGGTATAATTATCATTATTTAAATGCTTTATAATTTAACACATTGCCATAAGCTACACATTTATCTCATTACCAATAAAACTGAACATCTGCAAGGCTTTGAGTAAAATGCATGAGTTTCTGTGCCTGATATGGCTGCAAAGAAATTCTTCTCTTTCCTTACTGATACTCCATTTTGCTCTAGGTAGATGAAGTAGCTGAATTACAATGACATCTGTTGTTTGAGCAACGTAAGTATATTTAAAAATAATGACCATAAATGGAAAAGGCAACTGAGAGGGAGAAATATAGGTACCACAAAACTGAAATTAAACCCTGTGTCTGACCATTCTAGGAGCACATGATAAATCCAAGGCAAGGTTATTTCAAGACTCATTTCCCTGGAAGACAGATAGGAGAACGCACACCAGGAAGAAGAATTAGCTGCAGACACCAAGGCCTGTCTCCATAAGACTGAGACATCATTCTATAAAATACAGACACTGAAGATAAACATTTAAAAGTATTTGCTTTCAAGCAACATGCAATAATAATGTCTAATACTATTTTAATTACTGAGACTCCCCGAAAGCAAATATATCAACAAAAATAAATGGGGCTTGATTAAATTAAAAAGCTTGCACAGAGGAGAAAAAAATCAACAGAGTAAATACACAACCTACAGAATGGAAGAAAATATTGGCAAAATCTACAGCTGACAAAGAGATACTAGTCAGAATGTACAAAGAACTCAAACGAATTGGTAAGAAAAAAACAATAAACTATCCCATTAAAAAGTGGGCAAAAGACATACACAAGTTTTTCAAAAGAAGATAGACAAATGGCCCACAAATATATGAAGAAATGCCCAACATCACTAATCATCAGGGAAATGCAAATTAAAACCACAACAGATGCTGGTGTGGCTGCAGAGAGAAAACAACACTCGTGCACTATTGGTGGGACTGCAAATTAGTGCAACCTCTGGGAAAACAGTTTGGAGATTCCTCACAGAAATAACTGTACACCTACCATTTGACTCAGCAATCCTACTACTGGGTATCTACCAAAAGGAAAAGAGGTCATTTCATCAAAAAGACACTTGTACTCAAATGTTTATTGCAGTACAATTCACAGTCACAAAGATTGGGAATTAACCTCAGCATCCATCAATTCATGAGTGGAGCACATTACTCAAGCCATAAAAAGTAATGAAGTAATGTCTTCTGCGGCAACTTGGATGGAACTGGAGACCATTATCCTAAGCAAAGTATCTTAGGAATGGAAAAACAAACTCCACATGTACTCACTAATAACTGGGAGCTAAGTGATGGATACAACGAGATGTATGTTAGGTCACAAGAAATCAAGAAGCGGGGAGAAGGGAGGAGAGGAGAGGGTGCATCCCACCTCACAGGTATAATGAACACTACCTGAGTACTGAGCACACTAAAAGCCCTGACTTAAGTGTGATAAAATGTACACAGGAAACAAAGACATCTGTAACCCCTTGATATTTTGGAATAAAAAAAAAATCAATTTTTTCATTAAAGAGGAAGAAGATGACTTTGTTGAAATATAGTAATTTCTCTGTAATTAAACTATCTGCTACAACTATGGTTCCCAGCACCTAAGCTGTGGATCATTACTTGTCCATGGCCTGTTAGGAACCAAGCTGCACAGCATCACCACCTAAACTCTACTCTCTATTCCATCCCCTTCCCACCCTACTCTTTGAAAAACTGTCTTCCATAAAATCAGTCTCTGGTGCCAAAAAGCTTCCAGTCCATAGTCTGTTAGGACCAGGGCTGCACAGCAGGAGGTGAGTGGAGGAGAATGAAGCTTCATCTGTATTTACAGCCACTGCCCACCGTTTACACCACCACCTGAGGTCTGCCTCCTGTCCCATCCCCACCATCCCCATGTCCACACTCTCCCACTCTCATCTCCTCAGCCCCTCAAATCCCTAGGCCATGGAAAAATTGTCTTTCAGGAAACTGCTCCCTGGTGCCAAAAAGGTTGGGGACTGCTGTGCTACAATGAGTGAAGAGCACCCAAGTTTAAAATTGCTGTTCACCAGGTCCCTCTAACTACTGGAATGAAGCTTAATAGTACAGGATAAATGCTCTGTTTCAATTTACTGTAAGAAACTGCAAACAGTTAACTTATCATATCTTCATACTTTAATTTCAAACAAATTAATAAAAAGCATCACCATCTGAAATCCACCAGATACAGTGTAACAGCACATCAGTATTACATAAAATCAAAGTGTAGTGATGAGTCATGTGAAGATTACAAACATCAATTCCTTTTAGAAAAGAAAGCAGTGAAGGGCAAACTCTCTAATTATATACCTTTAAGTGATCTTAAAAAACAAGTATTTTTTAAAGCCAAAAACACCTATTAGCCAATAACTGTCTCTTTTGGCTTACAGTACACTTTCATTAATTATAGCTACTAAAACATTCTTCGAAAAAAAAAAATGTGAAATTAGTGATCAGATGCTTGTTTAGAGCAGACTCATTCCTGCACTTCTACTACAAATCCAGATTCTATTTCTTTGAGTTTAATAGTGCCTAGAGTCATCAGAAATAAGAGACACTGAAGTCACTAACAACATTTTCAAAGAATTTAACTATTACCTTTCTATAAATAATGACCACCCAACTTACAATAAACTTAATTACCCAATTCCATGTGAAAAAATACAAAGTACCTACCAGGTTTATAGGTAGTAAGTTCTTGAGAAAATAATTAGTTTTCTAATGTAATAAGTAAATTCTAAATGTGCTGTAGGAATGGATACACTGCAAACGTAGATATGATGGAGACTGTGGCTTTCGAAGCTATAGAGTAAAATACTTTCTTCCAATTCTTCCTGCCAAGTACAACTAAACAACATGGACATTACACATAAAGCAAACGTAAGATTCCGCAAGATGGGGACTAGAGACTCGGCATCTAAGGAACCACACAGCAGTGAATCCCCAGGCTCTTGTCTGGCCTCAGACATCCCAGCCTAGGAGCTAAAAAAGCCAGCAGGAAATGCAATTAGCACAGACAAAAAGCTCCAACAAACTCTGCTGTCTCTAGCCAAAGGACCAGGAAAGGGACAGCCTTGCAAGACAGAACACTTTTAGATGGTAATTGTTCTACTTGAGCCAAACATCACAGAAAACCCCCGACTCATGCCAGGCTATGTAAGGATTCAACCCACCATCCCTCAACAGTGGCAGTGGAGACCACGTGGGGAGCCTGGACTCTTTCCTCTCTAATCTAAGCAGGTATTAGTGGGGCCTAGTGGAAAGCTCTGCTTCTGACACCCACCTGGCAGGGATGAGGTGGCACCCTCACTTCCCCTGGCACAGCAGTGTCAGGAGAAGCCAGCTAAAGTCTTCAAATAAGACTCAGTTTTACAACAATTACAAAAGTGTCCAAGTTTCAACAGAAGATCATTCAAAATACCAAAAAAGGGGGACAGAGGCAGGAGGTAGGTAGGTTTAAGTATAAAAGGGCAACATGAGGGATTCTTATGCTGGTAGAAATAGTCTGTATTTTACTCTCATCAATGCCAATATCTGGTTATGATACCGTAGTATAATTTGGCATGATGTTATTGGAAAAAGTTGAGTAAAGGGTACATATGACTGCTCAATAGTATTTCTTATAAAAGTGAAACCGCAATGATTTCAAAATAAAACATTTAACTAAACAAATTAAGTGTGGAATCTCTCCTAAATCATCCATGCACTCACATCTACCGACCACTGTGGTGTCAGAGGCACCTGACTCTGGATACAGCTAAGTCCTCTCCTCCCTTAACACGAGTAGGTTCTTGGAAACTCATATAAAAAAACCAGGTGGGTTTTTCCCCTCATCAATATGTCCTGATTCAAGGACCTGCTGTATTCCTTTTTACTTAAACTTGCAGTTTCTAAGAACCTATCAATTTCAAGTGAGCACTTAACTGTGTCTGGAACTTGGAACAGGAGAGAACAATATAAACCTACTTACCATGCCTAAGTGTACACTAAGTAGATCACCGAATTGGTGGATCAGATTCTTTTTTTTTTTTTAAATATAGCATTTTTTAAAATTAAATCATAGCTATGTACATTAATACAATCATGGGATACAATGTGCTGGTTTTATATACAATTTGAAATATTTTCATCAAACTGGTTAACAGCCTTCACGGCATTTTCTTAGTTAATGTGTTAAGACATTTATATTCTACACTTAGTAAATTTCATATGTACCCTTGTAAGATGCACCATAGGTGTCGTCTCACCGATTACCCTCCCTCCACCCATCCTCCCCCCTTCCCCCCCTCCCTCTCCCCTTTTCCCTTCTTCTTGGGCTATAATTGGGTTATAACTTTCATATGAAAGCTATAAATTGGTTTCATAGTAGGGCTGAGTACATTGGATACTTCTCCTTCCATTCTTGAGATACTTTGCTAAAAATATGTTCCAGCTCCATCCATGTAAATATGAAAGAGGTAAAGTCTCCATCTCTCTTTGAGGCTGCATTATATTCCACGGTGTAGATATACCACAATTTATTAATCCACTCATGGGTCGATGGGCACTAGGGCTTCTTCCATGACTTAGCAATTTGGGGGATCAGATTCTTAAGACTCATCTTATTATACAGCATCCTAAAAGGACACTATGACTTTTTTATCACTCTCAGCTTCCCCAGAATTCCACCTAACACTGAAATCCCATCACACCTACCCTAATTTTCATTGTATTTCTCACAGGGACACCTAGGAACGTTTGGCCCCACCAACCCTTTTCAAAGTACTAAGTCTCTTCTTTTTTTCCAGACACTTTTTACATTGCTCTTGGATTCTGCAACCTGTAGTTGTTTAACAGTTCTAATAGAATTTTGGGGGCGAATTCTTTAGTATTTCCTACAGACGGATTCATGTCATCTGTAAATAAATATGGGTTTACATCTTCCTTTTCAGTTTGGATGCCTTTTATTAGTGATCTTGACTGATGGCACAGGCCAGAACCTCCAGTATTATAATACAAACAGCAAGAGTGGACAATCTTTCCTCGTTCCCAAACCTGGGAAGAAAGCACTCGGCCTTTCACTGTAAAGCACGATATTCCTTGACAGGTGTTAGGCAGATGTCCTGAACATTCCTGAATAAGGAAGTTCCCTTCTATTCCAAATTTGTTAAGAGTTTTTGTTATGAATGAGTACTGGGTTTTGTCGAACTTTCTTTTCTGAATCTGCTGTGATCATCATTCTATTAATATAGTTTCCAGATTCTGTAGCAATCCTGCCTTCCTGGGATAAATTGTATTTCTGACAGGGACACCTAGGAACGTTTGGCCCCACCAACCCTTTTCAAAGTACTAAGTCTCTTCCTTTTCCCCAGACACTCTTTACATTGCTCTTGTATCCCACTTGGTCACAATGTATAATCTTTTTTTTTTTTTTTTTTAATGTTGGGATTCAGTTTGTTAATATTTTGTTGGAGATTTTTGAGTCTATTTTCAGGAAACATGAGATCTACAGTTTTCCCTTCTTGTGAAATCTTTGGCTTTGGCATCAGGATATCAGCATCACAGAATAAATAAGGAAATGTCTTATCCTCTTTTATTTTTTAGAAGAATTATAGAATATTGATATCAATTCTTTGAAATGCTGTACAAATGTACCAGTTAAGTCACTTGTGCCTGGGTTTTCCTTTGTGGGAAGATTTTTAATTATTAATACAATTTTTTTTAACTTCTTTAAAGTCTATTTAGATTTTCTATTCATTTTTGAGTCAATTTTTGGTGTGTCCCTTTGAAAAACTACTTTCATTTCTACCATCTCTTGAGAATAAATTTCCCAGTTGAGATGTTCAACAAGTATTCTCTCAAATGTAGTATGTCTGCTAATCAATGGCCTGGCAAACAAAACTTCTAGTGTGTTCCTTCTAGACTTATTAAGAAACTTTAAGAGCTAATATTTTAGTTATCTTTAATTAAGAAAGTTATTGAGTTCCCCCATATGCCACTGACTTTTTCTGAATTTTATATAATTAAAATGTTATGGACTAAATTGTGCCAGCCCCCCCACCCCCATTCATCTGTTGAATTCCTCACCCACCTGTGATTTTATTTGGAGATAGGGTCTTAAGGTTAAATGAAGTCATAAGGGCAGTGCTCTAGTCCAATATGACTGATGCACTATCATGAAAGAAAGAGAGACATTAGAACATATGCACATAGAGGAAAGGCCATGTGAGGACGTGGCAAGAAGGTGGCCATCTGCAAGCCGAGGACAGAAACCTCCGGAAAAACCAACTCTGTTAACACCAGGATGTGGACTTCAGCTTCCACCGTGAGAAATACATTTCTGTCATGTAAGCCTTCAGTCTGTGATATTTTGTTATGGTAGCCCTAGTAGAATAATGTATGTAGTATATGTTAAGGCCATCTGTATACCACAGAAACAAAAAAATACAGAATTTTGTGTAAGAGGATGGTAAACATATAGTAAAAAGTTTTTCAATATGCTTACCAATTTGATGGGACTTTTGGGGTAATACACAAAATTTATATCACGTAGAACTATGTAGAATTACTCCGGTTTTTTCCTGATCTTAACGTGCAGCGAGACTTAGTATTTTGGGAGTTTAGTTTGTTCTCTTGTGACCATATATAGGGTAACAATATACAAAGACTATTGCGTATATGTATACTGGAATAGAAAGATAAAAATGACTCATCAGTTTCAAACTATACATTGTACTTTGCCCCAAACTCAGAAGCTGCAGGTCTTAGGAGATGAGGATGCCCTGCATGTGTCAGTTTTTAAAAGTCTTGGGGATTCTCCATCACCTCTTTCAATTAGTCATAATTAATGATTTAGTTATCATTTGTTAAGATAATTAAATATAGAGTGCCACAATAGTCCTTTGTAAATGAGCACTTACCTCCATTATCTTTTTTTTTTTTACCATTTCACCACTTTATGGTATGGTATTCCTTTTACTAACAAAATGTGGGTCCGTTATATCAAATCCTGCATTCTTTTCTCTTTTTGAGACAGAGTCTCAAGCTGTTACCCTGGGTAGAGTACTGTGGTATCATAGTTCACAGAAACCTTTGACTCTTGGGCTCAAGCGATCCTCTTGCCTCAGTTTTTTTATTTTTTTATTTTTAGTATAGATGGGGGTCTCACTTTTGCTCAGGCTGGTCTCAAACTCCTCAGCTCATGCAATTCACCCACCTTGGCCTCCCAGAGTACTAGGATTACAGGCGTGAGCCACCTCACCCAGCCAAATCCAGCATTCTGCTAAAGTTTTCTCTACCACCACTCATATATCATCAAATAACACATACATGCATTAGGCACATCAATCGCAGCAAGACAGAACAGAAGCCAACCTTTTATTCACTTCAGGTTAAATTTTAGTCTTCTTCACAAACAGAAATAAGTCACAATCCAGAGAGCTCAGTGATCTAGCAACCTCAACCACCAGGAATACGCTAGCTAGGACGAGGGGGTGGTTTACAGGGAATTAACTGGCAAAGGTCTATAGATTGTCACTCACGTGCCCAAATTCAAACAAATTATTCAAAGCAGAATTTGGTCAAAGAAATACACTATTTCCTCTTCCATTTATAACAAGTATGATTATCTGCTTAGATTTGTTTAGACACACAAAAATCAAGGGGAATTAAAAACCTGTGCAATCAAAAACAAAGCAATACAGAGGCTTAAGTGACAGTTTGGCATTAATGTGAGGAGACAGAAAACTATTAAAAATGAACCCTAGCTAAATGTGGGCATTCTGAATTAAATTTTGGAACTAAGAACATTAGCATGAAAACTGGTGAAGTCCACATAAAAGCCTGGAGTTAGTTAACAGTAATGTATGGTGTTGGTTTCTTAGTTTGGATAAATTTGCCATGTACATTTGATAAATGCAACATAAGATGTTCACATTAGGGGAAACAGGTGAGGGGCACATGGAAACTCTCGGTATTACTGTCGTCACTTTTCTATAAACCTAAAAGTATTCCACATTAAAAAGGTTATTTTAAAACATGGTCTCAGGAATTACTAAAGTACATCCTTCCGTGCCATTTAGTGTGGGGACAATACGCTCTACAACTAATCTCCATTAGCTAATCTCAATTATCTTACATAAGAGTTCAATTATATATTTTTCAGCTAGCTTGGCAAGTTTTTTCAAGAAGAGAAAAACTGATGTCTCTAAGCTCTGGGTGATATCCAAGGTTTGTTTTTCTCAAGGTAATAGCATAAGCAGAACTAGAATATAGATCACCAAATGCCTGGCTTTATTCTTTTTCCATTAGTTCCATATGCCTACTCACTGCTTTAGCCCTCCAAAAAAGTACACGGCCATTTAAAAAATATTTCCATTAAAATGACTAGGATAAAATTAGGAACCTTAACAAGCTTAAGGTATTAGCAAAAGATAATGCCCCAGAATTCCTGATTCTGGGGTAACACCAGATAAATGAAATTTCAATAGTCTGACTCATTTCAAAAGTCCATATACTGCATTTTAATGAGGAAGTAGCCCAGTACTGCTTGGTTTTAAAATTATTACTCTAAGAATGATTCTGGTTGAACTGTGTATCAGTTCCCTCTGTTGGTAATTAGAGTCTTTTCACATGTGCTTCACCACAAAGCATTTAGTCTCTGAAGGTGGTACAAGATTTAGCTGCTGTGGTGCTACATGCCAGGATGTAGGTTTCTTGTTCTTTGAGATTTTTATTCCTTGGGACAAAGTTTTCCATTATATTTCACTGCATTAATCACCAATTTCACTCAGCAAGAATTCAATGAAGCTAAATCTTTCATTTCCCTTAAGTTATGAGGCATATCATATCATTATTCACTTTTAAAGCCTCCATATACACTATAATTTTATTTTATTTTATTTTTTTGAGACAGAGCCTCAAGCTATCCCCCTGGGTAGAGTGCTGTGGCTTCACTGCTCACAGCAACCTCCAACTCCTGGGTTCAAGCGAGTCTCCTGCCTCCACCTCCCAAGTCGCTGGGACCACAGGCGCCCGCCACAACGCCCGGCTATTTTTTGGTTGCAGCCGTCATTGTTGTTTGGCGGGTCCGGGCTGGGGATTCGAACCTGCCACCTTAGGTGTACGTGGCTGGCGCCTTAGCCGGTTGAGCCATAGGCACCGAGCCTATACACTATAATTTTTCAGAAAGTTCTTAAAGTTATTTCACATGGAATTTTACTTAAAAGTATTTTCTACCCTACAAAAATAGAGAACATTTTTGTAAGAAGAATAATAGACTTTCCATGAAATTTGCTAAATTACACATAAAAACATTAGGTATACTATATATCGAAACCAACAATCATGAAGGAAAATTTATCTACAATAACATATTAACCACATTGTCAACAAAATTTCCGTTGTTTAATCAGAATATTTTGGCTAAAATTGTCCTTCTTTTCTGACCTCTAATTGTTTTGTGGTAATATATCTGTTAATTACTAAAATATATTTATAACATTACCTTAATTTCTAAAATCTTTTGGTTATAAACTCTTCAAACTCTGTAGCTTGGTGAAGAGTATAAGGCTGGCCGATGCCAATGAGAACTCACCTCATCAATAGGGCACAGCAGTACAAATTCAATCACCAATTATACCCACCGTGAAACCAAGCTGTCCTTTCAGGAGCTTGGACTATGATTTCGAAATGATGAACTT
Organism: Otolemur garnettii; assembly: GCF_000181295.1. Classification (NCBI taxonomy): domain Eukaryota; kingdom Metazoa; phylum Chordata; class Mammalia; order Primates; family Galagidae; genus Otolemur; species Otolemur garnettii. Next base: position 35,282,356 of record NW_003852400.1, read on the forward strand.
GTAAGTAGAGGAATTACTTTATATTACTATGTCTAGAAACACTGGGACCTAGACTTCATGAGATCAAAATAACTGCATACATGTCTCAGCAGCCAAAAGCAATTCGTTTGTGGTATAGGTTTTCTGATATGATAATTATTTTTGTTCTATCAGTCCTAGGCTACATGTGGAAGTCTGGAAAGCAAGTGGCAATGAAATTGTGAGTGGAGGTGAAATCCTGAAAGGCATTTTCCACAGCTTGTTAAGAACTGAATATTTTTCCTTGTAAGAAGTAGTCCCGCTCTTTCCTGTCTTGCAAGATGGAGAATGAAAAAAGCTGTGAAGCTGGTTTCTAAAGAGAAGAAACCTGTTAATAAAGAGAAGAGGCCTAAGGCCAAGAAGGGGAAGCTCCACTGCAGCCGAAATCCTGTTCTCGTAAGAATAGGCAGATATTCTGCCATGCATTCCAGAAAGGATGTGTAAGAGGAAACACACGGCAGCTAAATCCAAGATTGAAAAGAAGAAGAAGGCGAAGGTCCTCGCCACTGTTACAAAACCAGTTGGTAGGGACAAGAATGGTGGTATTTGGGTGATGAAGCTTTGCAAAATACCTAGATATTATCCCACCAAAGATGTGTCTCGAAAGCTGTTGAGCCAAGGCAAAAAACCATTGGGTCAGTGTGTGAGAAAACTACAATCTAGCATCACACCTGGGAACATTCTAATTATCCTCACTGGGCGCCACAGAGGCAAGAGAGTGGTTTTCCTAAAGCAACTGGGCAGTGGCTTGCTACTTGTGACTAGACCTCTGTCCCTCAATCGAGTTCCTCTACGAAGGGCACACCAGAAATTTGTCATCGCCACCACCACAAAAATTGACATCAGTAATGTTAAAATCCCGAAGCATCTTACTGACGCTTATTTCAAGCAGCAACAGCTCTGGAAACCCAGACACCAGGAAGGTGAGATCTTTACCACAGAAAAAGAGAAATATGAGATAACAGAACAGCGCAAGGTTGATCAAAAACCTGTAGACTCGCAAATTTTACTGAAAATCAAGGCTACTCCTCAGCTCCAGGGCTACCTGCGATGAGTGTTTGCTCTGACAAATGGAGCTTACCCTCATAAAACGGTGTTTTAAATTTCTTAAAAAGAACCTAATTAAATGGCTAATAGATTAAAAAAAAAAAAAAAAAGTAGTCCCGAGCCTGGAAAGGGTAATAAGGGTGAATAAGTAGTCCCTTATTCACTTGGTACAACATGTGATGAACAGTGACAGCGAGTTTCCACGTCCAGCTTCTGTAGTTTGAGCAGTGTTGTTTGGGTGACTTGTGGCTGAGGCTTGTCTTGCAGTAAGATCGGCCTGTCTCTACTGACCAATCTCAGCTCCTTAACTGCAAGCATCCTCAGCATCCTCATCATTTCTTTTTATCCACTTGGCTACAGTGGACATTGGCTGTAATCGACTGACCAGGATTCATGAAGCGGTAGTGGATGATACCAGCACTAGCTCACCAAACAGACACCATCAGCTTTTCTGAATATTCAGTTCTGGACTGTGATTCACCACTTCGTTTTTATCCCCCTGTTGTGCCAAGTGCTCGCGATTGTCAAAAAGAATCCATTTTTTTATATAACAATATGGTATAGGAAAAGTTTGCCTTTATGTTGTGACAGCAAAGAAAGGCAAGTTTCGAGACAACGTCTCTTCTGACATCCGTTTAACTCGTGTGGTACCAATCTGTATAGCTTCATCTTGCCGATTTGTTTGGTCCAATATCCTTGGAAAAGTACCATCAATCCTTGCTGCTAATTTACACGTAGCTTGAGATCGATTAGCTTTCACTACAGCTTTTAACTCATCACAGCCACCTTGGTCTCAGGTTGTCCACAGACCTTATTTTCAGGAATGAAATCATGAGAAGGGAACTTCTCACGTCATCAACATACTGTACACTCATTAGTCACAGCCTTCCAAACATAAGCTGCACTGGTTCCATGAGGAAACTCATATTTGAAAATGACACAAATTTTTGACTCATCCATGGCTTCATAAAAATTTCTATCAAAATTTTTTGTAAGATAATCACAGCCAAAATGTGTGTCTGAAAGAATGAGGATGTACCTTCACAAGGAAAATTAAACAAGAAACGTCAAGTGAAATATCAGAGATAGCAGCTGTCAAATTTAGTACTTAAGGAAATCAGACATTTCATACTTTGTAACCTTAATACTTGGGTATTTTTACTCTACTAACCAGTTTTATTTAAGATACCTTTATTGCAAGGTGTTTCAAATCTTTGCAAGTAAGCGACAGAAATGCACAATTTAAGCAGTTAGCCAAAGTAATTATTTCAAGTCCAATGTGAGCAGCAGAACACCTGCTTTTTTCTTTCATGTGCTTCAATATGCAATGATCTTCATCAGAGCAATTAAATAGGAGTCAAAATACAATACTCATGCTTCCTAAACTCTAACCACAAGCAAGATATATGCTAGGCATAGGGTAGGCCACACATAATCGTGTTATTTCATTTAAAACTCACAATAAGGACAAACTCAGAAAGGAAACCCCTGGCAGTGTCACAAAAAAGTCCATATATGAACAGTAATTCTTACCCTTGGTAGCACAACGGGAATCATCTGGGGAACTTTAAAACACTTCTAGTGATTGTGTTTTCCACTAGTTTCAGGCACAGGGTATTTAAAAGCTCCCTACATGATTCTGATTACATCTAAGAATAAGAAATACTGCTACAGAAAAATCTGGAACAAAACAGTTTTGAGGACTAACTTCTCAAGCAAACCCAATAAACCTCTGTAGACATTTTCACATTCATTAAAATAAAAGACCACTGACAAAAACCCTTAAGTTGATAATTATAAGCACTATAAACTTAAATCCCAACCCTGACGTGGTGAGTCACACCTGCAATTATAGTGTTCTGGGAGGTCAAAACAGGTGGATTGCTTGAGCTCAAGAATTTGAGATCAGCCTGAGTGAGAGTGAGATCCCATCTCTACTAAAAATAGAAAGATTAGCTGGCTGATGTGGCATGCACTTGTGGTCCCAGCTTCTTGGGAGACTGAGGCGAGAGGATCACTTGAGTTCAGGAGTTCAAGGTTGCTGTGAGCTACGATGTCACAGGACTTTAGCCCTCAACAGAGAGAGACTCTGCCTCAAACAAACAAAACAAAACAAAACAAAAAAAGGACCTCAATACCCACACCCCCAGCTTAAGTCCCATTTACCGCCACTTGCTAGGAACTTTCCAGGTTTCCTTCTCCTTTAGTTACACTGAGGCATTTTTGAGGTAGTTTTACTTCACTGTGTAGAAGCAAGGGAATGTTGGTATTACTGTTTGACTCCTCCACAGTCCAAAAGTTTAATGTCCTGATTTTGGTTTTGTCTCCTGAATCCCAAAGGATTCTCCAAGCTGCAGGGTAAATAAGACTGATACTTATAAGAGACCTCCATTTAGCCTGTTTTTCCTAACTGGTTATTGCTGGTATATAACAGCAACATACATTATATAATTATAACCTAACTGACCACTTTATTACATTCTCTTCATAGTTGATCTGTTGATTTTCTTGGACTTTTCTGGCTTAAATGCTTTCAATGACTTATGACTTTTTGTCTCTTCTTTGCTTAAATATTTCTGCATGCACACTATTCTCATCACACTGGCTAGAAACGCCACTTTATATACTATTAGCTCATCACCAAACCTTGTTACTCTTTTCTGAGGCACACACATAGACCACATTTCCCAACCAATGGAGTGTGAGCAGAAATGCTAAGTGCCATCAGTTAGCCTGACTCTGAAACCAGTCCTACCTGTTCTCTCCTGTTTCCCAGCTAAACAAAAGCCACTTGCTGAGGCCATGCTTTCAGTAAATCTAGATCATCTCTGAAAGGCTACAGATTTAAATATCTATTCCTATTCCTCTTTTTTTGTGTGTTCTTCCTGAGCAAGAAATAAATTATTACATTAAGTGAGTTTCTAGGGATCTGTTATAGAAGATGGAATTACCATCTAAGAGTCTGTTATAGAAGTTGGCATAGATATCCAGTGATACTTTTCTTGGTTTCAAATGGACATTATATTATGTTAAGGACATATTATTTTATTCCTAATTCAATAAGAAATTTTACCAGAAATAAATGTGGAATTTAATGTTAGATTCAATTTGTTAATATCATTATAATTTACATTTTGCATATATGTTTATAAAGAAAGCCATTTACATTACTCTTTTCTTTCTTTTATTCTTTTTTTCTGAGTTCTAGAATAGTTTACTAGCATAGGGTTACCTATTCCCTAAAATTTGATGGGAGGAAAGGAAGGGAGGGAGGGAGAGAGGGAGGGAGAAAGGAAAAAAGGGGGGAAAACCTCAAACTCTTAGGCTCCAGTGATTCTCTTGCCTCAGCTTCCTAAGTAGCTGGGAGTAGAGGCGCCTATGACAACGCCTGGCTACTTTTTAGAGACGGGATCTCGTTCTGGGTCAGGCTGGTCTCAAACTCTGAGCTCAAGCAATCCACCAATCTCGTCCTCCCAGAGTACTAGGTTTATAGGCGTGAGCCACGGTGTCCAACCCAATTTTAGTAGTATTCTGCCTCCTCTTTTTAAATTGAGTTGTGGTTGTATGTGTTTGTGAGTAAAAACCTCATTCTTAGGTCTCCTAGTTCAAAAGTGCAAGCTTCTCCTATAAAATACTTTACCTCATCAATATTTTTGCAACCTTTGTTTACTTTCTGGTTTTACTTTACTGTGATCAGACAACATAACCTGCACTATTGCTACTCTGGAAAGTTAAGAGATTTTTCTATGTAAGCTTAGAATATGCTCTGTTTTTGTATAAATGGTTCACAAATAGTTATGTATTTTATTTATAGGGTAGAATTTTTATGCATAGCTATTAAATTTAGTTGACTGATCATATTTTTCAGATTTGCTACCACACATCCAGTAGACAAGATTATTCTACAATAGGCTGTCCTTAGCATCAGTTCATCCAGAAGTCCATCAAGATGACATAATATCACAAAAAGGAAATGTGTGGGAAAGTAGGATAAATTTTGCACCAAAAAAAAAAAAGTTATGATCATCAATGCATTTTTAGAATCTGATAAAAATGTTACCTTTTGAACTGACTGTTTCCATGTTTTATAAAAGCATTTCTACTATAAATCAATTTTAGCAGTACAACAAGGTGCATTTCCATTCAATTTCCAACAATGGGGCAATCTCTTCACATTACAAAAAATAACTTGAACACACAACTAAATTAATAAGAGAAAAATGACTTATGTAGCAAAGTGTAATAGATATTTAGGAATATATACTATGTACATCAATATTAAATTAGAAAATAGACCTCAAGATATCTAAAATATTACTACCCAGCAATGCCTTTGATTCTATTACTCCCTTCTCAGAAATATAATTACTAATCATGTTTGTCTATTCTGAGAGAGAATATGAGAGCAAATCTGTGCCAGAAGATAGATCCCGTTACTATATAGATACCAGGTGATGCAGAGAATGAAGAGACAGTGAGGAAAATTCAGACGAGATTTCTATCTGCCCTCTAAATGTCATCTCTGGATATGCTATCTGAGTTTTCTGAGTATCATTTATTTTTATCTATAACTTTATTACAGGGACTGAGGAATCTGAACATTCTAAGTGTGCACCATCTATAGGAAACACCTGCTCCCTTATATCTCCTTATTACCCCAACTGCCTCTATGGTTCCAAGAAGAGAGACCACTGAGCAATCCTATGAGAATCTCAAGTCTTTTGAACAAATGCTCTACAAGGTCAAGCTATCAGGTGAAGGACTGAAAAGCTCAAGTGCTATAAAGAGGGAATGTTGAATGAGAACCTATAAAGGCAAGAAAGTTTACTGTGGCAGCCAGTGCCTTCAATCTCTTTCAAAAATTGAGACAACTATTTCATCAAACTGTAAATCAATAATTTGTAAAAATAACAGAATATGATGGGACTGAATAAAGAATAAAAACTTTCCATTTTGATTACCTGCTGATGCAGCAAAACTGTTAAGAGAAATTGCAGTATTTTAAGACCTGCATTAACTCATTATTTCTGGGCAGGGAAATACCACTTATGGCTGTTTAACCTGAGTGTGCTGGCGTGCTTGAAATTGTCTCATGCATGTTTTAAAGTAAGGTGTATGTTTTTTAATAGGCAGGCTTGTTACAAAACAAAGGAACAACTCCATAGCAGTGCCTCCACTATTCAATCATCTGCACAAATCAAATGAGAAACTCTGGGAAAAACACAACAGCACTGTGATTTACAAAATGTAAACTATGTATCATTGCTTGGAGAGCTAAGCTTATCAACATTTAATTCACATAAAAACAGAAGCAACACAACCAGAAATCTACAATCTTAAGTCTCAGGATTTAAGACTATAAAGGATTATGTATCAGATTCTGAGAATTAGGCTTGGTTTCGTTCATGGACACATTCATAGTGAAATGAAAACAAGCAGAGTTCAAAACCAATTACAAAGTGGCATCAGTCAACTGGCAGACCTGGTTACCAAAGGTCAGATTCTTCCTGAAGAATGATCACCAATACTCTAGTTCTTAGTAGATTCATGTAGGTTCAGTTATGTAGACTTACAAATTTAAGAATTTGCTATTATTGGTACCTAATTCAATGAACTGTTTATTGAGAAACATTTTATTCAATTCCAAGTACAGTAATTCAAAGATAGAATAAATCCTGGAACCTGCATGTAAAATGTGTTAAAAAAAAATGGGGGAGTGTGTTTGAAAATTAGTGATCTAATATAAATGTTTATATTAAATAGTCAAAAGTGGCTGCTCTGAATATGAGGGAGCTATTCTGTGCATGTGTGTGTGTGTGGGGGGGGGGCAGTGAGGGGAAAGAGGAAGAAAAAAACAACACAGAGGGAAGGGAAAGGGAAGGGACAGAAAACAAAGAAGTTATTTCTCTCACTTACTCAGGTCCCAGGAAAGCTAACTGGATACATGGGCAATATCTGGGGGCATCGTTATTCGTGGTAGAAGCAATTAACCTGTAGTTGACTAAAAGATGGGGGAGGAGGTCATCAAGATCATGACCTAGGAAAATGCCATGACATTTTTTCTCTTAGAAACAAACAAACAAAAAAATAACAAAGTAAACAGATTCTTTCTTATTTAGAAAAATCCTGATGGGATGAAATAAAATTTTCTGAATAAAACAGAATTTTGCTTACAAAAGTAAAACATCTATAGCTGTTGAATGAAAAAGAAAAATCTCTAAAGATTTCTGGTACAATGGGCCCCACAGGTGATGGTGTGTTAGGATGATAAAAGCCAAGGAGTAATGCAGAAGCGGCATGATAAACAATTCTACAGTTTGTGGAAATATACAAAAGAAACAGAGAAAAGTTTAGTCAGTCTAAATTTAATAATGTCACATTACACAGTGACCATTTACTTGAAAAAAGAAAGAAATGAACATCTATAAAGTTCCTATATAAAGTGTGTTAAGAAATTATGAGTCAAAGATCTTTTCTATAGATGACTATAGTTTGAAGAGAAAGAAAAGAGATGTACAATAAACTTAAGTCTTCTAGCCAAGGAACACAGATATAACTGAAAATGAGGACCCAACATTTTTGGAATCTAGGGTTCATATAAAATTAGTTTCAAATGGTCCTGAAGATGTATGACCATTGTCATTTATGCAGTGATAGCAGAGTAAGCAAATTCATGGTGGAATGTAAGATGCACAATGAATTTTTTCACTGTTGTAAATCTGACCATATCACTTACTGATGACAACTCTTTGATGGCTCCCCATTCCTCCAAAGCATTAGTTTTCTATGGCTGCTGTAATTACTATAAATTTAGTGACTTAAAAGCCAGGTGCTGCAGGGCTGTCTTCTATTCCTGAGACTCAACAGTACAATGTGTTTCCCTGACTTTTCCAGCTTCCAGATGCCAACTATATTCCTTGGCTTGGTGCCAGGAAGACACACCATTCTCTGTTTTCAAAGCCAGCAAGAGGAGGCTGACTCCTGACATTCATCTCTTCTGCCCTCTTCTTTCACTTTTAAGGATTCTTGTCAAGACAAGTATACCCACTGGGAGAATCCTACATAATCTCCTATGATCATCTCATCAGCAAATTTAATTCCATTTTGTCATGTGTTAAATAAGATTTATGGAAACCATTGTCTTGAATTGAGGAGGCCCCCAATTGCCCAGACCCAACCAGAATGGAGCCACCTCAATTAGGAGCCCCCTCCAAATAAACTGAAAGGTAAAAACAGACCAGCTTTCCAAACTATAGGAGATTCACAGCAACAAATAAAAAGGGGCCCAGTAAATCTGAGATAGCAGGATCAGGAAGTCCCTTTTCCCTTAACTTATCCAGGGAAAGTAACCTGAAACTAACCAATCCACTTTTTGAACTATGCTGTTTCACTGCTCCTTGTTCCAGCTGCTTTACAAAACCAACCATGCTGCCATCGCCATCTGAGCTGTTACTTTATAGACTGGATGCTGCCTGGTTCATGAATTGCTAATAAAAGCCAATTAAATCTTTAAAACTCAATTTGTTGGAAGTTTGACACATATAATACAGCATATTCACAGGTTCCAAGGAATAGGACATAGGTATCCTTGGGGGATGGGAGGAATTATTCCGTCTTCAACACTTACCGTATGACACATAAGGGCCCTCTCCCACCCAGCTGCTATTCTGGCACACAGTATGCACCTACCAAGTATTTCCTGATTGGTATTCCTGCAATTGCTCATTGCTCCACAAAAAAGAACAAATAACTGTGCTTAAAAAATCTAAACTCAAAACTACATCAACCAAATATGACTGGCTTCAGGGTTTCTCAAACTCTGAAACATTTTGGGTGGATTAATTCATTTTTTAATTCATCTGAGGTGGCAGAGGCTGTCCTGAGTACCATAGAATGGTTAACAACACCCTTGGCTCCCACCCACTAATGCCAGTAGCACTTCTCAACCCTATAACAACAACAACAAAAAAGTCTTCAGATAATACCATAGAGGGGTGGAGGGCAAAATAACACTCAGTTGAGAACCACTATTAAGCAAAGGTCTTTCCCCTTCTATTACTTGTATGAAAAAGTAACCCTAATTCACACAATGATATGCTCCCATTTTAAATAAGGATAAGAAATTCATCAGTTTCTTCTAGCTCAGTAAAAAAGTTGTGGGGAATAAATTAATTCCGGTTTTAGTTCAGAGAAAATTATAAATAAAACCTGGATAGTTTCTGTAACAAGCCTTCCTCTTTTATAGGTTTTATTTTAAAGTACTTTGTTTCAAGGGAATACTTCTAAGAAATCAGAAGACCTATTATTAAGATCATGATGTAGACCGCACATGTGAAATAAAAAAAAGGGATAAAACCGTGCAAGGCTTGTTTTAAAGTCTGTCATAGATAATTTCACCTTGCTAGGATTCATGTAAAAGAGAATTAAATTGGCTAGGAAATAAAGAAATCCAAACCATCTAATTAGTAAATTCTTTAGTTTTAAAAATCCCCTTTCAGCAGAACTGATACATTATTTAATATGTCACTATATACAGAAAGATTAAATTATTTTTAAAAAAATGTAAGTTAACTTAATGGATATATCCTTTCTCATACTTTGTTCATTTGACTCTGAATTATCACACATCTTAGCTTCTGATAATGTTATGTCTTTCTTCATACTATACAATTAGCCATAAACAATTACTTACAATGTACTGCTGGAGAGAATAAGCTGTTGCATTATTAGATAGATCTAAGAAATGTTCTAAATAAAACTGCAACTTCTAGCATTAAAATAGCTGAAACTTTTATGCCACTGACTTTCAAATAATACTGTTTTTGCTTTACTTTCCAATAAGTTTACATCTTTTCCATTTTAGAATGAGATTTTAAACAATTCTTTAATGCATTAGTTTACCCCATATATTAATACACAAACTTTATGAACACCCTAAATAATGCTGAATTTTCAGGTAAGTATCCTCAGAATCATTAAAAGGTATTGTGGGCAAGGGACTTGAACAGAAGCTTCTCTGAAGAAGATAGGCACATGGCCTACAGACACATGAAAAAATGTTCATCATCTTTAATCATCAGAGAAATGCAAATCAAAACCACTTTGAGATATCATCTGATTCCAGTAAGAGTGGCTCACATAACAAAATCCCAAAACTACAGAAGTTGGCATGGATGTGGAGAAAAGGGAACACTTCTGCACTGCTGGTGGGAGTGCAAGCCAATACATTCCTTGTGGAAAGAAGTATGGAGAATACTCAGGGATCTAAAAGTAGACCTGCCATTTGATCCTGCAATTCCTCTACTAGCTATATACCCAAAAGACCAAAAATCACTTGGCAACAAAAGATATTTGCACCAGATTGTTCACTGCAGCTCAATTCATAATAGTGAAGTCATGAAAGAAGGCCAAGTGCCCATCGACCCATGAATGGACTAATAAATGGTGGTATATGTATACCATGGAACATTATGCAGCCTTAAAAAAGACGGAGACTTTACCTCTTTTATGTTTGCATGGATGGAGCTGGAACATATCCTACTGAGTAAAAAATCTCAAGAATGATAGAAAAATTATCGAATGTACTCAGTACTACTATTAAACCAATTTATAATCACTCAGACTTTCATATGAAGAATAGATCACAACTACGGCCCAGGATGAAGAAGGGAGGGGAGCTGGAAGGGAAGGGGGAAGGTCCGATGGAGGGAGGGTAAATGGTGGGATCACACCTATGGTGCATATTGCAAGGGTACATGTCAGATCTATTAAGTATAGAGCATAAATGTCTTAACAAATAATTAAGAAAATGAGATGAGGTATATATTAACCAGTGTGATATAAGTGTTCCTAATTCTATATGAAATCAGCACATTATACCCCATAAATGCATTAATGTATACATGATCTATGTGTTTATGATTTAATAAAAAAAATTGTAAAAAGGTATCAAAATGCATTGATAGGCTATAGTAATTCAAACAGGCAGGTCAACTGGCTACAACTTTGAGTTTCTTCTTTTTAAAAAATTTCAAAATATTACAGGGAGGCAAATGTTTTAGATTACATAGACTGCTTTTGAAATGCTTGAGTTCTGGTCATCAGAGCACCCATCACCCCAACAGTGTTCAGTGTTCACAATGGATTTCACCTAGAATCCATTAGGTAGGATTTTTCTCTCTCTCTCCTCCCTCCTCTTCTCAGTTGATTTCCACAGAGTTTTACTTCACCCCTGCACACATGTGTGGTCATTGTTTAGTTCCAATTTAATACAGAGTACCAGCAGTTCCCAAGTTACAAACACCTGACTTATGTACAACTTGCACTTACAAATGGAGGCTATTAAATTCCCAAGTTACAAACATCTGAGTTACATACAACTTGCACTTACTAATGGAGGTTATTACAGGTAATAGGTAAATGTTCTTATTCCAACTTATATACAAATTCAACTTAAGAACAAACCTACAGAACCTATCTCGTTCATAACCTGGGGACTGCCTGTGCATGTGGTGTTTGTTTCTCCATTCTTGAGATACTTCACTTACGAGAATGATTTCCAGTTTCATCCAGATTGCTGTAAAAGATATTAATTCATCTTTTTTTATGGCTAAATAATACAGTACTCTATGGTATATATGTATCACATTTTATTAACCCACTCATCAACTGATAGGCAATTGGGTTGATTCCACATCTTTGCAATTGTGAACTGTGCTGCAATAAACATTCAAGTGAAGGTATCTTTTTCACAAGAAGTCTTCATTTCCTTTGGTTAGATACTGAAGAGTGGGACTGCTGGATCAAATGGTAGGTCTACCTTTAGTTCTCTGAGGAATCTCCATAGTGCTTTCCATAAGGGTTGTACTAATCTGTAGTCCCACCAACAGCGTCGAAGTGCTCCTTTTCTGTCTGTATCCATGCCAGCATCTACTGCTTTTGGACTTTTTAATAACATTTCTCCAAGGGTTAGTGACATTGAACATTTCATATGATTACTGGTGATCTGTTTTTCTTCTTTTAAGAAGCCTCTGATTGGTAGCACCTTGTGGTTCAAAGGAGTAGGGCGCTGGCCCCATATGCTGGAGGTGGCGGTTCAAACCCAGTCCCTGCCAAAAACTGCAAAAAAAAAAAAAAAAAAAAAAAGAAGCCTCTGAGCGTGGTTTTTGCCCACTTTTTAACAGGGTTGTTTGGGAGAGTTGCTGATTTGCTTGAGTTTCTTATAAATTCTGGGAATCAGCTCTTTATCAGATGTGTAGCTTATGAATATTTTCTCCCATTCTGTAGGTTGTCTATTTACTCTGCTGACTGTTTCCATAGCCAGGCAGAAGCTTTTCAATCAAATCCCACTTATTAATTTTTATTGTTTCCTGACTGCCATTAGCGTCTTGGTCACAAATTCTTTGCCTAGGTCAATATACAGAATAGTTTTTCCCATTTTTCCAATAGAATTCTTACAGTTTCCATGCCTTGAAGTCTTTTATCCATCTTGAATTAATTTTTGTGAGTGGTGAGAGGTAGGTTTCCTGTTTTATTCTTCTGCACATGGCTAGTCAGTTTTCCCAGCACCATTTATTAAACAGAGCTTCTTTCCCCAGTGCATGCCATCGTCTGCTTTGTCCAAGATCAGTTGATTGTAGGTAGATCATTTTATATCTGGGTTCTCTGTTCTAGGGGTGTCTAACCTGCAGCCTGCAGGCCACATGCAAATTATCTGAGCACTGTCTTGCTTATCTGTGGTGTTGTATGTAACGAAAATTATACACAGACTTTTTTTGCTCATCAACTTTCGTTACTATTTGCATATTTAATGTGTGGTCCAAGAAAACTCTTATTCTTCCAGTATGTGGCAGAGAAGAAAAAGGTTAGATACCCTTGTAAGTCTGTTCTGTTCCACTGGTCTATGTCTCTAGTTTTGTACCAATATCATGCTGTTTTGGTTACCACAGCCTTGCAGGATAGTTTGAAGTCTGGTAATGTGATGCCTCCAGTTTGTTCTTTTTTCTTAAAAGTGCTTTGGCTGTTTAGGCTTTTTTCTTGTTCCAAAGCACAGAATTATTTTTTTCTACATCTGTAAAGTATGACATTGGCAATTTAAGAGGGACTGCATCAAATCTGTAAATCACTTTAGGTAGCATAAGACATTTTAACAATGATGATTCTACCTAGCCATAAACATGATGTTTTCCCATCTGTTTGTATCCTCTGAAATTTCTTTCCTCCAAGCTTTAAGTTTCATAGTTCTCCTTGTAGAGATCTTTTTCTCTTTGGTTAAATATATTCCTAGGTATTTTATTTTCTTTGTAGCTATTGTGAATGGTATGGCGCCTTTGATTTCAATCTCAATTTGACTGTTATTGGTATGTATTCTGAGACTTTGCTGAATTTATCATTTCCAATGAAGATATGCTATTTAGTTTTGTGACAAGAGGCTACCTATGGAAAAAGAGAAAAAAAAAAGAAAAACAGCTGGCAGTCTATCTCATTCCTTTATCAAAAATTTCCAGATGGCTTAAAAATTTAAATGAAACAAATAAAACAATAAAAATATGAAAAATTATATGTTCTCAAAGCAAGGTATGTCTTTTCAAGTATACAGATACCACAAAAGAAAACAAGGTGGAGGCAACACGGATGCCTGATTACAGGCTGATTTCTTTAATCTATGAACAGCTTGTTCCAATTATTGCCTGCTGCATAACAACCACTCCAAACTAAGTAGCATAAAATAACAACTGTTCATTAATGCTCATGGATTCTGTGAATTAGGACTTCGTAAGGGTGGACTGAGACGGGCTGTTTTTGCTCCATGATCTCCAGGGCTCTGTTTGGGAAGACTTGCAAGTTTGAATTAACTTAAGCCCTCCGAGGGTTTAGAATCATCTACAAGTTACTGCTGATTCATGTGTCTAGCAGTTAATGCCAGCTGTTATTTAGAACCTTAGTTGGGGAAAACAGGACCTCATCTCCTTGTAGATGCTCAGGCTTATAGCATTGTGACAGCATTCTAAGTACAAGTGTTTTTAGAGAACTAGGTGGAAACTTAGCCTTCTTATCTCAACTTGGAAGTCATAAAGCCTGACCAATTAAAAGGGAGGGACATAACCTATCAATGGAGAGAAACGTCAAAGTCACATTTTAAGAAGAGTTACCATGGCCATTCCTGGAAAAGAAAAATCTGTCGTAGAACTCAAAGCAAAAAAATCAGCAAAATTTCCAATTTAAAAACTGAGAGAGGGGAGGATATGAACAAGGCATTCAACAAAGGCATATGCACAAACTATAAACATCTAAAGAGTGCTTAGCCTTGCTCATAATTAAGAGAAAGTATAAGATACTATACAATAAAAATACTGCTTTCTGCTTATTCTTTTGACCAGAATGTGTAGTAACTCATGAATCATTGCTAAGTACATAAACTGACAATTTGGTAAAATCTATCACTATTTCAAAAATGAATATCCCTTAGGCAAATATATTTAAAAATTTTCCCTACAACCTTAGAGAACAAAGATAGGTATATAATGGTGGTTCCTGAAGTACTGCTTATAACACTAAAAAATGGAGCAGAGGCTATCAGACATTTTGGCCTCAGAGCCCTTTAAAATTTTTTCATTTAGATGCTATTGGTGACTTCAATAGACATTTATTTATCTGAGTTAAATTTATCAATATTTGCTGCTTTAGAAATTAGAAAATTTTTAAATATTTATCAATTCGTTTAGAAATAACAAAAAACACATTATATGTCCACAAAATGTACTTTTATAAAAATAACTTTCTACATAAAAATATATCCTTAATGAGAAAAGTGGCATTTTAATTTCTGCAAAAAAATGTTTGGCTTAATAAAAAACAGTCAGATTCACATTATCTATTTCTGTATTCAATCTGTTGCATTATGTGTTTTGGTTGAAATAGGTAAAAAACATTCAGTCTTTCTCAGGGGCACAGTTAAAAAACAGAAGAGAAGTTAAAAGCTTTTACAAGTCATTGTGGATACTCTTTGAAACTACACTAAAATCCACTACTAGGAGTTTCCAAAAAAAAAAAAAAAATTTTTTTATTTTTAAAGACAACATGAAATGGGAAACTATCAATGAACTTTCCATTCTGTTACACTGAAATCCACTGGGTTATCTTGCCCTTTGAATAACTATTTTATACTTCAATGATTTTTTAACATGAATTCCCTGGTCATGTGGTAAATACTGGTTCACTGAGTTATGCAGTTCTTCCAAATGTTGGAACATTTCATTATCAACAATTTAAACATCACTGTTGAGTGTACATGAAAAGTACTAGGGAGCTATCAAATTCATGGGTACACAAGATACAACTTTTTAACTAGGCTCAGTGGCTCATGTCTGTAATTCTGGTACTTTGGGAGGCTGAGATAGGAGGACGGCTTGAAGCCAGGAGTTCAAAACCAGCCTGAGCAAGAACAAGACCTAATCTCTACAAAAAAGAAAAAAAAAGAAAACATTAGTCAGGCATTGTGGTGGGCACCTATAGTCCCAGCTACTCAGGAGGCGGAGGGAGGGTCCCTTAAACCTAGAAATTTGAGGTTGCTGTGAGCTAAGCTGAGGCCATAGCACTTTAGCCTGGGGGGAATAGAGTGACTGTCTCAAAAAGAAAAACTGATGCAAATGTAAATTCATGTTCATGGAAATACGTACATGTATATACTGTATTTAAGAAAAAAATCAAGCAGTAGAACAGAATGTATAATTTGTAATTTGTGAAGTAGATTTTAAAATATTTGGAAGAATATGTCATATAATGTTAGAAAAGGCTCCTAGGAAAAAGGGCATTTCATATCATATAATCATTTGTTATGTGTTACTTTTCCAATTAAGAAAAAAATCTCTTCAAAATGGCAACTTCTACATACAGACCAATTCTTTGAAAAGATTTGTTATTTTATTTTATTTTTTTTAAGTCTGTGTCTTGCTCTGTTGCCCTGACTAAAGTGCAGTGGCATCATGTAGCTCGTTGCAAGTTCAAAGTCCTGGGTTTGAGCAATCCTCCTGCCTCAGCCTCCCATGTAACTGGGACTACAGGCATGCACTACCATGCCTCAGCTAATTTTTCTATTTTTAGAAGAAGCGGTCTGGCTATTGCTCAGGATGGTCTTAAACTCCTGGCCTGAAGCAATCATCCTGCCTCAGCCTGCCAAAGTGCTAGGATTAGAGTTGTGAGCCGAAAACGTTCTTTAATTTTTCCTCTCATGAAAGACAGGCCGTTTATAAAAACATAATCAGCATTACTAATAAAATATACTAAAAAAGAAAAAAAAGAAAAAGCAGAAATGAAAGTAAGAAAAAATGCCATGAAGTTATTATAATGTTCGCTGGCGTGTTACACTTATTAAAAAGAAGTATTCTCAAATAAAGCCATATTCTCCATCTATAAACTTTAAGATTTTATTTACATTAAGCCAATACCATATTGTTAAGGTATCCAAGTGAATAACAGCAAAGTTACTAAAATCTCTGTGATTAAGGGGAAATAGTGAGGTTGCCTGCTTTGCAATGTTCAAGAACAATACTGATGTCAGCAGCAATCATTCTGAAGTCTCAGATGAAAAACAACTTCAGAAGTCATCACTTTAGTTCCAAAGGCATTTTCAATAGCATTTTCTTTGCCCTTGTCTTTGAACACTATTATGTAGCCTACTGTGAAGAATCTTAACCTCTGTGACCTCAAACTATTTTTTGATTAACATTATAGCTCTATCACAGGAAGAACTTTTGTCTCAGGAGGAGGCCTGATCATCAGTTTGTGTCTTTATTGCATCTCAGCTGGATTACTGCAATTCATTATTTCTTGTCCTCTTGGATTTTACTGTCACATGCAACTCTGCAGTACTTAAGACCCGAATCACCCCTTGCCACAATGTATTTTTAAGACTTAGGATAAGTTTAACATTGATTTTGAGGGTCTTACCTGTAAGGAAAACTATGTTCAGTCTATAATTTTGAGATTTTACTACTTTTTGTACTGTCTTAAGTAAAGTTATGTGTCCTAGAATGGCCCTTTGTGTCAGTATCATCTGAAAATGAATTAAGGATGTATTAACAGTCGTATAATAGATGATCAAACTTAAGGTATCTGAGCAAAGTATAGATAAAAACAAGTAAATCTTTCCATTTTTTTAGAAACTGGCCTACTAATAAGCTAATGGTATTAAATACTTTATAAACAACACGTATGTATATGTTACTGATAAAAATACACCAGAAAATAGGTTTTTCTGGGTAGAAATATACCCAAACAAAGGAAATACTGATAATAAAGATCAAGGGTTTTTACATGACAAACATTCAAAAATATATATGGAATCAATACAAAAGAAAAGAAATGGGTTCATTTTGAAGCTGTCACTATATTGCCACTGGGTGGACCAGGTCAAGAGAAGCAGCTATCTAAGAAGTAGGATTATTTGATACCTAAGAATAATTAGGGAATAGCTTTTAAGAGAGCATAGGGAGTGTGAGAATGGCACGATTTTTAATAAGTTGGGCCTTTGAGAATCATGAAAATATGTGACATGTAAGAGACGACCATTATATATAAATGCTGATAAATAAGTGACAACAGAACGGTCTGCATGTGAATAAAACTTAATGGCAAAATCATTTTCTTGCAGGATGAGAATCAATTAATTTATATTCACCACTTCAACTGTTAATATTAAAGTTTAAGAATTAAGGTCTAAAGATTCCTAGGAGACAAGAATAAAGATATATATGACCTATTTATGATGGTTTTATTAGTTATCAACAAACATTCATAATGAACAATTTGGATCAACCTAATTTTCTCATTAACAAATCAGTTTCTGAATATAGCTGGCTTTTTCCTTTTATCTGTCTATACAGACTTTATAAAGGTCACTATGTATCAAAGGATGAAGGAAAAAAATGAAACCATTTCAGCCATTTTGAAGGGGGAAAAAAGGAATCAGCTGGCAAGCCATAAAGTAACCAACGTGAGCACCTCTGTGCTAAAGATCAGAAAGCACTCAAGCCTATGCTTTTATACTTTTACTCACGCAGCAGCATAAAAAATATTCAGGAATATTATAAGTACCTCACCTATGGCTGTCACTGTGGTTTGGTGGACTAGGAGCAGTCTGTGGATGCCACCAATTGGTGCTGCCTCATCTAGGACCACTGTTACTCCCTTATGAGAGTTAGCTCCCATAAATAGGACTGCTAATACAGCATCACCAACAGCCACATCCAGTGTGGTCATGGAAGCAAATCCCAGAAGCAGATGTGCAGGTGTGACTAGAAGCTGGCATCATGTTTGCTGTAGCATCTGGAAACACATAACAGCTAGAACCTCATTTTCAGGAGCAAGCCATGCAGGAAGGCCATACCAACCACTGGACATTATGGCACCAAGGGCAATGGCCAATATGGCAATCTAATGGAGTGCTCATCCCTTCACCCAGAATAAGCCCAGGCCTAGGAGACATCAGTGAATGGGAGGCCAAAGTGTGGGCCCAGTTCTTGCCCAGACTGCCCCATTAGAGATGCCATTATTGTCAGCTCGGCACCTTAGTTCCATCTCCACACCTGTCTGTGAGCTCCTTGAGGGCAAGGACTGTGCCTCTCATTCCCTATTTACTACAGGGAGATTGTCTTCCCTAAAATGAAAGGTATAGAGAGAAGCTTGACAAAAAAGGAGATCAAAAGTCTGGAGAGCTTAATAACTTTCCTGAATGAAGATTTCACCCTTATTTAAGATAAAATATAGAGAATCCTTAGAAACCTATGGAAAATTAGTTGGTACATTTGATATATTAATCACCTGCTTTTCTGAAGTACAATCACTGCTGCTATCCTGTACCAACACAGCTAACTGAAACAGAGTCACTACATTTCAGGAACTACTGTCAGACAACAGTGACACTAAGCAAATCAAATTTTTACTTATATGATCTGGAACTAAGTACCTATCCTTCTTCTTCCAAGTACGCAATTTCATTTTATAATGAGAAAAACTTTTGCTGATTTTTAAAAAATAAGAATTCACAATCATCTATCAGCAAATGCTTCCCTTTTCCTTTTGAAATAACAACCAAGATATCTCTAGTTCTCAAAAATTTCTAATGCTAAAGACATAATAAGAATGATGATGTAATTACTGACAAAGATAATTTGTATTTGTAACTCTGAAGAGACAAAGCTAACTAATTCTGTGTGTTTAAATTTATTAGAAAGTTAGTACTGTAATCATAATTAAATATATTCAAGGTTAAGATACATAATCCTAGCTTTAATTAAAAACTGTTGTGCTATCAGCATATCCATAAAACTAAGGCACTGGAAATCGTAGTAGAGATGACAATATAAATCTATATGAAATAACTAAACAATGAATAATTTCAAATAAAATCAGCCACTTAAAAATGATTTTTCTATAATTTCATATAATTAGACTGATAATTAGAAAATAACCAGCTCTCAAATAAAATTCAGGATCACAAAAGTGAACCATAGAACTTAAGTGCTATTCCTAAAACTATGCTCTTACACTGATCTTTGAGATAATATTTCACTTACCTTGAAGATAAAGTTAGAATTAAACCATTATATGATGTTGAGGATTAGATACAGAATGAAAAACATATTTTGATTTATTTGCTAAGGGTAAATCTACCACACTAAGTGACATTAATAAAATAGGCATGAAAGTTGATGACTGAATACCTATTTTCTAGTTCAGAATCTTATGAAGAAAAATATTTTGTTTTCTATAATACCAATGATAAAGTCAATATTAGGGTCTCAAGGTAGGTTCAATATATGTAAATCTATAAATATAATTCAGCACATAAACAAATTAAAAAACAAAGACCATTTGATTCTCTCAATTGATGCAGAAAAAGCTTTTTTTAAAAAATACATTTTATTTTATTTTATTTGCAGTTTTTGGCTAGGGCTGGGTTTGAACCCACCACCTCTGGGACTGGCGCCCTACTCGTTGAGCCATAGGCACTGACCATAAAAAGCTTTTGATAATATCCAGCATCCTTTCACGATCAGAACACTTAAGAAAATGGGTACAGACGGGACATTTCTTAAACTGATAGAGGCCATCTACAGCAAACTCATACCCAATATTGTTTTGAATGGAGTTAAAATGAAATCATTTCCACTCAGATTAGGAACCAGGCAAGGTTGCCCATTGTCTCCATTGCTCTTTAACATTGTAATGGAAGTTTTAGCTATCGCAATTAGGGAAGAAAAGGTGATCATGGGTATCCATGTAGGGTCAGAGGAGATCAAACTTTCACTCTTCGCAGGTGCTATGACTGTATATCTGGAAAACACCAGGGATTCTACTACAAAACTCTTAGAAGTAATCAAGGAATACAGCAGTGTCTCAGGATACAAAATCAACACTCATAAATCGGTAGCCTTTATATATACCAACAATAGTCAAGCTGAACAAATAGTCAAGGACTGTATTCCATTCACAGTAGTGCCAAAGAAGATGAGATATTGGGGAGTTTACCTCACAAAGGATGTGAAAGATTTCTATAAAGAGAACTATGAAACTCTAAGAAAAGAAATAGCTGAAGATGTTAACAAATGGAAAAACATACCATGCTCATGGTTGGGAAGAATCAGCATTGTTAAAATGTCCATATTACCCAAAGCAATACACAACTTTAATGTAATCCCTATTAAAGCTCCACTGTCGTACTTTAAAGATCTCAAAAAAATAATACTTTGTTTTATATGGAATCAGAAAAAACCTCAAATAGCCAAGATATTACTCAGAAATAAAAACAAAGCAGGAGGAATCACACTATCAGACCTCAGACTATACTATAAATTGATAGTGATCAAAACAGCATGGCACTGCAAAAACAGAGAGGCAGATGTATGGAACAGAATAGAGAAGCAGGAGATGAACCCTTTTCCCCCTGTGAGGAAAAGATTCCTTATTTAACAAATGGTGCTAGCTGAACTGGCTGGCGACCTGTGGAAGGCTGAAACTTGGACCCACACCTCTCATCATTAACTAAGATAGACTCTCACTGGATTAAAGATTTAAACTTAAGATATGAAACAATAAAAATATGAGAAGAAAGTGCAGGGAAAACTCTTGAAACTTTTCTGAAGAAGACAGGTGCATGGCCTACAGACACATGAAAAAAATGCTCATCATCCTTAATCATCAGAGAAATGCAAATCAAAACTACTTTGAGATATCACCTAACTCTAGTAAGATTAGCTCACATCACAAAATTCCAAAACCCGAGATGTTGGCGTGGATATGGAGAAAAGGGAACACTTCTCCACTGCTGGTGGAAATGTAAACTAATATGTTCCTTTTGGAAAGATGTTTGGAGATCACTTAGGGATCTAAAAATAGACCTGCCATTCGATCCCATAATTCCTCTACTAGGTATATACCCAGAAGACCAAAAATCACATTATAACAAAGATATTTGTACCAGAATGTTTATTGCAGCCCAATTCACAATTGCTAAGTCATGGAAGAAGCCCAAGTGCCCATCGACCCATGAATGGATTAATAAATTGTGGTATATGTATACCATGGAATATTATGCAGCCTTAAAGAAAGATGGAGACTTTACCTCTTACAAGTTTACATGGATGGAGCTGGAAAATATTCTTCTTAGCAAAGTATCTCAAGAATGGAAGAAAAAGTATCCAATGTACTCAGCCCTACTATGAAACCAATTAATAGCTTAAGAAAGCTATAACCCAATTGTAGCCCAAGAAGAAGGAAAAAAGGGGAGAGGGAGGGAAGAGGATGGGTGGAGGGAGGATAATTGGTGGGACCACACCTATAGTGCATCTTACAAGGGTACATGTGAAATCTCCTAGGTGTAGAATATAAATGTCTTAACACAATAACTAAGAAAATACCATGAAGGCTGTGTTAACCAGTTTGATGAAAATATTTCAAATTGTATATAAAACCAGCACATTGTACCACATGATTGCATTAATCTACACAGTTATGATTTAGTAAATAGAATTTAAAAAAAAAGTGAGTGTGTAGGGGATGGGAGAGACAAACTATTAGATTATACCTAGAGTCTGACATCACTGTAAGTAAGAAAATACACTTTGCATATATTTAGGATACCACACTAACAGTTTAATTTCAAGAGAAAAATACTTCAGTAAGTACACAGCCACTTAAAACCACAATACATTCTGAGAAACATGTTCTCAGGCAGTTTTCTACAGTAAGAGTGTTCACTTACAAACCCAGGTGGTAGCACCTACTCCATACCCAGCCTGTGTGGTAATGACTGCTGCTCCCAGGCTATGTAACTAGCATATTCCTGTACTGAACACATGTAACACAATGGTCAGCACTGGTGTATGTGAACATAGAAAAGGTCCAGTAAAAATATAGTATTATAATCTATAATCCCATATAGGGGCTGCTATTGAATGAGCCAGTGTTAGGCAGTGCATGACTGTACAGCAGGGTGTTGCATAGCATCATTTCATGCAATGTCATTTCATCGGGGTGCTGATGATGGCAGGGGAGAATCAACTGTAGGCCAGGACAACTGTCTGTGTGAAATCTGCATGTGCTCCCACGACTGCATGGGACTTCTCCAAGTATTGCAGTTTCCTCTGACACCACAAAGCTGTGCAAGTTAGGTAAACTGACATGTCTAAATTGTCCCCATCTGACTGAATGTGGGCATGTGTACTATAACCATTTTATATATTGATTTATTTACTCTAACTATGAGCTATTCTAACCATTCATTTTGCCAATGAGGAAAGAGGTACAATGGAGTTAGTAAACAATGAGGCCAGAAGACTAGAAGAGATTGCAAAAGCAAAAAGGAAAAAAAATGTGTATGTATATTTCATGTTCATAGTCAAAATATCTATTTAAAATTTCAAGATTATAAGTAATTAAAAAAAATAATAAAATATTTTAAATATTTCCCATTTTTAAAATTTTTCTTATCAGATTCCTCTACTAAGCATTAGTAGTTTTCAAAAAGAGAGAATTAATGATTTTCAAAACAGGTTAGCAATTAATTTAAGGGCAATTTTATAAAAGCCTGTGATACAGATCAGAAAAAGTTCATTGTGAAGATCTGTGAAATAATAGGAAATTCAAGCAACTGTAGTACATCTCCTCAAAATAGAAGAGTAACTATTTCAATTTAAATAAGGTTTGCAGGTCATGTGTTTTCTCTAAGTAAAGGAGTAAATCCTCCTCTTTGCTAAGCCAAGCAACAATTACTTCAGATCAAAAGTTAACTTCATCTTCTTGTACAAGGAATACAATTTATCTATTTGAGGGTACACTCCAAATTTCAAAACTCAGGTACCTTACTAGGTATCTCGCAACAGGAATAGATGGCTAGATATATAGATAGATAGACAAGTGTCCTGACAGGTATTTCCAAACCTGTAGAAAATGACCACAATATATGGTTCTTAATTTTTAGAAGGTACTTTTATAACTTACCATCTTTTTCCTCTTATCTTGCTCTGTGGGTGGTTCTTCATCTTCTGTTACTTTTGGTTCCTCAAGATGAGACATCAACATACAGCTACAATAATTTTTAGAAAACATGTTTTAAATGAAAATATCTATAACATACTTAAAATTAAAAATAAGTCCTCAAAATCACTAAGAACACAAATGCTTCCATGCAACGAAATGTGAGGAAAACAGTAGATAAATTAGATACGCAATTAAGAAAACATTTTTATGGAAAATATTCACTTTAAACAGCACCACACTAAAAAATTTTAGAGGCTTTTACTTAGGCACTTAGGATAGTTAAGTGTAATAAATTCATTTATAGGCAATTTTTAAACCAAACATCACTCCATAAAGCAAGGCATGTAAGCCCTTTATATTTTTCTAAAACAAATGATACAAACACCTCAAATTAATACTTTTGTTCTCCTAATCGTTATATGCCTACAGATTATTACACATGCAAAAACTTATTTATTTATTTATTTAGACAGAGTCTTACTTGGTCACCCTTGGTAGACTGCTGTGGCATCATAGCAACCTCAAACTCTTGGGCTCAAGTGATCCTCTTGCCTTAGCCTCCCAGGTAGCTGGGACTACAGGTGCCTGCCATGGTGCCTGGCTATTTTTAGAGATGAGGTCTCACTCTGCTCAGGCTGGTCTTAAACTCCTGAGCTCAAGAAATCCACTTGCCTTGGCCTCCCAGAGGGCTAGGATTACAGGCGTGACCTACTGCGCCCAGCCACATGCGATAATTTAAATAACATCACTAAAACACTATTCATTTTGTAACAATCTACTTTGTGCTCCAAAGATAGTACTGTGTTATGAAGAACTTGTCCCCTGATTGCACTTGTACCTTTGAGACAGTTGTAAATCATTTTGTTCTGATTATCTGCACCATTGCTCTTCACCATTAGCAGAGATAATAGAAACATAGTTTCCTGTTCTGTTAACACAGGTTCCAGGCAGAAATGAACATTATCTAGTGAAGGAACAAACCCACTGTTTCCTAATTTAGAATAGAAGAATTCAGTTATTTATCAGTGTCATAGGTTCCTAACCAATAGACTGTACCAAAGAAAGCTTGGTTTCTCTTATGTTTCCTATCAAGTACAGATGAAGGGCAATGCTTGACTCCAACAAGTGCTGATATCAGAAATGATGGGGAATGATTCCTGATGGGACTCACTCCTGCAGCAGATAGGGGCCTCTTTCATTCTCGTTCTCCATCATTAAAAAATTAATGGTTGGAGCAACTGCTTCTGCTCTAGTCACTGGTGTGGTCAGAGTTAGAACCTTAGGCCAGAAATCCTAAGTCCTGAAACACAGCAGGAACACAGCCCCTAACTCACTGCATGGCCTTGACCTCTTAGAACTACAACACTCTCCTCTACCATGGCACAGCCACTAGACAGTGGACTTTGGGACAAAGGAAGAAAATTACCTCACTCTATCAACCTAAAAGCTATTTCATAAAGTGAAACGCTTTAAAAAGGTCTATATCCCAGTTGGTATTTTAGAACTGAGTAATAAGATGAGCTTCCTTTATACCAGCCATTTTATACCTGTTGCAAACTTGGATTCTAACTGTAACACATATGGGTCTCCATGGAACCATGCTTTATTTTGCATCAAATTCTTTCACCACATTCTAAAATCCATTAACTTACTTATATAGTAAAACTCTCTATTCTGCCTTCCCTGAGTTAAAAGATTTATCACACTAATAATGGAGCACATTCTGGATGCATGCATAATATATATACAAAATACACTATATACACACATAATTTTGTTTCTTTCTATGATCAACAACTAGCCAAAGAACAGAAGATTTTGCTTTTCTTTTTTTTTTTTTGAGACGGAGCCTCAAGCTATCCCCCTGGGTAGAGTGCCATGGCATCATAGCTCACAGCAACCTGCAACTCCTGGGCTCAAGCAAGTCTCCTGCCTCAGCCCCCCAAGTAACTGGGACTACAGGCGCCTGCCACAACACCTGGCCATTTTTTGATTGCAGCCCTCATTGTGGTTTGGCAGGCCCGGGCTGGGGATTCGAACCCGCCACCTTAGGTGTATGTGGCTGGTGCCTTAGCCGCTTGAGCCACAGGCGCCGAGCCAAGATTTTGCTTTTCAATTCGGCAATTTGCATTCATTTGCATCTTTGGAAGGTAAAAAGTAAAAACTTTTTAAAAATTGGATTGAAAAGACCAAAGGTGAAACTCTCTCCTACTGGAAAATTTTCAATTAAAAGTCTCATTTTACTGACAAAGAATAAAAACAGGCAAAAATCATGTTTTATATAAAGGGCATATGAGAATAGATTTCTAATATGATAAAATGTATAGACTATAACTATAATAATAGTAATACTAATAAAACAGTAACAATAAGAGTTTAAAACAGCTAATGTGAGCACAAGGCAGCCACTCCTCCACTCTACACTCACCGCCAGGATCAATGAATAGATCCAGGCACTCTAGTCAGCTAATCAGAATCTTTCTCAACAAGCAACTCAAACCAGTCAAACACAACCAACAAGCAATGAAACATGAAACCTTTAAAATCATTTCTTATTTAAAAGGCACTTACTTCTATTAAGATTTTTCATTTAATCCATACAATCTCGGTACCTTAAGTAATTTAGCCACTTTACAGATGAGAAATGTAAGGCTGAATTTACAAACATTCATGAAACACTAATAAAGAGTATATGCCTTTAAATTTTTCCTACTTAAATGAACTATTTCCTACTTCAGAGTACTGAATTTGAATGCTTCAAATTTGCCTTTATTTCAGCACCTGAACAACCAGACAACTGTCTGATAAAAGCCTGTCGCAGTCTACCTGCAACCTGTCTGTGAGCAAAGGTGGGACAGCTGGTGGCAAAGGCCAAGTATTTAAGTCATGTTCTTGATGTCCAGTATCAGTGATCCTCAAATTGGAGCTTTGCATCTGAGTGACCTGAAGTGTTTGTTAAATGCTAAGCCTCATCCCCAGAGTTTCTAGCTCGGTAGGTCTGGGTGAAGCCTGAGAATCTGCATTGCTCAGAAGTTCCTCTGTAATCTTTCTCACAAGTTCCTCTGTAATCTTTCTCATCACTTCCTCCATAATATTGATGCCAATGTTGTCATGGGACAACAGTATCATAGCAAAGCCACCAAAAGTGCATCCTGCTCATATTTATATCTCTCTGGCCCCCATGAAACTGATTTTTAACAATGATTTTTTAAAAAATGTTACTGGTCTCAGCTAGGCTAATATACAGAACAATTTACAGATTGCTTCATATAAACCAAAACTGACAACATTATTCAGTTGCTCTTTGAGGTGGACACTTTGGTTGCCACATGAACCTCCTTCCCAGCTGAACCCTAAAGCTGTCCAGTTATCCTCTTCTTCCACGCCACCATATGCTTCAGAGAAAGCTGGCTGTAGCCCTAGTGCCAGTGGCTCAGTCATGAAGATCCTATTCCCCTGGACAATGATTACTTTCAACAGGGGTTTAAGGAATTCTGGACAATTATACCTGAGCGGAGGTCTGAAGAAATGATTTCTAGAGAAGGTTTACCTTGAACTTGAAAGATACAAGATAAAAGGAAATTACAAGCCTGTCGCTGGCAACGCTACTAACTATGCCTAGAACTACTTTTTACCAATGAGGGAAGGTAACCTACAGACAAGGTTAATGTACTAAGGGACAGAGTAGAAAGCACCTGGGTCTTTGGTGCTGTTGCTAAGGCTATAAGCTAATCCTGGAGCCACCTTTGACGTGAGAGATCACTAATTCTTTATTGTTAAAGCTGACTGAAAGTCCTCTTACAGTCCTTTATGTAAATACCTTATGAAAAATTCATTTCTGGGCTCAGGCCAAGAAACTGTCTCCCTTCTCCTGTGTTAAGTGTAAAGCTGCCTCCTAACATATTTTAGAGATTCCGCCTAAAGGTTCTTCCATACGTAGTGAACTATAACCTGACAAAGTGTTAACAGACTGTAACCTGCTCTTGTACTAAACACAGAGTTTCAGTCAAGCACAGACAGCCTAACTGTTCAATAGTGTTTGAGTGAGGCAAACGTTCAGCTGTAACCAATCCAGCTGTTTACACGCTACTGTTTATGTGTCTCACTTCCCTTTTCTGTATCTTATTTTCTTTTTTCTGTCCATAAATATTATCCCAGCGTGCAGCAGCCCCAGAATCACTCTGAATCCTTTCTGGTTCTGGGGGCTGTCCAACTGGTCAATCAGCTCTTTGCTCAAGTAAACTCTGCTAAATTGAATTCATCTCACGCTTTTAACACTTGGTAAACCTAACAGTGGAAATAAGAGCAATGTAATTCCTAGTATCTTTCTTTTTGCCCAGGTAGTTAGAAAGCTCACAGCTAAGCTTTATATCCTGATGTAACAGGTTTCTCCAGTCAAGGTTTCTTATTTAAATACCATCAATACTGAGTTAATAGTTTCCTATTATAATGAGCCTGTGTTTTTCTTATGCAGTGTCTCAAATCCGCTTAAGGTCAGGAGACAGAATATAAACAGCTACCTAAATGCTGTGTATGAGTAGTATAGGCAACCGGCCATGAAGAAACGGGAGTGGTGCAATGAATTCTTCCTGTACGTATGGAAAGGAGTTTTAGAAGCAGAAGCTTGCAAAGCAGGGCAAGGCTGAGGGCATGACACACCAAGGAAACGAAAACATTACAAGTCAAGCTACACATATAAAAGTGCACGGTATGTTTGCAGAATAAAAATGAATCCAGGGAGGCAAGAAAAAAAGCTAGAGTTGTAGATTGAGGGTCAGCATAGAATAGCACCCCATCAACTTCTTCCTGTGAGAAACTGGGCTTTTAAGAATGAGACAGAATCAGAGAGGAGGAAGTGGAGAAAGATACCGGGACCTATGTTCTTTATAGCTGGTATATTTTATACTCTCTAGCTACAAAACCCACAGTCTTCCAATCAATTTTATTGCCTCTAGGCTTTCTAAAATACTGCATAAATTCTTCATTTTTACTTCCTAAACTTTGGCAATGGATTGTCAATCTCATTTCCCAATGTTCCTGACAACTAAATGTTATTTAAGAAAAAATATGGAAAATACTTTAACCAGATAAGCAGAAGGCAAAGAAGGCAAATCTCTAGCCTCATTAATATATTTTCCTGGCTGGGCAGCGCCTGTGGCTCAGAGGAGTAGGGTGCCAGCCTCATATGCCGGAGGTGTTGGGTTCAAACCCAGCCCTGGCCAAAAACTGAAAAAAAAAATAAATAAATAAAAATTATATATATATACACACATACACACATACAGACACACACATTTCCTGGCTTAATGAAATAACCCCCCCAAAAAAATCCAAAAATAAATAAAACAAAAAT
Organism: Otolemur garnettii; assembly: GCF_000181295.1. NCBI lineage: Eukaryota > Metazoa > Chordata > Mammalia > Primates > Galagidae > Otolemur > Otolemur garnettii. The sequence goes on from NW_003852400.1 coordinate 35,311,313, forward strand.
TCCAACAAAAAAATAAACCCACATTCATAAACTCTCAAGATGAATCTCTTCTTCTTCTAAAAGGATGAATCATTTTATATATGATCTTTCTAAGGATAAATCTGATCATGCCATTTCCATGTGGAAATCACCAGTGGGCCCCAACTGACTACAGACTATAGTCCACAATTCTTTGTATTTCCCACAGGTTACTTACATGCTAGCTCCAATAGATCACATATCCTTAGCAGTTATTCTCAGTATCCCTGGACCCCCTCCTCTCCTGCAGCTAGCATTGCTCCCTTGGTCCCTGTTTCCCCTTTTGTGAGCTCTTTCCGGACAGAGACTCAGCTGCTTTCTCACAAGCACAGTGTCTGCTATAGTCAGAATGAAAAGATGATCTGTCAATCAGGCTTTCTTAGTATGATTGTTTTTGCAAACTTGACTTAGCCAGCGCATGCTCAGAAATTTAATTACACATTATTCTGGTATATCACTGTTGCTATTTCTAGATGAGAATAGCTTTTGAATTTGTAGACTGGGTAAAGCAGGTTGCCCTCCCCAGTGTGGGTAGGCCTCAGTCAATCTGAATAGAACAGAAACACTAAGGGAGAATCTATCCCTCTGCTTCCAGTTGGGATACTCTTCTCTTGCCTTTAGACTTGGACTAGAACTTACATCGTAGGCTCTCCCAGGTCTCCGGCTTACCAACAGTGCATCTTGGACTCCTCTGCTTCCATAATCATAGAAGACAATTCCTTACAATAAGCTTCTTTATACATGTATCTTTTTTCTTCTATTGGTTCTGTTTCTCTGGTAAGCTCTCATATGCTTCATTTGCTCTAATTTCTACTCAATTGAGACAATATAAATTAACAGAACCAGAAAGATTGACTTTCCTTGAATAAACTGTTTAAAAGTGGAAGATATATCAGCAGACCTAGTCTAAATTACTCTTAGAAACTGAGACTCAGAAAAGTTGGATAACTTGTTTCCCCACTGTGCTTTCATATACCAAATATGCCCCAGGGTAAAAAGATATCACCAAACAATTCTGGGGGGTGGGCTGGAAACAGTGCTCATACCTTCCAGCTACCCATGAACACTACTTTCAAATCTAGGCCTTTCTACTTTGGATCCTGATAATCATCTCCTAGTCAGTTTGTCTTCCTTACTTCCAACATTTTCTCTTTCCAAACCAAATTTCTTCATAGTTGAAAGAAGGCATATTGAGTCAGAAGACTCTGGTTTTCATCTTGACTCTTCCACAAATTTGCTGTGTCACTGCATCTTTTCTGAGCTTTGGTATCCTAATTTTTAATATCATGAGACTGCACTAGATAATTGGGTTGAGAGTCACAGTGTCATAGCTCACAACAACCTCAAACTCTTGGGCTCAAGAGATTCTCTTGCCTTAGCCTCCTAGGTAGCAGGACTACACAATGATCAGCTAGTTTTTCTATTTTTAGTAGAGATGGGGTCTTACTCTTGTTCAGGCTAGTCTTGAAATCCTGAGCTCAGGCAATCTGCCCACTGTGGCCTCCCAGAGTGCTGGGATTATAGGTGTGAGCCACCACGCCCCACCTGCCTTGAATCTTCACTAGTATTTTCACTGTGCTGCCAGCCATGCCCTCCCCCAAACCAAACTATATACTCCAAAGAGGGGAAGGAACACCTGAACATATCCTAAATATTTCATAAATAATTATAGACTTTATCACATATTATGTATAAAAACACACTATTTACAGTCATGTACCATAAGCTTATAAAATTTGTTTTTAAATTGTCCACATGCACAAACAATTTTACATTCTTGCTTTGTGGCCTCACAGTTGGCTGTTTCTACTTCATATGGGCTCTACTTTTCTCAAAGCTAAGTTACATGTTAGATAAATTTTGTTTATGTATGTTTAATAAGATTTAACAATATATATGTGCATTGGGCATTTTTCAACAAAATGAGATTCAAATAAAAATATTTTCCATTTATTATAGATGGCTTTATAAAGAACAAGAAAAAGGTTTAATATGTTATTAACAAAAAGAAGTCCTGTGGTTGGGAATCTTACAAAGCCTTTCTTCTCATTATGTGAAACTTTATTAATAGTAATAACAAGATGAAAGGTATGGCAATTCTAATCACAAAAGGATACAATGATTAATTTTTCTTTTCTTTCTTTCTTTTTTTTTTTCCTGAGACAGAAACTCATTCTGTTACCCTAGGAAGAGTGCTATAGCATCATAGCTCACAGCAACCTCAAACTCCTCGGTTCAAGCAATCCTTTTGCCTCAGCCTCCTGAGTAGCTGGGACAAGAGGCACCTGCCATAATGCCTGGCTATTTTTTGTATTTTAGTAGAGACAGGGTCTTGCTCTTGCTTAGGCTGGTCTCAAACTCCTGAGCTCAGGAAATCCACCTGCCTTAGCCTCCTAGAGTGCTGGGATTACAGGTGTGAGCCGCCAGGCTTAATTAATTAATTTTTTAAAAATTCAAATTAATAGTTGTGAAAAATGAGATTAACATTCTTTTTCTGTTTTTTTAAGACAGGTTCTTTCACTGGTGCCTAGGCTGGAGGGAGTGATGTGATCATAGCTCATGATAGCCTCAAACTCCTGAGCTCAAGGAATCTTCCTGCCTCTGCCCTCAAAATAGCTAGGACTACAGGTACACACAATTACACCCAGCTTAAATTAAAATATTATTTTAAATATTTTAAATATTTTTAAATATTTTTAGAGATGGGAGGGTCTCACTATGTTGCATAAACTCCTGACCTAAAGCAATCCTCCCACCATAGCCTTCTAAAGTGCTAGGATTACACATGTGAGCCACCACACCTGGCTAGCATTCTTTTTTTTTTAGAGACAGAGTTTCACTTTGTTGCCCTTGGTAGAATGCTGTGGCGTCACAGCTCATAGCAAGTTTCAGCTCTTGGGCTTAGGCAATTCTCTTGCCTCAGCCTCCCGAGTAGCTGGGACTATAGGTGCCTGCCACAACGCCTGGATATTTTTATTTATATTTTTTATTGTTGCAGTTTGGCTGGGGCCGGATTTGAACCTGCCACCCTTGGTATATGGAGCTGGTGCCCCACTGATTGAGGCACAAGTGCTGTCCCTGGCTAGCATTCTTGATAACATGACTTTAACTATTCATTCAAATAATATAATTTTAACTACTCTATTTCAGAATCATTGATAATAACATGAACACCATCCCCCACAACATCTTAAAGGCACTAGCGTTGCCTTAACCATGCAAATACAAAGTAATTCATCCCTTTACCTATCTCTTACCTAAAGGGTAGCAGGACTTTGTAAGTTTTAAAAAAGAACATGTTTGAAACATCTGAAGAAAGGAATTTATATGCTAAAATATGCCTGGGATCTTAAATCATAAAATGATGATTACATCAAAGAAGCTCAATTCAATGTGTCACTGTACTGTAATGAAGCTGATCTCAAGATCAAACAATAAACATTATAAGCAAAATAACAAAAACTTTTTTCTTTTTTGTGCAGAAGACAGCTTGCAAAATTTCCATACTGCGCTTATATGGTGATGATGGTAAACAAAAATCATGCAGCATGTATTTAATCACCCTCCCAATCCAATTTGATTAAATGATCCACCTACTCTTTATAAGTTCCTGTTTCAGAGTCTTCTGTCATGACATCATGCAGGCCCTCCACTGAGATGTTTATAATCCCACAGAATTTATCTTGGATAACACTAAAATAAAAGGAGAGCAAAACAGGTTAGCTGCGGTATTTTAACAGGTAATTCTTTTCCTTTTTGTATTCTAAATATCTTCTTGAATGTGAAATTTATGTTTTAAAACACAAAACAAACTTTAAAAATATAGCTCTTAAAACAAATATATTACCTTTGCATATAACACTAAAAATTTCTCTTTCACTAGATTATTAGTGTATATAAAAACTAAAGGGGGTAGATTAGATAAAGATACTTAAAAATTCTCAGATTTAAAATAAATTTCATATTAATTTCATAACTACAAAGATACAAAAGTGCTGATAATTACGAATCTCTGCTCTTTTAAAAATATTGCCAAGAAAAATAAAGACACACCGTATTTTATTGAAAACATTTGTAAAAGGAATATCTAATAAAGGATATAGATCTAGAATACCTCTTTTTTAAAGCTCTGAAAACACAAGAAGAAGAAAAATAATTTCAACTTAAAATAAACACTAGGCACAGTGTGCCACACACGTGTATTCCAGCAACTTAGGAGACTAGGGTGGGAGAACTGCTTGAGCCCAGGAGCTCAAGGCCACAGTAACCTCTGAACATGCCTGTGAATAGCCACTGCAGCCTGGCCTGGGTAGCATAGTGAGAACCTGTCTTTTTTAAAAAAGGCAAAAATTTGAACAGACTTTTTACAAAGAATATACACAGACAGCATGAATTTTTTTCTTTTGGTAGAGTCTCACTTTGACACCTTCAGCAGTGGCGTCACAGCTCACAGCAACCTCAAACTCTCGGGCTCAAGTGATCCTATTGCGTCAGCCTCTCAGGCAGCTGGGACTACAGCTGCCAGACACAATGCCTGGCTATTTTTTGAGATGGGGTCTTGCTCTTGCTCAGGCTGGCCTCAAACTCCTGAGCTCAGGCAATCCACTCTCCTTGGCCTCCAGAGTGCTAAGATTAGAGGCATGAGACACTGTGCCTGGCCAAATCACAAGATTTTAATTAAATATAAAATTAAGAGGACCTATAACACCAACAGCTAGCCCGGATGAGAAACAACAGGAACTCGTGGAAGTTGCTAGTAAGAATACAAAATGGCACGTTCATTGTGGAAAAGAATTTATCTTTGTCAGTTTGAATTTATATTTGTCAGTTTTCATAAAGTTAGCATATACCAGGCAAGTAAGCAATCACACCTATAGGTATTTACGCAGGACCAAATAATTATTCTAAAACCTGCATGTGAACCTTTATGGTTGCTTTACTTGTAACAGCCTCAAACTATAAACAACTCAAATGTCATGAATTGCTGAATAAATCAATAGATTGTGGAACATTTATGCAATGGAATAATACTCAGCAACAAAAAGGAACAAACTACATATAAACACAATGACATATCTACATCTCAAAAACTTGACAGGAGAAATAAACCAGTCTCAAAAGGCTAAGACATATGGTATGACTCATTCACGTAAATTTTTGGAAAGAAAAAATGTATTTGATCAATGGTTGTTGGGGCAAAGAGACATGAGGAATCTGGGGAGATAGACTACAGAGGCAAACTGAAGAAAAAGAGTTAAGAGAAATTCCTAAGCCATATTCTGGGATCAATAAAAAGAAAAGTTATACAGGCTGTCCATAAAGTTCATGGGCAATTTAAAATAGCTAACCATTTAGTTCACAACTATAAAACTACTAGGGGAAAAAAATGGGAAATGCTTTAGGACACTGGCATGGTCAAAGATTTTTTTTTGATAAGACTTTAAAAGCACAGGCAACACAAGCAAAAATAAGACAAATGAAATGGCTAAAACATTTCCACACAAGAAACAACAAAAAGACAATCTGCTGAATGGGAGGAGACATATGCAAACTAAGCATCCAACAGGAATTATGGAATATGTAACAGAATATGTAAGAAACTGGAATGATAGCAAAAACCCCCCAAACAGCTCAATTAAAACTGGCCAAAAGATCTGAACAGATACCTCTTAAAAGAAGACATGGAAATGGCCAAGAAGTATATGAAAAAATGCTTGATCAGAACATCACTGATCATCAGGGAAATGCAAATTGAACCTAGTTAAAATGGCTATTACAGAGTGGAGTTGAAGTCAGTCAGAGGTGGGAGGCTGAGATGGTGGCCAGACTGTGGAATCCAAGTGTTCATCAATAGATGAATGGATAAAGAAAATGTGGTGTTTAGACACAATGGAATGTGTCTATCCCGTATCAACATGGATGGAACTGGAAGACACTGTGTTAAGTGAAATAAGCCAAGCTCAGAAAGATAAACACTGCAGGTTCTCATTCACGTGTGGGATCTGAAAGTTGATCTCATGGAGGCAGAGGAGAATGACGGTGAGCAGAAGCTGGGAGAGTCATGGGAAAGGGTGGGGAGGGAAGGAAGAAGGGAGATTGGTTAATGGGAACTAAAATAGTTAGATGGAAGGAGTAGATTCCAGTATTTCATAGCATAGTGGTGTGATTATAGTTAGTAATTTATTATACACTTCAAAATAGAAGATTTGAAATGTTCCCAACACAAAGAAATATGTTTGAGGTGATGAATATCCTAATTACCCCGATTTTATCATTAGATGTTGTACGCATATATTACATGCAAATTAGTACAGCAACTAAGGAAAACTGTATGAAAGTTCTTCACAAAATTAAAATATAATTATCACATGATCCAACAATCCTACTAGTGGGCATATACCAGTAAAAGAAAGGAAATCAATATATGGAAGAGATATGTGTACACCCACGTTTTTTATTGTAGCACTATTCACATGTTCTTCCTAACTATGTACAGTTATTACGTATCAATTTAAAAATGTAAAACAAGAAGTTCCATTAAAAGAGTCTTCCAGGCGCGGGGGTGGGGGTGGGGGTGGGGGTGTGGAGGCAAGATGGCCAACTGGAGCCAGCTTTCCACAGAGGCTCCAGTCTAGAAGGAGAGTTAAAGGACAACAGTTTAGCAAGTAAGCTGATGGTTTGGAGCTGAGCTAAGAGAGAAGGTTGAAGAACGCACATCAACTCTGCTGAGGCAAGCTGCGACCCCAAGGAAACAAACAATAGGTACAAAATCCATTGCCAAGCAGACAGGAGTCCTCTCCCCCATGAGAATGGTTTGCAGTATACTTTCTACAAAAAAGCAAGCAGAGTTCTGATATCCTCCTATTTTATCCTACTGGAGATACCCTCTAAAAACTGTAACTCCTTCCCCAGAGAGGAGCCACTAACTCTAGTGACACTCTCTAGCCAGGCATAAAACTGTATATAATCTCTATCTGTAATTCTGTACTCCCAGCACTTCCCTCCACTCTTACCCCAAGGTCTGGAAGCCTGTACCCCATGGAGTCCAGATTCAAGGACATTTTCTTGAGAGATGTGGACAAGGTGTGGCCTGTCACAGGTCTGTGTTGATTCCGTGAAATGGGGTTAAAGAGAGGACTGTGGACTGAGAGGGAGAGGGAGAAGGGGTGCCCCGTGGCACAGAGCGGCAGCAGCAGTGGCAGGAACAATAGGGCTCACAATCCTGGGGATATTTTGGAGACATTCCCTGCCGCTCTTAGTAACCAGAGAAAGCCAGGCAAAGCTGGTGGCAGCTGGGGTTGGGGGGAGACTTATGCATGTAGAGATGGCATACTCCCAGGGCAGGGCTGAGTCAGAAGTACTGCTTTAGTGAGCCTAAGAAGCACCCGGCCCCCAGGGGGAACATAGCTGAGACAAAAGCAGGTGGGGCAACAGCACCAGCCCAGGGAGAAGTAGAAAATGAGAGCTGTATGCAAGTACCAGCCCAAGGAGAGGCAGGAACTAAGAGCTGAGTGTGAGCTCAAATGCGCCTGCCCCAACACAGAGTGCAGCAGAAACAGAGACACTGGCTCCGTGAGAACTGGCATAACGGCAGCAGCACAGGGCAAGGCTGGAGTCACAGTTTCTGTGAACTCAAACAGGGCCTGGCATGCAGGGGAATATCCAGGACAGAAACGCTAACTCTGTGAGAATATAAGTGACAGCAACATCGATTTGGGGCAGGGCTGGAATTGAGTGAATCACCCCAGCTTCCATAAAGCACCGGAGGTTGTCAGGCTGCCGCTTCCCCTGCCGGGGAAGCAGCGGTCTGGCAGAGGAGGCATAGATCCCCCTGTGACTCAGGCAGGTGCAAACCCCTAGAGCATCTGCTTGTTGGAGGAAAGTGGGTCACAGCCCTGTGGGGTTACCAGTGACTGGGTGTGACAGAGGTTGAAGGTGGGGAAGGAAGCATCAATCTTCCTGGATGAATTCATTTGCTGGGTGGGTCCTTCTGACTCCACAGAACACCGGAGCAAGTCATACTCAAGGTGCCAGCACACCCCTGCTATCTAATTGCTGGAGACCTTTTGAACTCTCCCATTTGAGACTGGGTACTGACTGGGACAATTGATTTGGAACTCTTGACCTGGGCCAGTTACCCAAAGACTATCCAAAGTGGTACCCTGGGTGTGTGGTTGTAGGAAGATTTGATTTTCCTTTTTCACTTGTTGACCATGGGGGGCAAGGTGATTTAGTTCCTGGTAGTTCTCCATAGCTGAGACTTCAAACCAGAGTTAGTGATTCACTAGGATTGGACAGAGACCAGCTGAAAACAAAACAGAACCACTTAGCCCCACCACAGCAAGGAGGTCCTCAGTGTCTCAGGCCATAGCACTGTACAAGTCCTTTGCAAAGCTCTAGGGAAAAAGGTACGAACACTAGTCCTAGCTCTTGGGCAAAGGGGCTGGTTAATCTGTACTCCAGGATACCACAACCCAACTTCACTGTATCTGCTCATCTAGCCAATGATGTAAAATACTCATTGGGCCAAATCAGCGGAAAAACTCCTGCAATGTGAACAATCAGAGTAGATCAACACCTCCAAGGAATGACATGGCAGACACACCAGAAGATCCCATTCATAATCAAATGGCTGACATGTCAGAAATCAAATTCAGAATTTGGATTGCAAATAAGATTAATAGAATGGAGGTAAAGTTGGAATTAGAAATTCAAGGAGCATTTCAAAAGTTGTCTCAAGAATTCGATGAATAGAAAGACAAAATCACCAAAGGTTTTGACATATTGAGAAAAGAATTTGCAGCCCTCAAAGACCTGAGAAATACAGTAGAATACCTCAGTAACAGAATGGAACAGGCAGAAGAAAGGATTTTTGACATTGAAGACAAAGCTTTTGAACATTCCCAAACCCTCAAAGAGTAAGAGAAGTGGAGAGCAAAAACAGATCATTCTCTCAGCGAGATCTTTGATAATTCAAAGAAAACTAATATTCACCTTATAGAAATTCCTGACGGTGACAAGGTGGCTTCAAAAGGCTCAGATGCTCTACTCCGTAAGATAATCAAAGAGAATTTCCCAGACTTGCCAAGAGATTGTGAAACTCAGACAGCTTCAGAACCCCAGCATGATTCAACCCAAATAAGGCACCTCCCAAACAAATTATAATTAACTCTGCCAAAGTTAATATGAAGGAGAAAATTCTGCAAGCAGCCGAACATAAGAAAACCATAACCTACAAGGGGAAGAATATCAGAATGACTACAGATCTCTTGGCTGAAACTGTACAAGCTAGAAGAGGGTGGCCATCAACTTTTAATCTCCTAAAACAAAATAATTTTCAACCCAGGTTCCTGTATCCAACTAAACTGAGATTCATTTATGATGGAAAAATTAAATACTTTATTGACATTCACATGTTGAAGAAAAATGCCATAACTAAACCAGCTCTCCAGGATATTCTCACACCTATCCTCCATAATGGCCAGTGCAATCCTCTACCACCAAAGTAAACTCACTCAGAAATTTTTGATCAAATTCCAACTTCCACAGTGGCAAAAGGATTAAAAATGTCCAATGGACTTTTGAGAAACTTGATACCCAAAATTCTACCAGGCTTATCAATATTCTTAATTAATGTGAATGGTTTAAATTGTCCTCTAAAGAGGCACAGGTTGGCTGACTGTATACAAAAACTCAGGTCAGATATCTGCTGTCTACAAGAATCTCATCTTACCTTAAAAGATAAACATAGACTCAGGGTGAAGGGATGGTTATCTATATTTTAGGAAATGGAAATCAGAAAAAAGCAGATGTTGCATTTGTATTCACAGATACAATAGGCTTTAAACCAACAAAAGTAAGGAAAGATAAGGATGGACACTTCATATTTGTTAAGGGTAACACTCAACATGATGAGATTTCAATTACTAACATTTATGCACCCAACCAAAATGCACCTCAATTTATAAGAGAGACTCTAACAGACATGCAACTTGATTTCCTGCAGCACCATAACAGTCAGAGATTTTAACACTCCTTTGACAGCATTGGATAGATGCTCCAAAAAGAAAATCAGCAAAGATATTTTAGACTCAAACTTAACCATTTAACAACTGGATTTAACAGATATCTACAGAACACTCTGTCCTAACAAAACTGAATACACATTCTTCTCATCAACCCATAGAACATCCTCCAAAACTGATCACATCTTAGGTCAAAAGGCTAACCTCAGCACGTTTAAAAGAATGGAAATTATTCCTTGCATCTTCTCGAACCAACATGGAATAAAAGTTGAACTCAGTAACAACAGCAATCTGTATACTTATAATTAATACATCTAAAAGTTGCTTTTTGAAAAGGTCAATAAAATAGATAAACCTTTGGCTAACCTAACCAGGAAAAAAAGAGTAAAATCTCTAATTTCATCAATCAGAAATGGCAAAGACAAAATAACAACAGACTCCTCAGAAATTCAAAAAATCCTTAATGAATATTACAAGATACTCTATTCTCAGAAATACAAAAATCTGAAGGAAACAGACAATACTTGGAAGCATACCACCTTCCTAGTCTTAGCCAGAATGAAGTAGAAATATTGAACAGGCCTATACCAAGTTCTGAAATAGCATCAACTATACAAAATCTCCCTAAAAAGAAAAGCCTGGGACCAGATGGCTTCACATCAGAATTCTACTAAACCTTTAAAGAGGAACTAGCACCTATATTACTTAATCTTTTCCAAAATATAGAAAAAGAAGGAACACTACCCAACACATTCTATGAAGCAAACATCACCTTGATCCCCAAACCAGAAAAAGACTCAACAAGAAAATTATAGACTGATATCACAAATTAATATTGATGCAAAAATATTCAACAAGATCCTAGCAAATAGAATCCAGCAACACATCAAATAAATTATACACCATAACCAAGTGGGTTTTATCCCAGGGTCTCAAGGCTGGTTCAATATACATAAATATATAACTATAATTCAGTACGTAAACAAATTAAAAAACAAAGACCATATGATTCTCTCAATTGATGCAGAAAAAGCTTTTGATAATATCCAGCATCTTTTCACTATCAGAACACTTAAGAAAACTGGTATACAAGAGACATTTCTTAAACTGATAGAGGCCATCTACAGAAAAGCCACAGACAATATCTTATTGAATGGAGTTAAATTGAAATCATTTCCAGTCAGATCACGAACCAGGCAAGGCTGCTCATTATCTCCACTGCTTTTAAACATTGTAATGAAGTCTTAGCCATTGCAATTAGGCAAGAAAAGGCAATCAAGCTTATCCATATAAGGTCAGAGGAGATCAAACTTTCATTCTTCAGAGATGATATGATTTTTACATCTGGAAAACACCAGGGATTCTACAACAAAACTCTTAGAAGTGAACAAGGAATACAGCAGCATCTCATGTTACAAAATCAACACTCATAAATCTGTAGCCTTTATATATATCAACGATAGTCAATCTGAAAAAACAGTTAAGGACTCTATTCCTTTCACAGTAGTGCCAAAGAAGATGAAATATTTGGGAGTTACCTAACAAAGGATGTGAAAGATCTCTATAAAGAGAACTATGAAACTCTAAGAAAAGAAATAGCTGAAGATGTTAACAAATGGAAAAACATACCATGCTCATCGTTGGGAAGAATCAACATTGTTAATGTCCATATTACTCAAAGCAATATACAATTTTAATGCAATCCCTAATTAAAGCTCCACTGTTGTACTTTAAAGATCTTGAAAAAATAATACTTTAATTTATATGAAATCAGAAAAAAACTCAAATAGCCAAGACATTACCCCGAAATAAAAACAAAGCAGGAGGCGGGCGGAGCCTGTGGCTCAAAGGAGTAGGGCGCCGGCCCCATATGCCAGAGGTGGTGGGTTCAAACCCAGCCCCGGACAAAAAA
>NW_003852400.1:35323912-35328845 GCF_000181295.1 Otolemur garnettii
GAAGTCAGGCTCAAGGCCTACAGACACATGAAAAAATGCTCATCATCCTTAATCATCAGAGAAATGCAAATCAAAACTACTTTGAGATATCATCTAACTCTAGTAAGATTAGCCCACATCACAAAATTCCAAAACCCGAGATGTTGGCGTGGATGTGGAGAAAAGGGAACACTTCTGCACTGCTGGTGGGAATGCAAACTAATACGTTCCTTTTGAAAAGATGTTTAGAGATCACTGAGGGATCTAAAAATAGACCTGCCATTCAATCCTACAATTCCTCTACTAGGTATATATCCAGAAGACCAAAAATCACTTTATAACAAAGACATTTGTACCAGAATGTTTATGCAGCCCAATTCATAATCGCTAAGTCATGGAAGAAGGTCAAGTGCCCATTGACCCATGAATGGATTAATAAATTGTGGTAGATGTACACCATGGAATATTATGTAGCCTTAAAAAAGATGGAGGACTTTACCTCTTTCATGTTTACATGGATAGAGCTGGAACATATTTTTCTTAGCAAAGTATCTCAGGAATGGAAGAAAAAGTATCCAATGTACTCAGCCCTACTATGAAACCAATTTATAGCTTTCATATGAAAGCTGTAACCGAACTATAGCCCAAGAAGAAGGGGAAAGAGGAGTGGGAGGGTAAGGGAGGAGTGAAGATGGGTAAGGGTGGGTAATAGGTGGGACCACACCTATGGTGCATTTTACAAGGGTACATGTTAAATTTAGTAAGTGTAGAGTACAAACGTCTGAACACAATAACTAAGAAAATGCAGTGAAGTCTATGTTAACCAGTTTGATGAAAATATTTTGAATAGTATATAAAACTAGCACATGGTAACCCATGATTGCATTTATGTACACAGCTATGATTTAATAAAATATATATGTATATATATATATAAAAGATTCTTCCCATAAATCCATAAATATAAGGACAGAAATCCATATAGAAATGCAATTATAGAATTTTTAAATTAAACTTTATAATTAAAAAATATATATATCTTCAAAATACTCAAGTTCAAAATTTCAAGTTCAAAATACTCAAGTCTAAGAATTTTTAAATTAAACCGTATAATTAAAAAATATATACATCTTCAAAATACTCAAGTTCAAAAACACTCATCAAAATGACATACCTCAATTACCACCCATTGAGTGGTTTCAGAACATCCCAGCATACAGAATATAAATGCTTAAAGAATATGAGGATTAAGAAATTATAAATTCTTTTTCTTCTACTGTAAGGATTACAAAAACATTCTCCCAAATGTGTAAATGTAACATTTTAAAAAGAAGTCTTTAAAAAAAGGTTTCTTTTATATACAGTGTTGTACTTATAACCTTCCATAACATGAAGTTATAAGGATTAAGCCTTCACTTTACTTTTTATTCATCTAACACTTTCCAGTCTTTTATAGATTTAGAAACAACCCTATTTTTAATAATACATCATCTTTCTGACTTAAGTGGTTTAAGATGTGATTAGACACTTAAAATGGAAATGATGCAAAAGAGAGCTATAAACCCAGAAAAGAAAATGAAAAAGGAAAAGGAAAAGGGAGAGGCTCTGTGGTTACAGGTAACTGTAGATACAAGCTAGGAAGCAGGTGTTATTTTCTGTGTTTCTCAGTAAAAATAGCCTCTATTTTTCTTTTAGATGTTACACTGAAGTCATGAGTAGGACTTTATTAAAATTATTCTCAGTATGACATCTCTTAACAGTCCTCTCATACCCATTCATCCAAATCTGGTGTCACTCACAACGCAGAACTGAAGGCAGTCAGAGGAAACCATGTTATCTTAGCTCTCACTCAGTTCTTAAGCCCTAAAATGTTGCATACTGACTGAGAAGTAACAGTTCATTGTAACTAGAAAGACATAATTCTATGCTCTTCTATATATAGCAATCCAGGAAAAAATCCAACAGTCAGGATCTTTAGAAAATAAAAAAAAGATAAACTGATTACTGATTATTCTAAGCAAAATCTAACATATTCGTGTAATCCCAGGAACAGAGTCCAGAATATTAGTTCACTATGTGTACCAGTAAATAAAAGTAAGTTATTATATATTTCAACATACAATACCAGGATACCAGTTAATTGACAAAGGAAATGATCAGAATAAATGGTCAGATGTGTTACTCAGGCTAACCCTTCCTGGTGAACAGGCGGTCACTGTGGTTAAGTCGATTCATTATTGAGAGCCCAGAAAATAAATGTATCCAGCACATTGATAGGCCCTACGGATAAAGAAAGACGGCTACCTCAGGAATTCAGAAAACCAAGGAAGCTTAAAGTTTAGTGCACATAACACTGAATGCACATAGGAAAGTGTGTTGCACATACAAATGTTATTTGTTCTCTAGTTCAAAGGAAATAGTGAAGAAATGTTATGCTATAAGATCTAGAGCCCACTATGAATCTATACAAAGAATAAATAACTTAAGCAACAAAATTAGATACTCTTTTAAAATTTTTAATCAAGTTAATATACTGGGTAAATGCCTTTCTCAATCTTAGAAGTATGTCTTACTTCTTAATTGACATTCTTCTTTTTTTTTTTTTTATTGAATGGTAACTGTGTACATTGATGCACTTTGGGGGTACAGTGTGGTGTTTTCACACACAATCCATGACATTTCCATCAAACTGGTTAACATAGCCTTCATGTAACTTTCTTAGTTATTATGTCAAAACATTCATATTCTACTCATAGAAAGATTCACTTGTACCCTTGCAAGATGAACCACAGAAGTACATTCTTCTAAAGTCAGAGTATCCTGTCCCCTGGATATTGGCAAATTATTATTCTCTAATTCTTATCACTGGGTCCTAGAGATTTGATTCTTTCTATCCTCACTTAAGACCTTTAAATTTTCAAGTTAACTCATCTTCCATTAATTCCATTAGAACAGATGCCCCTCCTAAATAATGAAATCTCGATTTTACATCATGTTTTCATTTTACAATGCTAAACAGGACCCTAAACAGGTTGTATTCACTTCCTTATTACTGAAGGATTCAAGGAGGCAAATCGGTTCTTCCTACTGCAGTCCTTCCAATTTTATTTTTTCTCTTAATTGAAAAACTTTCAAGGGCTATAAGAAGGCTCAGCAGACTCTACTATACCCACCTTTGCAAATTTATAGCACAGGAGTGGGGAACCTGTGACCTTAAGCCCGCACATGACTTTCTAGGTCCTTAAGTGCAGTCTTTTTACTAAATCCAAATTTTACAGAACAAATTCTTTAGGTTTGGTTTGGTTTTTGAGACACAGTCTCATTGTATTGCCCTGGGTAGAGTGCCAGGGCATCATCATAGCTCACAGTAACCTCAAACTCTTAGGCTCATGTGATCCTCTTGCCTCAGTCTCCCAAGTAGCTGGGACTACAGGCGGCCTGGCCACCTTTTATTACATTTTGTACACCTTTTATATTTTTGTTTTATTTTTAAAATGAACGTAGTTAAAATGCTAAAAAACAAAATAAGTTTCAACAAAATAATAGTTCCAGATTGGCACAATTAGAACATTACTAAGCCATAAGGGCTAAATTGAAGGCTGCTAAGCTCAGGCTTCCCTCTTGATGGGCACCACTACTGCATGTGGCTGGTTGGTAAGACTATGGGAGTTGAGAACGTCAGTCTTTATCAGCTCTTGACAAGAGTGCACTGTGTTTCTGTTTGAAGTGAAATCTGTGAATAGTAGTTGCACCACTCAACAGTATTTTTTAAATTCTGTCTATTTAACAGCCCATTTTGTTAAAGAAGCCCAAGAGAACACTGAAGGAAGAAAAGATTTTTAAAATGATGATTGGGATCACAATATTATCTTGTTTCTACTAAAGATGACTTGCTTGTTTTGTGATACTGCAATATCAACATTAAAGAAATTCAATGCTCATCAGCATTATAACATTCATAGAACTGCAAATATCTTAAATTAGGGGGAGAGACATGAAAGGTTGAATTGCAAACATTAAAAGATGAAAAGCAAAAGCAAAGACAATTCTTTTAAGCAGCAATAAGATCTGGAAATAATGCCACTGTGGCAACTTATAAATTAGCTCCTACACTCAGGAAAAAAGGGAAGCCATTCAGTAATGTAGAAATTGTAAAAGAATGCACTGTTGAAGTCGTGACGCTTAGACCCTGGTAACATGGCAAAGTACAAACAACTACCTCTTTCACGGAGAACCACAACTGACTGGCAGCATGAATTAGCCTTCAACTTAACAGAACTTTATGCCGTACTTCAAAAGGAAAGTATATATTATTCGATTGCTTTGGAATCAACTAATACTACTGACTCCCGCAGGGTTTATACTTCATTTGTGTCAAAAAAGATTTTCTTTGCTATGAAGAGTTACTCACTTGGGCACTCTTGTGAACAGAACACAGGGAATAGATATCTTCAACAACTTTCAAGACAGATGTTGTGAAGCTGAATAGAATATGGAAAATTAGTGAGTGAACGTATAAACAGTGCACCTTTCTGTGTGTACCATGTCAAATCTAAAGGGCGTGAACATTCCTTTGGGGGGGTACAACTAAGCCTATGGCAAAAAATCTAAGCATTTTGAAAAAAAATTATCTTTTCAAAATTCTTCTTCTGAATAAAATTTCAGATAAACATTTTCCTCAGTTGGTGAAGGTCACTGGTAAACAAGATGATAAAGCCAAATCACTGGAAGAATACACTGCTATTATTGACCTATTAATTGGAGAACATAATGAAGGCTTCATTGACTTTGAGAATCATGACATCACACTCAAATCAGCATTTCAGCCCCACCTCATTGATATCACCACGGCACCTTAAGAACTGTAGATGGGGCTCGGCGCCTATAGCTCAACCGGCTAAGGCGCCAGCCACGTACACCTAAGGTGGTGGGTTCGAATCCCCAGCCCGGACCC
>NW_003852400.1:35329026-35338158 GCF_000181295.1 Otolemur garnettii
AAAAAAAAAAAAAAAAAAAGAACTGTAGATGGAATTGAATGAGCTATCAGTAGATGACATTTTAAAGTCATTGTCTGATGCTAAGAAAGATCTAAATGATATATGGAAAAATGCAGAATGCTTACACCAAACAACTCATTGCTGTGAGTCTACATTCTCCTACCTAATCCAAATCAAGACAGCCTTAGGGTTACAAATGACTGGAACTCACTAGAGATCAACTGAAACTGCACATCTCCATGTTGCAACTAAACATTCACATGCTTTCCAACAAAAAGCAGTCAAAGCAAAGTCATTAAAAAGATTAAAATTAACAAATAGTTTTCATCTTTCAAAATCATTAAGTTGACCTATTAATTGGAGTTGTAAGATTCTTTCAAAATAATACACATTTTTAAAGTCGATCTAGTTGAAGTTTCTTGACTGCAGCCTTATTTGATTACAGCTGTTACTGTGGCCTTCCAAATGAAAAGGTTCCCCAGGTCTATTACAGCACATCACTCTTCCTTTCACTGGCAGTTAAGTCACTGCCTTCTGTGTATACACATAATAGTTCCTCCCTCCAAAGATCTGTTTACTCCCTTCCTGCTCCTCACAAATGTTCTCCCTCATTTTTATTCACCTTAATTCACACTTCCCTCATGAAGTCTTCCCTGACCATTCTCTAACTCACATGACTGAGTATTCTGTAAACCTTCACACAACTCATTTTGGTGTGCAACTTCATGGCATCATTCACGTTATTCTTCTAATGTCCTTTAGTTTTTCATGCCTGTACTCCCTAAGATTACAAAAGTACATGAAGCAGAAACCATGTGTCATGTTTATTTTTTTAATGGATAACATTATTTAGAATGTGAACACTCAATAAGTAATCAAGGAAATTCATGATCCCCAAAGCCTGAGAACTGTCCTCCCTTTTATTCATTTTAGAATTTTATTTTTACAAACTCTTTTCAAAATTCTAAGTATAGATAGCTGAGCTGTAGGTAACAGGTATTACAGTTGAGTATTCTACACTAGACATAAGCCAAAAAATAGAACAGAAGGTGGCTGTGTTGGAAATCAGTTTCTGAAATTGCAAGAAAAATAAGAGAATGAAAGTCAAACTAAAGAGAAACAAGTACTGGTAATATAAACATTTTCTTCCTTTTTATTTGTCACACTTTTACTTTTCTTATTTTATATACTTGTTTGATATATTACATTATTCCCACAGACATGAGATATAAATGTGCCATATTAAGAATACAGCCTTTTAAAAATTTGCTTATTTTGTTCTTTGTATGTGGTGATATACAAGCATTAAACAATCAAGTGAGGCCATGAAAAACTGTACTCAGCAAATAAAGACATTTGATCATTTCAACTACTTTCATATAGTTTTCAGTTGCCTTCTCTTTCCCAATCAAATGTACATGAACAAAACTATAGCTATAGTTCTTAAATCTTATATTGGTATTTCCTAAAGGTATGACTTCTAAGGCATTTTCTGAGTATATAAAAGTATATAAATCTAGATCATAGAATCTGCAGACACAAGGCAGAGTGATCTTTCCTTGCTTTAGAAACTATGTTCTCGCTTCTAAGTGGGAGCTAAACAATGGGTACACAGGGGCACAAACAGATGTAACGGCACTGGAAGCTAAGAAGGGGGTAGGGCAGTGAGGGAACAAAAACTCACCCCCTGAGTACAGTGAATGCCTGACCGGCACACTCAAATCCCTGACTTTATACAGTGTGTCTATGTAACAAAAACATTATATTTGAAATGAAAAAAATATTTGAAATGAAAAAAAAATGCTTAGTAAAGGAAAAACAAATTGTTCTACCTTTCTTGTATTCACTCACTCAATTTTGAAAGTTATGCTGCCTTAAAATGATTTTTCTTATATCATTGTGAACTCAAGCCACAGATGCTCAGAAAACTAAATGCCCTTTTGAAGATAAAACTAAATTTTCAAGCCTCAAAGGCATACGTTGATGAAATATTTTAATATACGATTAGCCTAAATTATAAATATTACACTGAATGTTAACCAGGCTTCTAATTTCCTTCTTTTTGTCTAATTTTTACTGGTATTCTTTTAGTGTTATTTTCATGCTCCAACATTTTAGATAAACTTCCTTGTCATCATAAAGTATGTGCCTTAAATTATTTCTCTGTAAGTGATGGCTTCACATATTTATATCATATTTTTATCATCCTGGTCTTGGGAGGAAAACAAGCAGACAAACAGAGGCACAATCAAATTAACTTTTCAGAACTTTTCTATTTATAAGATAAAATTGATGGTGTTAACAGTCTTTTATAATACCAGTCCCCCCAAAAGAAATGAATCAGAATTTTATCATTGAATTTCCTATGACCTAACCAGACCATAATTATTGACATATCATACCTAGTAAATATCACTCCTGCACTACTGTACCTTAAATATAGGAGGTTAAGTCAAGTTAGAGTACTTTAAGAAAAGAAACACATTTTTAGGCACTAAAAGTCAAAACCAAATTAAATTCACTTACTATCTTTATCTGCTTACATTTATTTAACAGAATTAAACAAAGAACAGCATTTTATTGTAAGAAAGAGACAAAGGATAAAGGAAAGCCCTGATTTATCAGTCTTACTCCAGAATTTCTATAGCACCACAGACTACAAAAGTGGCGACTTTTATACCAAAATTTGTTTCTTCTCCCTCTCTGTTTTCTAGTATGGTGATTACAGATACTTTTGCCATTTAAATGGAAACATCCACGCATGTAGTCAAGAAAATCACTTGTGCCCAAGAGTCTGAGGTTGCTCTGAGCATGATGTCACAGCACTCTACCAGGGGCAACAAAATGAAACTCCATCTCCTCATTAAAAAAAAAAAAAGGAAATATTCCTTACACAGTAATTCTCTGCGTGGTCATGGAAAAGTATGTTAATAAATCTAGCTCCCCTGACAAATACTGGCAAGGAAATAGGCTAAAAACTCACAGTGGAAATTCACTATCTTAAAATGAAAGTTTTAATTTTTTTTTTTTTTGCCCTCAATAATGATTCTAACAAAGGCTTTATACAAGAAACCATTCCTCTGGTTACTTGCTTTTTTCTTTTTTGAGTGCACACACACAGTCCTTTCTTTGTGCACACCAAAGCCACAATCTTTAAGTATCAGAAACAACTAAAACAATCTATATATAATTAGATGAGAAGAAACTATTATCTTATACAATTTTCAAGAAAAGACTAGCTGTAAGAAATAATACTCAAGGTTCCATAAGAAAGAGATGATGGATGACTGGTACAGAACTGGTTTTATTTTGAGGGAGGAGCAAACCAGAAAATATCAGGCTGAAAAAATAAAATTGATGTTTGTTTTGAATAGTTAAAATAGTCATGGGACAGAATTGGTTCTTGTTTTTCAAAATAGGACATAAAGGAATTTAACAGAAATTGGTAATTACAGGGCTAAGGATATGACATCACCACTGTAAATGTTAGAAATTGTAGAAAACAAAGCTATGCATAGATAATTACAAGGTAATCATGAAGATATATCTTCAGAACAGATTTTAAGAAGACAACTATGCTAATGTTATTAAAATTATAAAAAAAGGTACTAGTAGTCTGGGATTAAATTCCCAGGGAAGTCTGGTATGTCACACGGCTTAGACCAAAACCAAGACAACCTGCCCTGGGAAAGCGTTTCAGGATCAAAAGTGGATTTGAGTATTGAAGAAGATACTGACGTTAAAGATTTATAAGAAGCATTTGAACAAAACTGTATCACAATGTAAAAGAAATCTCTCTAGAGCAATATTTTACATTTAAAAATTAAACAACTTTAATTAAAAGTTGTTTAAAGTAATTAAACAACTTTATATAAACATTTAGCTATTTTGTTATAGCTTTAAAAGTAAAATGTATTCTAATTAGTCAAAAAACTTTATGTAGTTTTCTTATAGGAAAAACAGATGATCACCTTACATTTAGATGTGCCTTGTTAAGACTCACTCTAAAATTCTTACATACTGCCAGCACAATCAATGACCTTTCTTGAGCTCCAAAACCCTAAGTACATCAGCATCCTTCTCATCCACTCTCAGCAGTCCACAAGCATCTCAAACTTAAGACATCCAACACCAAACTCACAGGGCCTGTCCAACAAAAACAAAATAGAAACCATAAACAAGTTCTCTGATTTTCCTTATCTGAGTAAAAAAGTCTCTATTGACCCAGTGATACAAGCCAGAAATCTGGGATTCAGATTTTACCTTTCTTCTCATTCACCCTCTTACCTTTGAACTGTTTGTTCCTACTTCTCTGTATTTCCACTATTAACACTGTACTCTAAGCCAATTCTGTCTTAGTTTGAACTACTGCTTAACTTTCCAAATGGGCAACCTTACACTCTTGACTTCCTCTGAGAAGTCAAAACTAGAGTATTGTTTTGCATAATGTGATCTTTCCTTTGCCTCATAGCAAAAGTTGACATGTTTCCATAACTTTCCATTGCACTTAGAAATCCAAACCCCTAATGGTAGTTTACTTAGAGCTCTGTGACCAACTCTCTCTGACCTCATCTAACTTCCCTGCTCTCCAACTTCATAGCTCTCTTTGAAACACTACTCCAGGCTCGGCACCTATAGCTCAACCGGCTAAGGCGCCAGCCACGTACACCTAAGGTGGCGGGTTCAAATCCCCAGCCCGGACCCGCCAAACAACAATGACGGCTGCAACCAAAAAATAGCCGGGCGTTGTGGCGGGCGCCTGTGGTCCCAGCTACTTGGGAGGCGGAGGCAAGAGACTCGCTTGAGCCCAGGAAGTTGGAGGTTGCTGTGAGCTATGCCGTGCTGTGAGCTATGCCACGGCACTCTACCCAGGGGGACAGCTAGAGGCTCTGTCTCAAAAAAAAAAAAAAAAAAAAAAAACACTACTCCAGGGCTTTCGTGGAACTTTTCCACCCGCTAGGAAGTTTACTGCCTGAATTTACCTAGTTAGTAGCATTTACAATTAGAGTAAAACCACACGTGGGTATGGTCCTGATTCTAGAACACGGTGTTTAAGGAGGCTTTCACAGATGAGAAGCAGGTAACTATGGTTAAGGGGGCTTAGAAAGGGTGAGGAAACTGCACTAGAACGTGAGAACCTGTGCTTCCAACAATAACATAATACAAAGAAAATGTAAACTTATATATTAAGGCTAGAAAAAGGAATATCATAGAAGGTGTCTGGCAGAAAGCAATAAGGTTGTCCAAAGCCAAAGACCCACACTAAGGACAGGTTAGAGTTTATGCACATGTATTGGAAACTCAACCAACTTGAGGAGAAATGAACACAAAGGGAGAAAAACTCCACATTGTTCAAGGTAAGAAAACGACTTCCTGCTAAAATAGTGTCCTCTATTATAACATGATGCCTTAACAGAGTCAGAAGCAATGAAACAAGGCACACGGGGTCAGCAGCTGGTCTACATTCCTTTCTCTCATGCTGCTTTCTCCAAGATAGTTCTCTTTTAATTTACCAGGCTTGCCACATTAGAAGTATGCAGCCACAAAGTCAGCACAGTGATGACTAGTGACACATAGAGAAGGAACCTTTTTTAATACTATGCTCGAGAAAGCACAGTATAAAAAAAAAAATGGGCCTAACACCTCATTACTGTTGTTTCTATAACTACGAAAATATTAAGCAACCAGATAATAAACAATTTGAGAAAACTGATTCATATCCTTCTCCACCAACTGAAAGGACTCACAGATAAGTCCAGTAACAGAAAAGACAGATGCAAATTTTAATAGGAAATGAGATGAGTCTTTTTTGAGAAAAAAAATGTTCTTATTCAGTGGGAGGTGAGTATGAACAAAGTCTGATGGCAAACAGAACAGCCTTCTGTTTCATTTCACATACCCCATGCTTTCCTTCCTCTTAGGCAAAGGAGCACATCATGTTATAAAGTCCAAATGTCCACTTTTCTAGCCCATAGTTCAGAAACAAGAACAGCAAAGGAACTGGATCCTTATAACAAGAACAATGTCCAAACAGGACTTGGGGAAATGTACATGGGCCCAACTTGGTAGGAAGGCCCAGCAATAAAGTTGTTTTATAGAAGCTCGTGAAAGGTTGTCTAGGCTTTCTCCTTCCTTTTTGTACCACCTAGAAAGAAATATGGGAGACTACTGTTATTTGTTGCTGTGAGGGTAAGATAATTGAATTTTCTTAAGTATTGTATAATTCCTATGTTAACAAGTGTCCATGTTGTATCTGAATGTCCTTCTTCACCCAAGTTGTGGGTACACAGGTGTGTACTTCTGTATGGGATTAACGTAGCTCCATATAGACACTGAAAGCAACAAAAATAAAGTTTCCTAGTTGAGTCTAAATCAATTAGAAGTTAAAATTCAGTCAGGCACCATGGCTCATCCCTGTAGTTCCCAGCTACAAGGGAGGCTAAGATGGTAAGATTGCTTGAGGCCAGGAGTTGGAAACTAGACTGGGCAACAGATCAAGACCCTATCTCTAAAATATAAAAAAAAATTCAAAAATTTAGCTAAGCATAGTAGCTGGTGCCAACAGTCTTAGCTACTTGGAACTACTTGGGAGGCTAAGTCAGCAGAATCACTTCACAATCAGCTTGGTGAGACCCTGTCTTCTGGAAAACCAAAACAACAACAAATAAATCAAAAAATTGTCAAATTTTCCGAATTACCTTTCTTAAATTTAGGAATTTTGTTTTTAAAACAAAATACTTTGTTATGTAGATTTTTCTGAACTTCGAACAACCAGCTACATTGCTCCTGAACATCTTTAAAGGAATCTGATTTGAGCGGTGAGAAAGGGGTGCATGGAGAGGTTTTCAGCTGACTTTAAATATTTCTGCATTGTTTGAATTTATTCCCCAATGAACATGTCCTTTTAGGTAATTAAAGAAAAAACTGAATTGGAGTGGTAAGAGCTGGGAAGACACAACAAAGAAATATATTATTAAGAATGTCTTTCAAGGTGGAAAAAAGTTACTCTTCGATAACAAAACAAATTAAGAAAAATAGATTTATTTAAAACATATTCATGCTTTCGGCTAAAATTACAAGCCAGGGCAAAGCTTTAAAGTAGTCAGAGTAAAGCAGAACATTGTTTGAAAACTCTTTGGGGTGGTGAGGCTTTAATTTCACTTTGAAATTTCTAATACATTTCAGAACCACACCTCAGCTCCTTTTTATTTTTCTCTTAAACATGTTAACACGGTGATTATCAACATGTTTGCAGCATCAGCAAACTTGTTAAATTGAAAACTCACAAGCCCTACACCAGATCTAATGAATCAAGAACCCTGTAATGGATCTCACGTGCAGAAATATGCAGCTACGCCCCTCTCGCCACATACAAAAATCAACTCAAGATAGATTAAAGATGTAAACAGAAGACCTGAAACTAAAAAACTACTAAAAGAAAACAGAGGGAAAACATCAGGCTGTTGCTCAAAGTAAAGATTTTATGGTTAAACTTCAAAAGTACAGACAACAAAAACAAAAATAGATAAATGGGACTAAATCTAAAAAGCTTCGGCAAAGCAAAGGAAATAAAGGGAAGAGACAACCTACAGAATGGTAGAAAATGTCTGTAAACTATTCATCCAACAAGAGACTAATAAGGAGGCTATATACATAAAGAGCCAGCAAGTATACGAAAAAGTGCTCAGGTTTTCATGCAAATCAAAACCACAACGAGATATCATCTTACCCCACTTACTAAAGACAAAAGGGAACTCTTACACACTATTGGTGGGAACGTAAATTAGGACAGGTTGTACGGAGAACTGTGGAGATTTCTCAAAAAACTAAAGATAGAAATACCTTACAATCCAGCAATTCGACTAGTAGGCATTTATCTGAAGGAAAAGAAACTAGTTGATTGGCTCAGCGCCCTAGCACAGTGGTTTCGGTGCCAGCCACGTACGCCCACCAAGCTGGTGGGTTCGAGCCCAGCCCGGGCCAGGCCACCAACAATGACAACTGCAACAAAAAATAGCCGGGTGTTGTGGTGGACACCTGTAGTCCCAGCTACTCAGGAGGCTGAGGCAAGAGAATCACTTAAGCACAAGAGTTGGAGGTTGCTGTGAGCTACAGCAGCTTGAGACTCTGTCTCAAAAGAAAAGAAACTAGTTGATTGAAGGGACACCTGCATGTCTATTTTTACTACAGCACTATTCACAATAGCCAAGATATGGAATTGATCTGCAAATGTGGTGTATACATACACAGTGAAATACTGTTCAGCTGTAAAAAAGAATGGCATCATGTCATCTGCAGGAACA
Organism: Otolemur garnettii; assembly: GCF_000181295.1. Lineage (NCBI taxonomy): Eukaryota > Metazoa > Chordata > Mammalia > Primates > Galagidae > Otolemur > Otolemur garnettii. Next base: position 35,337,330 of record NW_003852400.1, read on the forward strand.
CAGATGGAACTAGAAGATATCACGTTAACTGAAATAAGCCAGGCCCAGAAAGACAAATATCGAACTTCATACTTACATGGGAGTTAAAAGAGTTGATCTCATGGAGGCAGAGAAGAATACAGAAAAGGATGGGAAGGATGGGAGGGTGTGTGGGAAGACAGGGCAAGGGGTGCACAGAGGGAGGCAGAAGGAGTAAGAGAGATTGGTAACGGGTACAAACATACAGTTCCATAGAAGTAAGTTCAAATGTTTGATAGAATAGGGTGGCTATAGTTAATAATGTATTGTTTATTTCAAAAACAGCTAGAAGGAAGGACTCGAAATGTTCCAAACACGTAGAAATGATAAACACTTGAGGTGATGGATACCCTCAAATATCCAAATGCATCCCCATAAATGTATACAAGTATTATATATCAATATGTTTTTTTTAAGAGACAGAATCTCACTTTGTCACCCTCGGTAGAGTGCCATGGCGTCATAGCTCACAGCAACCTCCAGCTCTTGGGCTTAGGCGATTCTCTTGCCTCAGCCTCCTGAGTAGCTGGGACTACAGGTGGCTGCCACGATGCCCAGTTATTTTTTTAATTGCAGTTTGGCCAGGGCTGGGTTCGAACCCGCCACCCTTGGTATATGGGGCCAGTGCCCTACTCTCTGAGCCATAGGTGCCGCCCAACCAATACTTTTTTAAATTAAAAAAAGGAACTCTGTAAAGGGGAGGGTGGCTAACTGTGTTATAATGACTTTCAAGTGATTCTGAGTTTAAGAACCACTGTTTTGGCTCGGCGCCTATAGCTCAACCGGTTAAGGCGCCAGCCACGTACACCTA
>NW_003852400.1:35338333-35425830 GCF_000181295.1 Otolemur garnettii
CTCTACCCAGGGGGACAGCTTGAGGCTCTGTCTCAAAAAAAAAAAAAAAAAAAAGAACCACTGTTTTAAGGTGTAATGAATGTAGCATCTACTTATAATTATTTTCATTTTAGAATATAAACTTGATAATTGTTAGTTGATTTAAACACTCAAATTGTTTCAGGCTAATTTCAAATGGATATTTTTTAATAATAAAAAATACATATTTGGGGGGGCGATCTGTGGCTCAAAGGGGTAGGGCACTGGCCCCATATGCCAGAGGTGGCGGGTTCAAACCTAGCCCTGGTCAAAAACTGCAAAAATAAATAAATAAATAAAAACACATATTTGGGGAAAGAGGAGGACAGATATAAACATTAAAGATATATTGCTGAAGAGAAAATTTTAAATACATATTTGTGGTTCAGGTCACTTTTTTGTAAAAGACAGGGGGTACAATGGTACAATCATAGCTCATCACAGGCTAGACCACCTGGGCGCAAGGGATCCTCCTGCCTTAGCCTCCTGAGTAGCTAGGACAACAAGCATTATGCTACAACTTCACCTAGCTTAAATTTAAAAAAAAAATTGTGCACATGCACGTGCGTGCGTGCGTATGTGTGTGTGTAAGAGACATGATTTCATTATGTTGTCCAAGCTGGTCTTTGACTCCTGGGCTGAAGCAGTCATCCCATCTCAGCTTCTCAAGTAGCTGGGACAGTAAGCACAAGCTACTGTGCATGGCCAGGTCACTATTAATGGGACAACCAGCATGGTCATTTACTCTAATTCCTAATAGTCTACAGAGTGCTCCACAAGCATAAATTTATGCTAATAGAGAAAAACATTACAATTACTTCCATGACTTCAATTACCACCTATCTATAGTAAAGATTCTCAGTCAAGGGTACAAACACCTCCTGGGGGATCTTTCATCTCCTACAAGTTCTTATTCTTCTGTACTTAACCTGTCTCCCAAAACAATGGCCAAGGGGTTACTGTGACTGTAAAGAGTGCATAGTATACAGTATACTTCAGTATTCTGGATGGATGAACAGCTAAGAATTACTTGACTATAGATGTCTTTCCTGAACTTCTACTTCCAATGTATTTCCATTTGGAAATCTGAAACTGAACTCAGTATTTTGCCTCTCTCCCATCTCCACTCTTTTTTCCCTTAGCTCAGTCACTGTAGTACAAAACTGCCTTTTAGACTTCCCCCTCACCTTCTAGCCCTCAGCCACCAAGGCGATTCATTTCACTTCCTTAGTAGCTCTTGATCCATTCACTCCTTCTGTCATTGTCCTGGCCCAGGCCTCTAACATCTTTCCCCATCAGTGATTCAGATTCTTAACTGGCTAATCTTGCCTCCAGTCTGCTTTTCTTAGCAGAAAGTGAACTCTAAAGCAGTGGATCTCAACTTTCCTGATGCCGTGAACCTTTAATACAGTCCGAAGTGGTGGCGACCCACAGGTTGAGAGCTGCTGTTCTAAAGGGTAAATTTAATCATGTCACTGCATGCTTAAAATCTGTCAATGGCTCCCTACTGCCCTGAGGACAAGGCATGAAATTACAATAGCTATCACCATTAGCAATCTCTCTTCAGCTTCAAATCTCATTCTACCACTCACAACTCCAGCTGTACTGAATTTTAATTCCTGAAAAGGAGCATTCTTTCCCTTACTCAGCTTTCTTGGCCGAGCTAATTTCTATGTATCCTTCATGATTCAGTTTCGATGTCACTTTTTTCATAAAGCCATCTCTCATCCCCATGTGTTATACCCAATAACCACCTCCAAGTATACAGAACTTAACATACTATGCGGTAACCATGTGCCTCTTCCCTTAGATTTTGTAAGCATTGGACTGTAAATGCTTACTTTGGACTGTATTAAAGGTTCACGGCATTAGGAAGGTTGAGATCCACTGCTTTAGAAAGTTCACTAGTTCTAGAATAGGAACATGTCCATTGTTCACAATTATACTCCTATGACCTAGGTGGCAACACAGGCTGAAATAAAAGCATGAACTCTAGTCAGAAAAACTATCACAAGCAATGAGATCTGGGGACAGTTACATAAACTCTCTCTGCTTAGGTTTCCTTGCCTGTAAATGCAGAGAGTACTACCTTACCAGACTATTTATGGATTAAATGTTTTATATGAAGTATTTAGCACAGTGCTTCATACACAGAAATGTTGACTATTATTATTACTTAAAGTGGTACCTACCAAAGAAAATATTTGCTGAATGAACACACTCTTCACAACTGAGTAATATTAAAAAGACATTTTAATAATGCTAAGATCATATAATTCATTATATTTCCAAATAAAGTGTATAATTCTGTAAGTAGGTTTCAGTTTTATTTATGTTCATGGCACTGAAGTTTCTCAAAGCCAATGTTCAGGTGAGTTATAAAGCAGAATGTTCAAAAAGAATGACCTGTGCCTCACTTTCAGGAACAATTTTTTTATGAAGTTGAATCTGCTCCAAGCCAGGACTTTCTAGGGAATTTGGGGAGGTGTTACAAATTGAGGCAGTTACATTATACCTTGCTGACTGATAAAAACTGTAATATTCAAGTCTATTTTCCCCTGCATTTCCTGGTATCTTTAGTCTTTGTTTAAATCGAACAACTTTATAGATCAAAAAAATTATTAAAACACAAGCTAAGATGAAAAAGGCTAGCAAAATGTCAAAAGCCTCGTTCAACTTCTCAACTTCTTGTGTACAAAGTAGAGGTGTTTTCCCAGACACTGATGCAGCATCAATCGGTAGAGAACTGTTCTTTTCCAAGTTCAAGTTAACAGATGAAGTAAATTGTATTTGCACAGGTAACATTGCAGTAGTCTCTAATGGATTACCAAAAGTATTCTCTTGAAAAAATCTACTGGCAGGTGAAGTACGAATTCGTTCCCAGAAAGTAACACTCTCAGTCTCCGTATATTCCAAATGTTTCCCATTCATGGTTACTTTAGGCCAGGTCATCATTAGGGCAGTAGTCTTGTGATGAATATGTAGAGATTTTACAATAGCCCAAGCTTTGGATACATTTGTTGAAGGTGTAACACAATTTCTAATATCAGTCCTCTTAATATAATGTAATGCTCTGCCAGGCATGGATGGGGGATTCTGGCAATAGATGCTTAAAGTAATGGCTGAAGATGCTAGCCAGTCTCGAAGGCCCAAAAGTCTGCAGTTACACTCCCATGGATTAGAATTTGCCTGAAGATGAATCAATGAAGACAATGGCTTAAGGACCCCTGGAGGTAAGTCTGTAAGATTATTAAATGACAGATTAAGGACCTTCAAAGACCCTCCCATGTTTTCAAATGTATCATTATCAATGCTGATTATTCTGTTTCTAACTTAAGATAAATTAATTTCTTTAACAAACTAAATGTGTCAGAATTTGAATTTTCTAAATCATTATGACTTAAGATCAAATGTTTAAGATTATTAATTCCACTAAATCCATCCTTAGTAACATTTTTAATTCTTTTTTCAGCAAGAGATACTCCAAGTTGACAAGTCCTTTAAATGCAGAGGGTTGTATTGCTTTAATATGGTTATGAGACAAAGAAAGTCTTTTAAGACTCTTAAGTACTTCAAAGGAATTTGATGGTATTTTTGTTAAATTATTACCTTCTAGATATAAACAAACAAGGTTTCCAAGATGTTGAAAGCCTAAGTCTGATATTCTCAAAATTCTATTGTTTGATAAATCAAGTATCCGAAGAGTGACCACACCCTCAAAGGTACCACTCCCGACGACAGTAAGGTGATTTCTTTATAGACTTATGTACTGAGCTGAAACGAGATCGTTAAATACTCCTCTCGGAACAAAAGATACTTGATTGGACTGTAAATATAAATTACGAAGATGTGAAAGTCCCTTAAATATTCCAGGATCTAAGCGTTTTATAAAATTATTATTTAGATACAGGAAACACAGATGCCTCAATTCAACAAAAGCTTTTGGATATATACACAATGCTAGAATTATCCAAACACAATGCTATAAGAGAATGGAGTCCTGTGAATTCACTTTCATTTATATGAGATATATTATTTCCAGTCAGACATAGTAGAACTGTACTTTCAGGAAAATTCTTAGGAATGCTTAAAAGGCTTAAGTTATAGCAGTTAATTTGTCTCCCAGTGCAGAGCTGGCAAACAGACGAGCATCCAAGTATCTCTTTATGTAATAACAGTACAAGCAAACACCTAACAAGAAGAAACCGTCACAGGCAAGGCAATGAAAACTGTAGTCCACACATAGCCCTGTTCTTAATTTTTCTGTTCATATCAGAATTGGCTATAAAAAGAGAAGGTGAAAGTTTAAATCAGCAAAACATTCGTAAAAGGAAAGTTTCTATAATGCTACAACTTTAGTATTCTACTTTAATTAGTATCAGCCAATAATACTAAGTATCATAAATCATACTATGGTGATGGCATATAATAACGATTTTGAAATATGTTTTAGAATTATTAAAACCTACCGGCCACTAACCTACTATTTGACAAAAGAATAATTCAAATTTAATAAATATAAAAGGAAATGTTTCCTAAATTAATTTGAAATATTACAAGTGACAAAACAAAGGTGACAACTGACATGGAAATGACTGAGTTTGGATTTAATATGATACTTTATCAACTTAAAGTCTAATATTGAATAACATTATAATTTAAGAAAAGACAAATTCATTACAGAACAATTATTCTCCTTAAACTACAGTTTTTCAGAGCTAATGATTTTTCATGTCAACTAAAAGTTTCTATTTAAATAAAAAATCTTACCCAAAACAGGAAATTCGTATCATTAACATTCAGCTGATTAAAGTTTTCTTTTTAAATCTGAACAGCGACATTTTTAAACTCCAGTTCTCTCTGTAGCACTGCTGACCTCCACCCCGTGATCTTTTTTTTTTTTTAAGTCTTGGTTTGTTCAGGAAACACCACTCTTCACATTGGTTCCTCTACAGTCAGTATGTAAAACAGGTTGCCATGGATACAGGAAACTGAGAGACAGGAAGTAATTTTATCTGTGTTTCAAAAGTATTGTTGAAAGGAAACCTTGGAAACTTATTTTGCAGAATATAGTTGGAGTTTTCTTAATGCACACCCCTAAATCTCTTATAATTAAAAAACATAATAATGCTTAAAAGGATGTCTGAAAATTTTAGATATTCAGAATCTAATAACAACCTAGCTATCAACAGATAGCTATGGAGTGGAAAAAGCAAGTTAAAACAAGATGTATACAGAACAATATGACTTTTGTAAATCGTTTCAATCCATAAAATATTTACTATGTTTTAAATACAGGTTGGGGACTTTGACTTCATTCCTTAGAAAGAAAAAAAGTTTCACATGATGACCATAAATATTATCACATTATCCTCTATATTTTTCTTTTTTAAATTTTCAAAATATTTTGCTTGTAAAAAAATAACAGTACTACCATTTAGGACCTTAACACGTTAAGGTATGTTTGGGGTTATACAATGGCATAAAGTTGCAGAACAACTACTGACATACTAGGAAGAGTGAAGTAATCTCTTTGACTTTTTGCCCTACATATATGTGAATTAGTTATCTTTTAGAATGAAAATAGATGTGTCTAATGTAATTTTTTTCATATATAAAAATTTGTACTTGATTTACTTATTCATTTATCTCTTTTTTTTGTATTTATTTATTTATTTATTTTTTATTGTTGGGGATTCACTGAGGGTACAAGAAACCAGGTTGCACTGATTGTATCTGTTAGGTCAAGACCCTCTTAATATGTCCAATGTAATTTTTTAAGGTAGAATGTTAAAGAGTGGAATATAAATTGCTGATATTAGATTAATATATTGTTTAATCATTAATTTTCCAAAAGGCCAATCACTTAAGCTTTCTTGTTCTGATTTGTATTAATACTCTGATAGTATAGTCTTAAAATAAAAGTAGTTACACAATTGTTTACTATAACTCTCTTTTGATATTAAGGCAGCTTTATTCCACATGAAGACAACAATTACTTCAAATAATAATTTGAATCGTTTCCATACTAATAACCAGCATTATCTTTCCATGACTATAAATATTAAAATCAGAGACTGTATAATAAAATGAGACAAAATGGAATTACTTGAGGTGATTCATAGCCTGGCATAAATAGAGTAAGATAGATTAAATTTGAATTTCAGTTTGTTGCTCGGCTTTGGATGAATTAGCCTTGACTACCTGTGTTAAGAAAGTTTAATAATGTTCACCCCCATAGAACTTTTGACAAAATCAGGTAAGATATATCTGAAAAACATCTTGTACAAAGACTGACACAAATTATGAGTTCTATTAGTTATCATTTACTTCTTATCACTTTCCTCATTCACACATAAAATGGATCTATGTGGGAAAGCCTCCTAAAAAGGGTATGTGCTTGCTGGATAAGTTGGTACCATCATACAGTTGGTCAAAATGACTGATGGTAGCAACAATTATTAGGCAAAATTAGGTGCAAAAGTAACTGTGGTTTTGGACTATGAATTTTAAATCATTATAACTAGACACAAACACACCTTTATTAACCAAAATAGGGACCACTGCAATTAACTAACTCATTGTCACTAAGGAGAAATAAGTTGATTTGACAAATTCTTGAAAGCATTGTCTAGATCCTGCTAGTTGTGGAAGCATTTTCCTTACAAAGTTCTCAGAGATGCTTGAAGAGGTGGTAGTTGGTTGGCGAGAGGTCAAGTGGATATGGTGGATGAGACAAACTTCACACCCCAATTTGTTCAACTTTGTATCAGCTGCACAACGTGTGGTCACGCATTTTTTTTTGAGACAGAGTCTTCCTTTGTCACCCTTGGTAGAGTGCATGGTGTCACAGCTCCCAGCAACCTCAAACTCTTGGGCTCAAGCCAATTCTCTTGCCTCAGCCTCCCAACTAGCTGGGACTACAGGCAGCTGCCAAAACACCCAGCTATTTTTAGAGACGAGGTCTCCCTCTGACTCAGGCTGGTCTTGAACCTGTGAAATTGGGCAATCTACCCACCTTGGCCTCCCAGAGTGTTGGGATTGCAGGCGTGAGCCACTGTGCCCGGCCCCCTGGTCCAGTGTTCTTATGGAGAAGAATAGGGCCCTCTGTGTTGACCAGAGCTGGCTGCAGGTGTTGTGGTTTTCCATGCCTCTCATCGATTTCCTGAGCACACTTCTCAGACATAAGGGTTTTGCTGGAACTCAGAAAGCTGTCGTGGATCAAACCAGCAGCAGACCACCGAACAGTGACCATGACCTTTTTGTGGTGAAAGGTTAGCTTTGGCAAGTGCTTTGGAGGTCCCTCTCAGTGCACCCCACTAAAGGGGTCATCGTCAGTTGTTGTATGAATCTACTTTTCATTGTATGACACAATCTGATTGAGAAATGGTTCACTGCTGTTGTGTAGAACAGGAAATGATACTTGAAACCAATGATTGCTCTGATTTTTGGTCAGCTTACATGGCACCCACTTATCAAGCCTTATCACCTTTCCAATTTGCTTCAAATGCCAATGACCACAGAATGGTAGATACTGAGTTCTTCAGCAACTTCCCTTGTAAGTGTCACAGGATCAGTTCTGATGATGGCTATTAATTGGTTGTTGTCAACTTCCGATGTCCAGCCACTACACTCCTCACCTTCCAGGCTCTTCTCACCTTTACAAAGCTTCTTGAACCCCACGACACTGTGCATTCATTAGCAGTTCCTGGGCCAAATGTGTTGTTGATGCTGTAAGTTGTCTCTACTGCTTTACCACCCCCTTCGAACTTGAATAAGATAATCACTTGAATTTGCTTTTTGTCTAACATCATTTCCACAATCCAAAATAAATATAAAATAAACAGCAAGTAATAAATCATTACGAAAAAAACAAAGTGAGAAATGTGCATTAAATGTATATAACCACATTTATTTATGAATGTATACCAGTATCAGACAGCAAATTTCGATAAAGCCAAAACTGCAATTACCTTTGCAGCACATTCACGCAACACTGTAACAGGTGTTATATACAGAGTGTCTAATTTATCCTTATAATAACCCAGGTGCTAGCTTGTATAACTGCCTCTCATTTGATGCACAACACAAGTGAGGCTCAAAGAGGGAAAACTAGTCCCATGTCACAGAAATAGTAAAACGTGCCTCTGAAGCCAAATCTAGCTCTCATCTCCATCTTACTGCGTGCGTCCTTTTCTCTCTGAGATTCTTAGAAAGAATGAAAGAAACTCAAGGAAAAGAAATATCTAAAAATAAGATGTTCCTCGGGCTTTGAAGGAACAACTTATGACATATACACATTTTTTACATAAGAAAAACAAAAAGGTACACAAGACACATAATTTTACTCCTCTGTGTACTTTTTCTATTCTTATGTTTTTGTCCCCTTGTTGGTGCTAGCCAATCTATAACGATGATTTTTCCATATGATTTCAACCGCTTTGAGTCCTTAGAGCCAATACTTTATTCTCATTCAGCAACGTATCTTACTTTCATACTAATGCACTTTGAGGTTCTGAAACATCAAAGCAAACTTATTTGATCACAGTTTAGTTTTGGGGTAACACATTTAAAAAGAGCCCATCATACAATGGTTGGTGATTAGATAAAGTTACACGGTGTATGTAATATGATGGGCACATATGAAAACAGTCTGTCAGAAGCTTTTATTTATTTTGCAGCCAAGGCACTGCTCCTAGTTGCAAGGAAAACACTGAGAAAGTAGTCCCAGATTCATAAGCACTCAGAACTTCCCTAAGTAGTTAGGAAAGGAGACAGATGCCAACAGTTGTTCTAGGATGCCAGGTGCAAAGAACAGTATCTACCCTAAGGGTGAAGTAGGATGTGACCTCAATGCACAGCATGGTGACTCAGAACATAGTAATATCTTAAAAACACTGATGAATGCTTGTTGTTTTAGTTAGCATCCTATTCTTTTTTATTTTGTTTTAGAGACAGAGTCTTACTTTGTCACCCTTGGTAGAGTGCTCTGGTGTCACAGCTCACAGTAACCTCCAACTCCTGGGCTTAGGCGATTCTCTTGCCTCAGCCTCCCGAATAGCTGGGACTACAGGTGCCCGCCACAATGCCCAGCTCTTTTTTGTTGCAGTTTGGCCAGGGCTGGGTTCGAACTGGCCACCCTCAGTATACGGGGCCGGCGCCCTACTCACTGAGCCACAGGCACTGCACTTTAGTTAGCATCTTAAGGTTGGAATCAGAAGAGGAAGAAGAAAACGTTTTAGTTCTAATGAATGTTTTAAGGGTAATTCATATTAGAAATAAAAATGAAAATGGACTGTTTCCATTCAAATCCTAAAGTGGTAGGATAGAAACATGTCAAAATACATTAAAAAGTATAGGACTAGTTTTTTGGCAGTTGATTTTCAAAGGACTGCCAGAAGCTTTAAAGAAAATTATAAATTATTATAATCCTTCAATTAAAAATCAACAAGCCTAGGAATTAATAATTTATTTCTTTTTTCATAAAACCATTTTGTGTACAGATGAAGGCAGTCAACATGCAACTGTTCATCTTCCTAAAATTTGCCTATACCCTCCAGCTTCTGGTAGATTAAAGGTAACAAAAACAAGTTTAGGAATATTGACCATTTCAAAAATAGGGATCTTACTCAATTATGCCTGGGAAGAAAACAAATCAATAGATTCACAAGAACCAAAAGATACATAATGCATAATTCAGTCAGAAAATAAAAACATTAGAAGTTGCATCAGAGAGTTTTCTACCCTGGTTGAATTGATCAGAACCAAAAATTACTACAAATTGCATTAGATTACACACAAAGAAGACAAATGTGCATAATCAAAGACATTCTTTTGAACTTCTCAGGGTATCTACGCCCTTAGAACCTCAACATCTAAGGCACTGAAACCTAAATAATCTTATTCAGATTTCTATTTTCCTTACACAACAATAAAAGAAAGAAAAATAATCACCACTCAATATACCCCAGGAGGCCTGCTCATTTCATAGTCAACTCGCAAAATAAAATGTTGAAACAAGTTTCTCCTTGTCACGTCACTGACCCTTTCCACAAATTATATAATCATATGATACAAACCAGGCTAGAAATAAGTTTAAGTTATACGTTAAGGATAAAACAGCAAAAACCCAGCAAGTATGGAGAGAGAAGGTGAATCAAGATGGTGAAAGAGAACCCACCAGCAATCATTTTCCCTGTAGGAACATCCATTTGAACAATTATCCGCAGACCAAAACACCTTCAGAAAAGCAAAAGAAACCAGGTGCTTGGTTTTGGCTTAAGAACAAGAAAAGATGCATCGAAGAGGGTAGAAAAGACAGTCTTGCATTACCCACACCACACCCAAGCCCAGCAGTGCAGTGCAATGCAGTGAGGGAATCTGTCTGTTTGGTGGAGGGGAGAGGGAAGTGTGCCTGAACCTTTTCCTTGGAACCCAGTACTGGCCAACCCGGCACCTAGTAAAACACACCAGGAGGCAGAAACCCATGGCCCCTGATTACAGGCCAGAGCCCACAGACAGGGTTCCTAGATCTGCCCTGGAGTACAAGGGAATCTGCCACCGTGACAGGAAGAACCTGAGTCTCAGCCCACTTCAATTGTGGTAACTGAAGGGGCCTCAGACCCCAGATAAATTTCAGGTAGGCAGCAGCAATCACAACCCGTGGGCGAGCACAGGTCTGCACTGGTTGAGATGCCAGATTTCAGGTATAACTCAGTGTGACAACAACTGGAATGGCAGGGGACTGCTTTTCTCACTTCTCTCCCAACTGCAGACAGTAAAGTGTGGACAGAGACTCCTTCTGTTTGGAGAAAGGGGAAGGAAGTACATAGAAAACATGGCCTTGAAACCCTGTTCCCGCCTACTCTCAAAGTAAAATTCCTTATCTAAGTACTTTGTTTCATACTATTAAAAACAAAAATTACCCTCTGCCTATGTATATATGAAACATAAATAAATTTCATGTTCCAGGCTCAGCGCACAGAGCTCACTGAGTAGGGCACCGGCCACATTCACCAAGGCTGGTGGGTTCAAGCCTGGCCCAGTTCTGCTAAACAACAATGACAACTGCAACCAAAAAATAGCTGGGTGTTGTGGCAGGTGCCTATAGTTCCAACTACTCGGGAGGCTGAGGCAAGAGAATTTCTTAAGCCCAAGATTTGAGGTTGCTGTGAGCTATGACATCATAACACACTACCAAGGGCATCATAGTGAAACTCTTATTTCCAAAAAAAAAAAACAACCAAAAACAAAAATGTCATGTTCTAATTTGGGTCCTATCCTCAAGATATTTTATTATATATAAGTAAATGTTCCAAAATCTTAAAACAAAACAAAACACCTGAAATCCAAAACATTCCTGGTCCCAAGCATTTCAAGTAAGGAACACTCAATCTATATTAAATTTCCACAATTTATACTTGAAAAATATTTTGAACAACCACATACTTGTATAAAAAATTGACAGAAACAGTATTCTTAAGAAAAATGTAAAATAAATATGTTTTTGATACAATTTAGATATCTTTCTATGCTTATCATGTGCCATTTATTGCTTTTTCTCTCAATAATCTCAGTACTTTAGAGAATTTTTTTTTCTTTTTTCTTTGTGGCCCTGGGTATAATGCCATGGCATCAAGCCCACAGCAACCTCAAACTCTTGGGCTCAAGCGATTCTCCTGCCTCGGCCTCCCAAGTAGCTGGGTCTACAGGCACCCACCACAAGGCCTGGTTAGTTTTTCTATTTTTTGTAGAGACAGGGTCTCACTTTGCTCAAGCTGGTCTCAATCAAACTCCTGAGCTCAGGCGATCCACCTGCCTGAGCCTCCCAAAGTGCTAGGACAGGCACAGGAGGCTAGGACATACCTCCGCTGTATGTTAGAAAAACTTCTAAAATGCTTTATCAATCCTAATTTTTTTTCCATTCATTTATTTATTTTGTTTACAGAATGATGACTATTGCCAAGGACTACATTATTTAATATTTCAATATCAAAAGCCTGGATAATTACCAAGTCACTGTTTTAGGTAGCTTAAATTTAGTTTCCAAAAATAACTAAGATGCCACTCTAGTTCATAGCAAGGAACTCTATCTGTCATGTGCTTGTCCATCTAATAAGCAGTATCATCTACCAGTTAAAAGAGGAAGTCCTGGCATTTAATAAGCTGACCAGGTTCAAATTAGGCCTATGCCATACCACATGGCAAGAGGCTCAACAAAGCTAACAAGGCCAAAAGAGTCACAAGTGTCCCATACCATATTCGTGTGCCACATCTCTTACCTTAAGAATGTTATTTAACATCTTTTAAGCATTTGTTTGCTCAGGTAGAAAAGGACAGTCATGCCTATACATCATGGAACTATTTTAAGGATTAAATGATATAAACATCACCTGAGCACTTGGCAAAATGTACGGTATTTCATAAATATTATCTATTGTCATGGTGTCAGGACAAAGTAATTACCTATGTTCTTAATCCTAATTGCCACAGAAGTAAATAATGCATAAAAAACAATAATGATTCCTAAAAATAACTGGACTTATGTCACTAATTTATTACTAGAATGTGCATGCGCTAAACATTCCTGAAGATGTAAAGATCAAACATATTACCACTATGTTTCTTATGCAGTATCAAGTCTTCAGGCTTGTTTTTAAGGCTTCACAATTGAAAGCACAAAAAATTGTCTACCAGTGAGATGTCTTAAAAAGTACACCCATGAAGGGCGGCACCTGTGGCTCAAAGGAATAGGGCACCAGCCCCATATACCGGAGGGTGGGTTCAAACCCAGCCCTGGCCAAAAACTGCAAAAAAAAAAAAAAAAAAAAAAGTACACCCATCAAGCGGCCTTTAAGAAGCATGACCCTTGGCTATCCCCCGAAATCTAGAAATTTGCTATGAGAAAGAGGAGAATTCCAGATGTGTACATTGATATAAGACTCAACAAAGCTGACTGGGCCAAAGGAATAAGAAATGCCTTATCATATCTATGAGGATAAAGATTTATCAATGCAGCTCTGTATGTCGGTTACCTATATCCCTGTCACCACTTTCAAAACTCTATACAGGTAATGTGGATGAGAACTAATCACTGTCAAATAAATCACTAGAAGTACAAAAAAAATATAATGCCAAACTCCTCAAAAATAGGCATTAAACCAAAGAAAACAGACATTCTTTAAATGACCAAATCAGAGCATTTTCTATTTGCTTTATGAAACTGAGAATTTATAAGGAGAAAAAGACTACTTGCAAACTTACGAATTATCCAAATTAAAAAAAAATTAATAAAACTCTTGAATGATCAGAATTATACTTTGAAATGTTAGATATTTAATCACTTGCCACATCATTAACTTCTAACAAAATTGGCATCCATATACATAAAATTAACACTGCCCCGTAACACACAACAACACTAATAACCAAAAACAGTGTTAACTTTTTAATACTTTATAAAAACACATCTTAAGAGAACATTCCCTCACCTATTATCAGATGGCAGAAGAGAAAGCAAAGCCAAAGCAGAAAGTTTTCTTCTCTCTGGTTGGGTAATGTTGTCCATTCGATCAACCCACATCTCAATCATATTTCCCAAAAGCTGGTCCATCTGAAACAAGAAAAGGAGGCAACCCAAAATATGTGAAATGCTGTTTACTTATAGATTAGTACTATCAAAGGTACTATCAAAGGCCTTTTAACTCATGGTTAAAATTCAATCACAACAAAAAATACAACTAGAAGACCTGAATTTGGGGCAACCCCCAAACTGGACAGAGATAATTTGAGCAAAATCAGAAACTGACTCTAATTAATCCTGTGAGCTAAGCAGACTTATTCAAAATACCTATGTAGCCAATGAGTGACTTTAATAATTTCACTTAATAAATCACCAATCAGGTACAGTAAAAAAATGTGTTTTTCAAAATGTCAACTCGTACTCATTGATTATTCAATTGTTCAATGTTCTGTGATTTGCTGGACAGATTTGCTACTACTCTCAGAGGAGAGGACAGGTCACAACCTCAAATTATAAAATTTCAAAGGAAAACAAAAGAATCATTTCCTCATACATGTGCATGGTACATTAAAAATAAAGCTAAAATAAAATAAATCAACATAATATAGAATTAGTGTGATGGTTAATTTTGTCACTGGTCAAACTCAGTTAAGGTGCCCAGGTCAAACACTAGTCTAAAGATGCTGCTGTGAAGTATCTCGTAGAGGTGATTAATATTCCCAAAGAGTTGACTCTAAGTAAAGGAGATCACTGTAGATAATGTAAGTGGGCTTCATCCAATTACTTGAAGGCCTTAGGAGCAGAAAAGCATTCCCAGGAAAGAAGAAATCCTATCTCAAAACTAACAGAAATCCTGCTCGAGTTTCGATTCTGTCCTGTAAAATTCCGATTTACCAGCCCCCACAATCATGAGAGCCAATTCTTTAGTCTTTATCACACACACACACTCTCTCTCTCTCTCTCTCCTGGTTCCGTCTCTGGAAAACCCTGATGAACACAATTCAGATCTATAAGGGAACACACAACAAGTGTACTGATCACTTAGACTAAAAGTGAACTATACAGACTCAAAGAGGATCTCGGGGTGTGCTTATACAAAATTCGTTTTGCCCCAGAGGCACTGTGAAACTATTACTAAGGTACTGAAGTTCCATGAATCAAGACAGTTTGTTAACTTCTGATTTATACCCTGATGTATCCAAATCATAGGAAATTTGGAAATAAACGGTCTAGATAGAGACTTACTATAATTAATACATAGTACACAAAATTTTAATACCTTGTACCCATTAGAAAAACATCTATCGTGTATCATTAAAATATAATCCATAAAACTGAGTCTACATTAATAAATCTGACTGAAATAAAAATGCACTTAGCACAGACATATCTCACAGTAGTCTAATTTAATTATGACTTATACATATTTTCTTTATTATAAAAATATTTAATAAGTAACAACATATAGTAACAGTGAACTTTGGAAAGCTTGAATTTAAATAGTACAGGTAATTAGAATAGAAGGGGTTAGCAAGCTTTTCCTATGAAAAGGAATAGTCAATGTTTTAGGTTTTGTGAACCAAATGGTCTGATTTGCAATCTTTCATAAATCAGCCATAAATAATATGTAAACAAACATGCATGCAAGTATTCTAATATAAAACTGATGCATAATATTCAAGTCATGAAATACAGTAGAATTTCCATAGCTGACGACCTCCCTACATTGACCACCCCCTTAAATTGACCTAATTTTTACAGACTGCACATGTACCACATGTACATTTCAGGATGGAAGGTCTAGTTCCTTATGTTGACCACTTCTGTATGCTGACGAGTATGTTACAGTTCCTAGGGTGATCAACTTACAGAGGTTCTACTGTTACTATTACATGTTGAGTATCCATTGTCTGAAATGCTCGGGACCATACATAATCTGGATTATATATTTTGCAATATTTACATATACTAACCAGTTAAGCATCACTAATTAGAAAACCTGAAATCCAAAATGTTCCAATGAGCATTCACTTTGAGTGTCATGTCATACTCAAAATTTCTAATTTTTGGAGCATTTCAGATTTCAGACTTTCGTTTTAGGGATACTCAACTTGTAATAGGCAATCTGTAGTCTTAATAAGTAGTAATTTCTTGTAAAGTCCATGGTCACGAGTGACTTCTTATCTTCTGTTAAACAAACTGCAATCACATTGAAAGTGAGAATAGCCCTCTGGTGTACTGTATGGGATATTTAGAGATTCTGTATCTCTAATGTCTCTAAAGACATTAATTCAACATGAATGACATTTGTCATTCAAAAGACGTTAATTTACCAGGTGGCACCTGTGGCTCAAAGAGCAGGGCGCCGGCCCCCTATGTTGGAGGTGGCCGGTTCAAACCCAGCCCTGACCCCCCAAAATAAAGCAAAACATTAATTCATACAAAAGTTGTATTTAATTAGTTGGTTTAACTATATTCACTTTCAATGGTCAAAACTTCATAATCATCATTTGACAAAGTTAAAGTTATTTTTTCTTGGAATTAACTTGTTTTTTCATTTTTAAATTGGACTAAAAGATCAGCATGCAATTTTACTATGTAACATTCAATAGAAATCAAGCAAACAGAAGTGGGGAGGAGAACGTGGGTCAACTCACACTTAACGGTACAATGGGCAATATCTGGGGATGGACACAATTTATAACCTTAACTCAAGCTGAACAAAAGTAATACATGTGGCTGCAATGTTTGTACCCCTGTAACACTCTGAAATAAACAAATAAATTAAATAATAATACTTTGTTTTGAAGGAATGAATGTCATACTTCATTTCTGTAATACCTTCCATTTTTCTCGGTGTACTTTCTTTCATTTCATATGTTCAATCACTTTTTTTTTTTTTTTGGTCAAATTTGTTAGCTAAAATGCCTGAAATTATTTCCAAAAATAACGTTCTAACAGGTTAAGTCAACACTGCTAGTCAACATAATACTGAACAGGTACAACCAGGCAATGAAAGGGGGGTGAAGTTGGAGGCAGTGCATGATGGTAGTTGTAAAAAATTCTAAGGATCCTATAACAAAACCAAAGTTACCTAAAAGTCACAAGATACTTTGTCAGTACATAAGAATCTATTTCATTTCTCTCTCTCTCTTTTTTTTTTTTTGTAGAGATAGTCTCACTTTTTTGCCCTTGGTAGAGTGCAGTGGAGTCACAGCTCATAGCAACCTCCAACTCCTGGGCTTAGGCAATTCTTCTGCCTCAGCCTCCCAAGTAGCTGTGACTATAGGCGCCTGCCACAACACCAGGCTAATTTTTGTTGAAGTTTGGCCGGGGTTGGGTTTGAACTTGCCACCCTCGGTATATGGGGCTGACGCCCTACTCACTGAGCCACAGGCGCCTCCCTATTTCATTTCTCTTGACTACCAACAAGCAACTCTGCAATTGTCAAAACTCCATTTATAATAGCAGCAAACCCCCAAAATAATGAGATAAATTTAACAAAACACATCAAGTCATGTACAATAAAAACTATAAAACAATGCCACAATGCCAACAGCAGTAAAAAAACCCCACTCAAATAAATATAAATCCATTCATAGACTAGAAGAATAGATTTTATTAAAATGCCGCCTCCCCCCCACACCAAATTCATCTACAGAGGATCACACGATCCAATTCAATATCCATCATGTACTTTAGGAGACATTAACAGGGCAATTCTAAAATTGAGGTGGAGGATGGCACCTGTGGCTCGGAGGGTAGGGCACCAGCCCCATATACCGAGGGTGGCAGGTTCAAACCCAGTCCTGGCCAGCTAAAACAGCAGTGGCAACTGCAACAAAAAATAGCCAGGCATTGTGGTGGGTGCCTGTAGTCCCAGCTACTTGGGAGGCTGAGGCAAAAGAATCACCAAGCCCAAGAGTTGGAGGTTGCTGTGAGCTGTGATGCCATAGCACCCTACTGAGGGCAACAGAGTAAGACTCTCTCAAAAAAAAGATAAATAACTAACTAAAATTTAGGTTGAAATGCAATGAACACACAATAGCCAAAACTACTTCAAATAAGAAAAGTAAAGTCACCAGATTTCAAGAACAATTATAGATCTATAGTAACCAAGAAAGTGTAAGATCAGCATAAAAGTAAAACTTATATCAATGAAACAGAACAGAGTAAAAAAAAATAGACATATAAGTAAGTGGCCAAGTGATTTTTGACAAAAGTGTCAAGGAAATTCAATGGGCAAAAGATAATCTCTATCATAAATCAGGCTAGAATAACACACATACATGATGTGTACCTACATACACATGCATATTCGTGTTTATTCATATATATATGAAATATGTAGTGACTCATCTCCCATCACAGACAAAAACTTAAAATAAATCATTGGCCATAAAAACTAAAACTATAAAACTTCCAGAAGAAAATGCAGAAGGGCAGTGCCTGTGGCTCAGTAAGTAGGGTGCTGGCCCCATATACCTAGGGTGGCAGGTTCGAACTCGGCCCCAGCCAAACTGCAACAACAACAAAAATAGCCAGGCATTGTGGCAGGCACCTGTAGTCCCAGCTACTCAGGAGGCTGAGGCAAGAGAATCACCAAGAGCTGGAGGTTGCTGTAAGCTGTGACACCACAGCACTCTACCAAGGGTGACAAAGTGAGACTCTGTCTCTATAAAATAAAAATAAAAATAAAAAAAGGGGTGGCGGCTGTGGCTCAAAGGAGTAGGGTGCCGGCCCCATACGCCAGAGGTGGTGGGTTCAATCCCAGCCCTGGCCAAAAACTGTAAAGAAAAGGAAAAGAAAAAGAGGGGAAGAGGGAAAGGGGGAAGGGGAAGGGGAAGGGGAAGGGAAGGGAAGGGAAGGAAATAAAGAAAATGCAGGAGAAAATTTTCTTGACCTTAGGATAGGCAAAATACTTCTTATATCAAACACAAAATGCATGAACAATAAAACAAAACAATAATTTAGTAAATTAATACAAGAGGTTCTATTCTTATAAACATTAACAAGAAAATAAAGCATGCTGGAGAGCAGAGAAAGAACATTTACAATACACACACCTGCCAAAATCTTAAATCTAAAGCATGTAACGCACAACTCAAAAATACGCCAAACCACCTTCAAAAATTGGAAAAAGATTTTACAGCACAATATACAAAAGGCTGGTAAGCACATAAAAAGAAAAGCAACATCTCCAGTCAGAAAAATGCAAACTAAAGCACAATGAGATTTCCACTAGCAATCCATTAGAATGGTTAAAATGAAAAAGACTAGCAATGTTAAGTGTCACTGAGGATCAAGAAACAACTGAAACTCAAAATGATGAGACCATAAAATTCTACAACTGCTTTAAAAACAGAAACAAAGACACAAACCCATGCAAAGACAAATGTATACCATTCATGCCAGCTTTTTATTCATAATAGCCCCAAACTAGAAATGACACCAATGTCTACCACCAGATAAATGAATAACTGTGAGATGTAGACTAATGACTTAAAAATGCTATTTGCATATTATATACACATATAGTCTCAAGCAACTGACTCACCTACAAACCTATTCCAAACTTACTCTGGTAGTTGGTCACAACTACAATTTTTTTTTAAATTAACTTTTGCTGAGGCCAGGCACAGCGGCTCATACTGGTAATCCTAGCACTCTGGGAGGCTGAGGTGGGAGGGGTGCTTAAGCTCAAGAATACAAGACCAGCCTGAGCAAGAGTGAGACTCTGTCTCTATTAAAAATAGAAAACCTAGCTAGGCATCGTGACATGCACCTACAATCCCAGTTACTCAAGAGGCTGAGGAAGGAGGATCATTTAAGCCCAGGACTTTGAGGTTGTGGTGAGCAGTGATGACACCACTACAGTCTACCCACAGCAACAGAGTAAGACTCTGTCTCAAAAAACAAACAACAACAACAACAAAAACCCTAAGCTTTGCTGAAATGGTTATTTTCTACAATAATTAGAACGGAAACTCTCCACTGATGGCATTAACAGTAGTTCACTAATGGAATGAGATAAAGTGCATTATTACATGCAAAAATCTGTTTCAGGTTATATATAAGGAAAAACTGCAACCATAAATAAATCAAAACTCTATTCTACAGTAAATAGAATAGAATCACCTACTTTTAGCAAGAGCAAATTATAAAAATTGGCCACTGATGGATTTCTTTTTTATTCTTCTACTTCAAATTATGAAAACAAAATTACTAAAAACTAGAACAGGACTTTTACAAAGATTCACCATTTCATCAAATATGTATTTCCAATTGATATTTGGATAAAGACTTCCTTAAGTATATTGATTCTTACCTCCTGATTAAATTTATGGGCCATCTCATTGAGAAGTGAAGAAAAGAAGCTAGCGTTTTGAAGTAGGACTCGACCCATAACTCCAAGGTACGTGGACATCACTACAGGATACCTCTGCACAATTAAAATATAGCGTATGTAAAATTTTGTTATGATAGAAGTACTGACAACTATGAACAATCACTGACACAGTAACAATCAACAGGGATATGAAATAACAATATTCCCCCCATATTGCTTCTCTTTAGGACGAACTGCAATATTGCCTGAGTTCTAACTCACTAAATACATTATATTATAATTATAAATAATAAATATATTTATATAAATTATATATGTATTATGTATACATATATGATACATCCATATCTATATCATATCTATATTACCTTAAATGCCCCTAACATAGTTACATAGATCTTCTGAAGGGCTGAACTTACAAAAAATAACCAGTGGTTTAATACATTTGGTCTATAACAATATTATAATAACACCACTTTTCCCTTCATACTCTCGATAGTCAAGCATTGGAAATAAGCCACTAACCATTCCTCTATCTCAAATCACTGTGTTCAAGTACATTTGCAATGAGTGAAAGAGCTGTCAAAGAAAATCTGCCCTTTCCTGTGTGGAATAGGAAAAAGCTAAGTTGTGTACATATCTGGTAATTTACAAGATTTTATTTAAGGTGATCCAAATGTTAAGAAAAGCTTTTCTTTTGCAAAGGACAGGCCATGAAGAAAAACTTAAAACTAGAAGCCTGGAGTCCAATACTAGCCTTAGAAAGTCAAGAAAAATCTTACCTCCCCTTCTATAATACCCCTGAAAACACAGGGTAAAATTGGTTGAAACATTTGCGAACCCAATACTGGGTTCACTTTGAGGGCATTTTCCACAACCTAAAAACCAGAAAGACAGAGTGGTAAATACTCAATCCTGCAAGTCATTGCTTCATGCAAAACACAGGAAAGAAAACAATGTACTAAATCAAATACTACAGACCAACTTTGATAAAACATGCAAGTACACCTGGTATGCAATATTCTGAACTAGGCACTCTTTTACAGAATAATCCACTTAAAAATTTAAGTCTGGGGCAGTGCCTGTGGCTCAGTGAGTAGGGAGTTGGCCCAATACACCAACGGTGGCAGGTTCGAACCCAGCCCTGGCCAAACTGAAATAAAAAAGTAGCCGGGCACTGTGGTGGGTGCCTGTAGTCCCAGCTACTCAGGAGGCTGAGGCAAGAGAATCGCCTAAGCCCAGGAGTTGGAGGTTGCTGTGAGCTGTGACACCACAGCAGTCTACCGAAGGTGACAAAGTGAGAGACTGTCGCTAAAAAAAAAAAAAAAATTAAGTCTGATGTAAAATATGTAATATTTAGATATAATATTTAGACATAGTTATACATCTTGCATAGAATTACACTTACACAAGTTGCATATAGAATTACACTTTATCATACTGGGTTAATGTAGGCATCATACACTGTTACTATTATTGTCACATTTGCAATTTAAACGAATAATCCCTAAAAACTGTTGTAAAAGGCTTTCAGAAAGTACTGGCTTTTTTTTTTTTTTTTTTTTTTTTTGAGACAGTCTCAAGCTGTTGCCCTGGATAAAGTGTCGTGGCATCCTAGCTCACAGCAACCTCTAATTCTTGGGCTCAAGCAATCCTCTTGCCTCAATTTTCTATTTTTAGTAGAGACAGAGGACTCGCTTTTTGCTCAGGCTGGTCTCAAACATGGCTTCAAGCAATCCACCTGCCTTGGCCTCCCAGAGTGCTAGGATTACACGTGTGAGCCACTGTGCCTGGCCAAACATACTGTTTCTAATAGTGAAAAAGTTAGTAGCATCTACACTAATTGCCCAAATGAAATCTACATTTAAGTTTCTTAATAAATTGGAGGGAAAGGGTATTTTGCATATATAAAACTGCATATTTATTAAATAAGAATCATATTTCATTTATAATTATACAGATTATTAGGCATAAGTATTGACTGCTACATAAGAAAACTTGAAATAGAAATTACTTTTATATGTAAGCATGAAATTCAAAGCAAGATGGATTTTTTTTTGTTTATTTTTGGTTTACTTTTTGTACAGAGAGGAAAGCAGGGGTCAGGAAGAAGCAATAAGGTCCCTGAAGGACATTTACTTCAAGTTCCAGCCCAGGGCTTGAGAGGTGGGAAAGAAAACAGATACCATTTGAGAGGCTTGTAAGCAAGTACCAGACACTGGGCAAAGCCAAGTTCCTCTTTATGACTCCAACAATGGTTCTCAAGATTGACTCCTGGCATTCTGAGTGAGACATCCGTTTACCATGCACAACTATCTCCTGTAGTAAGGGGCTCTTTACATCTGCTATGTCTGCTCATTGTGTGCCAATAGTATATTCCAGATATATGATAATCAAAAATGCCTCCATGCATTTCAGAACATTACAAGATATGCAAGCAGCACACATGATAGACAACATTCTCCAATTTTAAGCAAGTCATAAAGGCAACATCCAAATAAAGATTAAGAATATAAAAACCTTTATGTTGGCCAACTACTATGCAACCCACCAAGAGATACAAGTTTAAAAGATATTTGCTGGTTTGTGATTATTAAAAAAACAAATAAACAAGAATGTAATAAAGGATACCAATTCTTGATTAAAAGCAAGAGATAAGATTCAGGATTTTGGAGTAGGGGATGTAATTTTAAAAGGAAAAAGAGAATGAGAGACAAACTCTAGAAGTAGGGAAGAAGAAATTCAAGAGGAAACTGACACACTTGATCAGAGAATTTAAGAAGAAACTTAACTCATGTATCTTCTCCTCCCTCTTCTTCCCCTCAAACCTTAGGAATTAGTAGAATCATACGGCTTTGGAAAGGAGAAAGGGTAAACTTAAAAAAAGAATACAAAGACGGCTGAAAATAAAGAAAAGAAGAAAATAATGAGATTGAAAGTCTAAAAAACAGAATGCCAGATACAGTATTTTCAATTAAACATATCTGGGCAATTGACCCCACCAGGAGAAGAAAGACACTGTATTTTCTGTAAAAGGTCTAATTAAAAGAGATTGCCTCCAGACTAACAGAGTCCATCAGTGCTGTTATAGAGTGAATTTGAATAAACGTACATTAAGGCACATCATAGTAAAATTTTAGAACACTAGAAACAAGCAGCAACTCATATAAGCTTAAAGTAGCAGCTGGGGGGTGGGGGGAGTGAGCCTGGCTCTGAAAGAGAATTCCTGGTGTGCCTGCACACAACGAACTGGTGTCTGTCCGAGAGCTTAGAGGGTACATGTCAAATCTATTATGTGTAGAGTATAAATGTCTTAACACAATAATTAAGTACGAGTGGTGAAGGCTATGTTAACCAGTTTGATGTAAGCATTCCAATTTGTATATAAAATCAGCACATTGTAACCCCATAAATGAATTAATGTATACAGTTATAATTTAATTAAAAAAGGAAAAAATGAGATAATTGTTACTTCTAGGGATTATAAAAGGTTATATAGAAAAGGAGATGTAATTACACCTAACTACATGTGTCAGCTTCAAAATAGGAAACATAGGAATCATAACATAAACACTGAATATTGATGTGACAAAAATATTGATAAAACTTTATTTGGAGGATGAAGGTACAGAGGAAAGGCAAAAGGAAAGTCAACAGATACCTAAAATTAAAAGTTCCCAGGCAATGCCTGTGGCTCAAAGGAGTAGGGCACCGGCCCCATATACCAGAGGTGGTGGGTTCAAATCCAGCCCTGGCCAAACTGCAAAAAAAAAAAAAAAAAACCTTCTGTGCTCCTGAGGGGTACAAACCTGACCCCAGCCAAAAAAAAAAGTTCCCAAAGGAACAACACGTAAGTGTTATTTACTGATATGAAAGCATAAGCAATACAAGCAGTTGTCTTTGCACAGGAAAAAAAATGTCTGGGGCGGTGCCTGTGGCTCAAAGGAGTAGGGCACTGGCCCCATATGCTGGAGGTGGTGGGTTCAAATCTGACCCTGGCCAAAAAAAAAAAAAATGTCTGACAATGGTATTGCTGATAAGTCTTTTAAAGAAACTTTATCTAGTTGATGCTAAACTATGTCATATAAAAAAAATTTAAGAAGAAAAAACACACGGTTTGAAGAGAATTTATAGCAATAACAATGTGGCTGGGGCTGGCCTCAATCCACAGGAATCCTTGTAGGATTTGGGGGGTTCATTAACATAAGGGATTAGACAATCTACATATGGACAAAGAAGTATGGAAAGGATAAATATTTCAACAAAGTCACATAAATACATATTTAGAGCATTATGACTCTTAAAATATAATTTTCATTTAAATGTATCATTAAATATAAACCAGTGGTCTCTCATTAGGCATATTCTTTATATACAAAGGTATAGTGACATTGTATAAAAAATACACAAATATTTGAAGGCTAAAATGGAGTCTTTTATTCTAAGTAAAAAAGGTCAGGAGCCATAGCTAAAGAAGATGAGATAGTTTTTGAAAAATACGCAAAAAAATTCATTACCAGACTTTGGGGGGGCAGGTGTATGGGACAAAATCAAGAGAAAATCAAGAAGTAGAGCTTTTAAGATACAGATTATAGAAGAACAGGTGAACAGTAGACCCAAAGTGAAAATGTCTCACATTGCTCCTCATTTTCCCAATAGGTCAAACAGGTATAATTATGATGTCAATGACAACGATGGGGAACCATTTGAATACTGAATTTGACGTGTCTGTGGGAAATCTATACGAAATGCCTCTATATTATTTATTTTATACTGAAAAATCCCAGGTCCTAATAACTTTGTCTCTACCTACTATGTATGTGCCCATACACACACACACAAACACACACGCTTCAAAATAACAATAGCAATGTTATTGATATTAACACCACTACTGAATGTAATTTTAAACTTCTTTTCTTTTAGTTCTAATGTTATATCCCATTAGGGATGTACACATAAAATACTATGTGTTAAAATTATTTGAAATATTTTTCTTGGACAACTATGCCACCAACACCATAATTGTTAGATTCAGCTGTTTCGAGTCCATTTTTTGTCTTTAGAAACTGCATTTTCTTTTTTTTTTAAATCATGTAAAACATTACATGATTCCAAACTCTAAAGTACAAAAGAAGTACACATCTGGGAAGATATACTACCTTCCATCATCCCTCACTTTCCTGCTGGAAGGCTACTTTTATTCACTTGGTTTATTCTTCCACTGCTACCTTCCCTCCACTCTTTAAACAGGAGAAAACTGTGGACATGCTCTCTGCTTATATTGTTGAAATCACTTTAAAGCTTTATACAGACATCATTTCTTTCCAAAGCTGCATCATACTCCACTGTATAACTGAGCGTGCTACAATACCCCTAATCACCCAATCATCTATGACTGATGGATTTTTAGCAGCATTTTTCTAAGACTTTTGCATTTTCGTTTTCATCTATCCCTTTCCTGAATCAACTGATTGTTTATAATCAACAGACTGTTTTACAAACGCCTGTGGATTTAGGTTGTACCTAGGACTCAACTTTCTTAATTTAGGCTTGATTGCATGCAAAGTTATTAAGAGCATAAATGCTGATGACAGAATGTCTAAGTTTACATCACAGTTCTAATATTTACTAGCTGTGTGACCTTGAACAGATTATTTACCATTTTATGATTTAATTTTTCACCTGTAAAAAACAGTACTATTATCATATGTTTATGTCAAGATTAAAGGAACCCCATATGCTATATGCTTAAAAATAGGTGTCATCAAACTATGGCCCGCGGGCCACATGCATCCTGTCTAGGACATTCATCCGGCCCGCTGGGTGTTTTTGCCGCCGCTGCCTGTCCGGCTTAGCAGCTGAGTCGTCCTGGGGCCCGCAGTCCAGCCCTCCAATGGTCAGAGGGACAGTGAACTGGTCCCCTGTTTAAAAAGTTTGAGGACCCCTGTTTAAAAATGTGTAATATTCAATAAATGCTAAGATTAGCTGTCATTATAAATTATACCTTAAAAGTATTTGTATCATAATCCTTATCACAGTGAATGAAAGAAACTTAGCTTAATAATGCTTGATACGACCATGACGGAAAAGAGAATTTCAAAACTCAAATGGTATGTGTATATACTGACAAATTTCAGATTAAAGAAATATTAACAATTTAAATTTAAGTAATTTTAGAATATAATTGTACTCGTCTGAATAACTTGTTCCGAGTTACATTATATAAAAAATTCTATTTTTGCTCTAAACCATTTACTCCTAAAGTAGGCATACTGGTCTCTCTAACTTTTATAACAATGCAATTTTATGCTTCAAAGAACAAAGAAGTTATCTGTAGAAATTAATCTAACAGTGACATTTTGTCAAAAATATATTTAAAATGTTATATAGCATACTATAATAAGAAACAGGTCAGAGAGATATTAAAAATAAAAATAATGAGCTAATATTAAAGACTATTATTATAGCTATACTAGAATTGAGAACAGGAAAATGCCAAAAATTTTGAGAGTTCTACCAGCCTTCAAATATAGGCATTGTCCTAAAATATTCCTTAACATAAAAGTATACATTTTATTCATAACAACTTATATATTACTATTTAACATTCATTTATTAAATGACATCTAGTGTCCATGATTTCAAATCAAACATTACGGGTTCAGTAAATTACATTTTAAACACGTTATCAGATTCCCAATTTTTAGCTCAAGGATTTGTACCCTATTAATAACCTACTACTGGCATACTCAAGAGAGAAACTGGTTTCATCTGTAACTTGTACTAAATATTACAAATATTTGACTATATTTGGAAGGTGACTAATCTGTGCTGAATCATTCACCCAAAAATCATTATAAATCATTATTTAAATAGCTGAGGGAGATACAATGACATCACTTTTTTATATTTGCTAGTAAAATTATAAAGATAGTGTTGTATAGTAGGTTAGTTTGTAATTTTCAGTGCTAAAAAAGTTTTGAAGGATTATGTTACTATAAAAAGCAAAAAAGAATAAGATACAATTAATTTTAAAGAGGTAGGTGAGATATATAGTTCTTGATAATGATATATTATCATTTTATAAGCCATCTGCTTGCTTTTAAAAGTAAATTTGATTATCAAATTATTTATTATAAGCATTTATGCAGAAGAAATGGTCAAAGAATAAGGTAGAACAACTTGGTTTGTTTTGTTTATCTGCAGCCACAGATGTTCGCAACTAAATAAATTAGTTGGCCTACAAATGTTATTAGCCTATTTTCCCCAAAAGGGAGACTATACATCATGGCCATCAAGTTCATGTACAATTTAAATTATATTAAAGTGGACAATTATAAGTGGGCAATTTAAATTGTACATGAACTTTATGGCCACCATGTATAATAAAACAGCTACATAATTAAAGTAGAAGCTCTGTAATTTGAACACCCAAGGGACTGTAAAAAACTGGTTAATATATGGAGGTAGTTCACATAAAGTACATGTGTTGTATGTCTGGTCTATGAAAATTAGGTCAATTTAAGGAGGCAATCAATATAGGGAGGTGGTCAACTATGGAGGTTCTACTATATATTATATTCACATATTAGGTGAAAATACACACCTCATTACAGGGTAAGCATTGTAAGTGCTTTCTATGTATAAGCTCAAGTAATCCTGACGTCTACCCTAGAAAGCAGGGAAAGTTATCATTCCCGTTTTAAAGATAAAAAGTGAAGAACAAAGAGTGAACTGCCCACTTCACAGAGCTTGGAAGTAGCAGAGCCCACATTCTAACCCTGGCATTCTCATTTCATTGTACATACAGACTATACTCCCTCTAATTATTTTGTGAGAATATAATTAAAAAGTAGTAAGAAGAAACTAAATATTTTCTTTAGGACATCCTAAAAACTTGCCTTGTTTTTGAAGTTTTACAATACTCATTCCTGAAAATTCATAAGTTATCTTTCAATAATTACTTTGATAATGTCGCAGGGAACTCCCCCGCAATGTTTTAATTCAAATTTGGTCAGGGGGAGCTCTAAATGTGAGAAATACATTTAACCTCTCTTAATCACACAGAATAGATGGATTATAATTTAACAGAAAATTTCCTATATTACACAGTTATAGATTAAAAATCATTTAGTATAGCTCCTTATATAGTAAACGAGGGAACTGAAGTCCAGAGTGTACTCAAGAGGTATATCAGTAGCAGAGCTGGGTGTGCAAATCAAGGTACTGGTCAAGACGAGAATTCCAGACAGACCATTAGTGTACTTGAGAGAAGGTATTTCTCCTGGATGTGCTATAAAAGTATGGAATGCCTGCTTTGCAAATCACTATGTACGTATTCAGAGGAAAACAGAGTATATATTTATTGAACTCTGGATAATAGAGAAATTCACAGTCTAGTAAAAGAAAAAGATAAACATACTAAAAAGATCTATAAGGCAATATCAAAATGACATGGCAATTTTCTCCCATTTCAATCACTCCCACTCTGCTTATCATGTTCTCCTTGAGTAGTCAGAATAAAGTTCAAAGTGTCAATTTCTAGTTATCTCCTCCACCTTCATAGAAGAAATTAACACCAAGGCAGAAGAGGAAGCTCATGTCAGTTTGGTAGAGGTATATAATGATATTACCTATAAGCACTGCATCTAGGAGAACATGCTGAAATAATATTGACGACAAGTAGCTGCTGTAGACTGGCCTCAACTAACCAACGTCCCAACAAGCCATAAGCACAGATTCCTATTACTCTTCCCAGCCCATTTTGGTAACAGTGGTTTACATTCTTACCCTTTAGTAAATTCCTTACTCTCAAAAAACAAAGAAAAAACCGTAAAGAACTCAAACTTAAAACCAAAGAGTTCTGCCATATTCCAAAGAATTCTGCCATATTTACTGTCTCTTTAGTTTATAACATTATTTTGGTTTTAAATTCTATTATGATTCAAATATAAAACAACAAAAATCAAAGAAAGTGCTATTTAGATCAGGTTCCATTCACTGCCTTTCTGCACACAAAAGCTATTTTTAGTTTCTAAAAGTCCCTCGTATGAGTCGAATTACATCATCCAAAAAGGTAACGCTGAATGTGACCTGTAGCTGTGAATGTGGCCTTATTTGGGAATAGTGTCTTTTCTGATGTAATCAAGGTAAGATAAAGACATTATTAGGGTAGACCCTTAATCCACCGTTACTGGTGTCTAAAAAGAGAGACACCCGAAGACCCTGGGGGATAACATCACGCAACAAGGAAAGCAAATAGCATGATGTGTCTGTCTATAAGCCAAGGAACACAAAGACTGCCTGCAATCACCAGAAGACAAGACAAAAGCTTGAAATAGAATCTCCCCTAGAGACGTCAGAAAGAGCAGCACCCTGGAAACACTTTAATTTTTGGATGACATAATTAATATAAATGTTATAAATACATTTCTATTGTTTTAAGCCACCAAGGTTGTAGTACTTTGTTCTGGCTTCTCTATGAAATTAATACGGGCCTTTAAGATCTCCTCAAGCTAATTCCTTTTCTTATCGATTTGCAATTTACCACATCCATTATGTGGCAGTGATGCCTCCAATATACAGACACTAAACTTGTTTTAAATGACACCATCATCCATCCCCACCCTCAGACACTGCTAACTGTACTTTCCTGCTAGGCCTGTAAGGCCTTAGTCTTGCTCACTTCTCTGTAGTATTTAACAGTATATTAGCCTGATTCACCCTGGTAGGAGTGCAAGAATTAGCAAATAAAAATATAGTCATGCATTGCTTAACAAGAGGGCTATCATATAAGAAATGCACAGTTAGATCGATGATTTCATCCTTGTGTAAACATCATAGTAGACTTTATGGCACAGCCTACTGCTCTTAGCTGCCAACACACATATAGTGTGTTACTGTACTGAATGGTAGCAGGAGATTATAACACAATAAGTAGGTACTGATGTATCTAAACACAGATAAGTCACAGTAAAAATATATATTATAATATTAATACATATTTATCTATCATATGTAGGATCCATGGTTGACTGAGCTGTTACAAGCCACACGACCATCTTAGGTTTGATCTGGCAACCCCAGCCCCTACTACACTTTTAAGACTCAGCTTCCATCTCAATTCCTTCCTTAAAAAAAAAGAAAGATGTTAACTGAGGGTTTAGACATAGAGGTTCTTCCTGAAAGTATGTTCATTAATACTCCAAGCATCAAAGTCTCTAAATAATTTTCTCTTCAAAAAATTAGAATTGGGTAGGTATACTGTTGGGTATAGGCATGATAAACAGTAACTGAGGAATTGATGCTTGTTAACTATGGTGTAAAGATTTGTGTCTTGAAAAAAAAAAAGATTTGTATCTCGGCCTAATTATTCAGGTGGGAGATGTTCTGTGTAAATTTGAGGTATAGCTAGAACTCCTAGAACAAGAGTTAAATTTCTTTTTAGCTCATTCACCATCACTTGTGTGTTAAGTGTCACTGTCTGTCATGAATATGCCAATTTGTACATGTTAAACAGCTGACAGATCATACAAAAAACTAAGATACACTGGATTGTACTGGGTGAGTCTGAAATTAGTGGTAAAGAAGTATGGTGCCTGATGTTACAGCAACACCTCATTCTTAACTGTGTTAACTGTGCAGCCAATGTCAGGTGTACCAAAGCATTCCTTTGACTGCTTTTTGGGGCAGTGTTGATAGGATAGGAATGAGGCATTTTGGAAACTCCAAGGGAGGCTTATATTAGAGGTTGGCTGATACCTATCTTAGAAACTTAGCTTTGTTGGTTACATTTTGCATCTTTGTAATAACTGATATTCTTTGTAACAGAGTGTCTCTCTGTTTTGGCCTATGTTAGAAGTAAGATTATATCTTGCACAGTTTTTCTATCCATCTCTGCATGGAAGAGTTAAAAGAGTGTCACAAGGTCCAAAATGCTACAGAGAACAATTGCTTAGAGAGGAGGAAGTGGATGTATAGCGTGTAAGCAGGCGTGGAAGCCACACAGCACCAGGTCTTGGACCCTGTTCTTCAGGTATCCTCTATACATTCTCTTTCTGCCATGCTTCAGGAGTTCCAGCTGGCCTTCTGTGAGGCCAGTAGCTATTCTGAAGTGCTGGCTGCAGGATTAAACCAACCTTTATGCAACTGACTCAGTACTTAATGGCCATTTCTTCTAGAGAATTTTGTGTGAGGGAATGGCTGTGGGTGTGGGATGGGGGAACCTTGAATTTAAAACTAGAAATAAGATCATGTGGTCTGCTTCCTGTTTAGACAGGCTAAAACATCAGTTGGATTTACATGGAAGCCAGGCCATAGAGTGACAATTGATGGCTTGTGTGTAGATAAGCATTTATCCTGGTCGTGTTATCCAGGTTGGTTTGTTCAAGCTCCAGGACACCTTCTTACGTTAAAAAAGTTAGTAAACATCAGACAAGTTGAGGAGAAACTAATAAAACTGTCTTACACTTAAAAAAAAGAAAAAGAAAAAGAAAAGAAAATGTGTTCTGCAAAATGATGTGTTAGACGACTACTTCTATATTTTCTCAGCAATATAAGCAAACAGTTAGTGATGATTCCCAGAAGGAAGTGTTCATGAAAATCACCTTTTTGTAAAAATGAAATGACAATGTCCTACGTTCTATCTCAATTTTCAAAAAGTTCACCAGGTGATTTTGAGATGTTTCTGACCCTAAACCACTACTGACAAAATACTGAATACTAAGTGGTTGTTTACTTGTCTCCTCCTCCCAATAGACTTAATTATTTAAGAGCAGAAACTGTGGTTTTCCTATCACCTATGCTAACCAGACAAAAGCACTGAATACCAATAGAAAGGACTGACAAACTGTGCCCATAGCCCAAATGCAACTCAGTACGTGATTTTGTAAATAAAGTATTGGAACACAGCCATGCTCATTCATTTGTAAATCATCTAGAACTGCATTCATACTATAACAATCTTCAACAGTGGAGATCAAGACCATATGGCCCACAATATCTAAAATATTTCCTATCAGATCTCTTACAGAAAAGGGCAGCTGCCCCGTGATCCATAAGGCAAATAACTGAAAAATCAGCAAATGATACAGATGCAATCAATTTAAAAGTCAAATTAACCTTACATATAATTACATGGATATCTAGAGTTTTATATGTGTGATAGTATCTCTGAAGTACAGCACATTATAAGCTTAGACTGATGTTACTCTTATCAGATGTACAACATCTATTGTATTGGTTAATATAAGACTTCACTTTCAAACTTTTACCCCCTTAGGCCCCAACTATACTTTGTATTGTTGCTATAATTATTGTGATTAAATACATTTCTTATATTGAACTTCCTTAGGCAACCAATTTTTCATTTCACTGATAGGTAGTCAAATCATTTGCAGTATCTAAGGCAATGCCCTGGTTTTTACATTAGAAATGCTATTTTGTTATGACAGTAACGACTCACCTCTCCAGAATTCAGCTCTTTTATCTAACTTGGAACATAGGTAAGGAAACTAGAAACTAAAAAAGGGATACTTTTTATAATACCCCTCAAATGCATAAAGAATCTTATGCATGCCTTACATATATACACATTTATACAGTAAAGATATATTTTAATGTGAGGTTTCGGGTTTTTGTTTTTCTTTCTGAGACAGAGCCTCACTCTCTTGCCCAAACTGAAGTGCAGTGGCATCAACATAGGTTACAGCAACTTTGAACTCCTGGGCTCAAGCAATCCTTCCACCTCAGCCTCCTGAGAAGCTAGCACTACAGATGTGTACCACCACAGCTGGTGTATTTTTTTTTTATTTTTTATAGAGTCTTACTATGTTGCCCTGGCTGGTCTCCAACTCCTGGTCTCAAGCAATCCTCCTGCCTTAGCCTCCCAAATGCTAGAATTATAGGCATGAGCCACCACACCCAGCTACATTTATGCTTATGTGTAAATATGTGTATTTAATTAATACTACTTATAATTTTAATATAGATATATAATATATAAAGATAATATACAACTTAGAACCTGTTTGTTTGTTTTTTTTAAAGAGAAAGCATCAAATGCTGTTGCCCAGACTGAGTGCAGCTTAATCATAGCTCACAACAGCCTAGAACTCTTGGGTTCAAACAATCATCCCACCTCAGCCTCCTGAGTAGCTGGCATGTGAACAATTCAGTTGTTTTTTTTTTCCCAAAGGAAAAAGATTTAATACGAAACTTCAAGATACACATCATGATAAACAATAACATTTATGAAATATCCTTTTGATGAGTTCTGCTTTTCCATGTTTTCTATTAACAGTTCAGTTCTTAAATACACATGATCTCAACAAACTTGGTTCTCCAACTTTGACAGCCAACTCAAAACTACCAAATTTTAGGTGAAAATTCTGTCCCAAAAGCAGACTTACTAAATGAAGGGGTGAGAAGTATTATGTCATCATATATATTCTAAATGTCACTGGACAATTTATAAAAGAAACTTTGCTGCAAACAGTAAGGTCTTAAGATAGGAAACATCCCAATCACCTCAGACCTTGTTATAAATCCCGAATTGCTTTTTAATAAACATCCAGATGATCTGTATGCACTTTAAAAATTGAGAACTCTGGTCTAGTGGCATTAAACCAAGAAAAGAAAGAAAATACCCTGTCCACAATTATGTCAAAGATGACCCATACCTTAAGCACTTGAACTTGACCTTCTGTAGTAATTTCCTTTAATAGCTCACAAAAGGACTGACATAGACCCACTGCATAAGTCTGAAATTCAATCAAAAGTCAATATATGTATAAGAATATATCTAAAATATTAAAAAGGCATAAAATTCATTTGAGACTCACTATAATCTATTTAAGAATTACACTGGGGAGGTTTGATAGAGGGTAAAAGGTGGGACCACACCTGTGGAGCATATTGCAAGGGTACAAGTCAAATCTGTCAAGTGTAGAACATAAATGTCTTAACACAATAATCAAGTAAATGAGGTGAAAGCTAAGTTGATTGGTTTGATGTAACCAGGTCAGTTTGTGTAAAAAAAAAGTCAACACAATGTACACATTGTACCTCACATATGCATAAATGTATTCATAATCTATGTGTATTTGACTTAATAAAAAAAAAGAATTACATACTAAAGGTCTGAACATATAAATATCAATAAATTAGAACTCTTAGAAAAAGTTAAGGAAAAAAAAGATTCTATATCTAATATAGAATTCATTGATATACTGATTTTTATATTGACTTATACAGCATATTCTCTGTGTTAAATAATAATAGAATGGCAGGCATCCCATCTGCCCTGCAGTAAAGAATATCACAGTTAATGTTCCATTCCCCAACCCCCTGAAAGTAAGAGACAGCTCTAAACTTTGAAAAGGCACCTCCTCATTTCAAATGAGAAATAACAAAATAACTACATACTTTCTTATAATGCATAAACTACTGCAACATACCTGTAAAAATTCTGTTGACGATAAAAAGATATAACCATTGATAATCTTAAAGCAGGTTCTGAGATTTTCTGAACTTAGTTCTGCCAAAACAATAAATTTCAAAAAGCAACACAAATTAGTTTAAATGAAGTGATTCACTTTTATTTAAAACTGAGTTTATATGCCTTCTTTACAAATCTTTTCAGAGTGCTATTCAGACTACTAGTATCGATATAGATATGTATCTAAAAACTCACATCAACCCATAATTTATCACTAGGTGAAACAATCAATTAGTAGTGATTAACTACTAATCACTAGTAAACAATCATTTACTTTTCACCTATGCAAACAATTCAGGAAAAAACCAAGCTCTGCCCATTTTCTCCTTTTCAAAACAAGCTAGAAAACAATTTGACCCAACCTTTTAATTCAAACTAAATTTTTAGTGTAAGCAGGGCAAACATACAACAGAATCATTTTACCAGGGATATTTTCCCATCTGCTTAAATGGGTTCACACAACAAGATTTATTGTTCTTGCACTGGCACTAAAATTGTTAGTTATAAACAATTTCCTTATTAAACTCTCACAAATTATTTTGTATTTATATATTCTCAAACCTTCAGCTTTTTTCTTCAAGTCTCCGACCCTACGAAAACCTACACTCAAAAAAATGTTCTTAAACATGTAATTACCAGCATGACACAGAAAAAGTACATTGTTCTTAGCTATTCCTTTCCAAGTGCAAAATAGAAACTATTATTCATGTTGAATATCATCAAATGTTGACGGGTGCTTTTATAAGTCTTGTTACAGAAAACAGTATGACACAACAGAATACAGACTATATACATAAAATTATATAGAGCAAATCCTGCCCCCCCCCAACTATCATCTGTGCCTAAGACTTGCCATTCTTTGTTGCAAATATTTCAGAAACTCTATTCTTACAATAAGACAGGCTTTTTTTTCTCCTGGACAAATCTTAGCCTAGATCCTCTGGATGCTGTTTTAACTCATAAGTAAGGAAAGCCAGAAGACACTCTATTCAGATTTGAATTTTGCATTTTCAGAAAAGAATGCAATCCTGCCCCTAGCACAACATGCCTTTTATTAAGACATTAGTTCCTATACACTTTAATTTGATAGACAAGTTTAAAAACAAAAATGAGGATGGCAAGGGGATAGAGAATGACTAGCTTGCAGCCATGCTACTAAAAGACATTTTAAAAACAAAAAGTGTCATCTATTTATGTTTACAACAAGAGACAAAAATCTCAAAATAAAGAGGCTTCTTTAGTAAATAACTTTATCTTTATGAGAAAGGACTGACTCTTAAAAGTATACAGCGCATTTCCTCTTACAGATATCTAAAACACTCTTCCTAGGTCAATCTATACAAACATGTATTTAGATAATTAGGTAACTTCATACTGCTTTCCACGCCTCCACTATATCCAGAACAGCTTCTACTAAATGTTTTTGGACATGTAAAAAGCAGCAAATATTAAATATTAATATTAAAAAAGCCCTGAAAGTAATAAATTTCTCTATTTTAGGGTACTGAATGTTGATGATTTCATTCATGAGTTCCTAGTGAGACTCTAAAGAGAAACTACTGTCTGACCCTAAGACCAGAAAATACTGTACTCCAACCGTGCAGATCTGTATTTATTTTTAGTCACCGAATAATTTAAGTCTATGATTCTCAACCAGGGGCAATTTTGACTCTGACATTTGAAAATGTCTAGAAATGTTTTTGATTGTCATCAGTATTATAAGAGCTAAGGATATTATTAAATAATTAAAAAATAAAGGCAATATTGATGTCAAGATCTATTAATGCACAGATATAATTTGTAAATAAAACTTCTTCATATTACTGATGCAAATATACAAGTCACAATGCAGAGCACAAATTATACATAACTTGTTTTGAAAGACAGAAGTAGGAAATAACTAATTCAAAAGTATCTGCATCACCTGTATTCTTTATTTTTAATATAGAATTTTAAAAATCTTTAAAGATTAAAAATGCTTAAATCAAATACTTGTTATCAAAAATCTGAAATTTCATTAGTTCTTAATTTAATTAAGTAACAAATCCTAAAGAACCAGCCTGACATTAGGATCTTTTTTCTTTTAGAATAGTAGTGAATGGCATGGTGCCTAAAGCTCAAGCGGCTAAAGCGCCAGCCACATACACCAGAGCTGGCAGGTTTGAATCCAGCCCAGGCCTGCCAAACAACAATGACAACTACAAAAAATAGCTGGGTGTTGTGGCGGGCACCTGTAGGCCCAGCTACTTGGGAGGCAGAGGCAGGAGAATCACTTAAGCCCAGGAGTTAGAGGTTGCTGTGAGCTGTGATGCCACAGCACTCCACCCAGGGTGACAGCTTGAGGCTCTGCCCAAAAAAAAAAAAAAAAAAAAAACCAGTCGTGATGTTAATAGAAGTAGCTGTATCAGTAATAAACATAGTAGCAGGATGGTGCACGTGGCTCAGTGAGTAGGGCACAGGCCGCATATACCAAGGGTGGCAGGTTCGAACCCGGCCCTGGCCAAACTGCAACAAAAAATAGCTGGGTATTGTGGTGGGCGCCTATAGTCCCAGCTACTTGGGAGGCTGAAGCAAGAGAATCACCTAAGCCCAAGAGCTGGAGGTTGCTCTGAGCTGTGATGCCATCGCCCTCTACTGTGGGCGACAAAGAGAGACTCTGTTTCTAAAAAAAAATAAATAAAATAAACATAGTAGCAAAACACTTAAATAGCGCCTACCATGTGCAAAACACATAAAAGTCCTTGTAATGTGATAAGAACTATGCATCAACTATATAGCTTGCTATAGTAAATCTATACTAAGGCACTAACCTAAAGCGCCACTAAAAATAGCATCATATGGTTACATAAGGTTATTCATACACCTTTTGTTTAAATCTCTTCTTTCTGGCAACCAAATCCCATTTCCCACCATGCTACAGGAATCATACATTGTAGAGGCCAGGTATGCTGAACTTGGGGTAGAATACAAAGGTAAAGTATTCTGTGTGAAATCACTGAGTGTTAAAGTAGCTGATGCTGTTCATCTCAAAAGTTAATACTGGGCCTGGCTGAGGTTTCTAGTGCTAGGTCAAGTATAAAGAGGCATAGACTACCCAGCATGGCACTGTATGCAGATGCCAAGATAGGGAAAACAGAACCAAAAACACCTTCAAAGAGCACAAAAGATTGAAAAGGGCATTTCCTATTTTTCTCTATGACCACAGAAAGAAAGATAAAACTTCCCTCAGAGACCAGTATCTTCTGCTTCCGATTTCATCTTTAGCAATTTTTTTCCTTTTATGGGAATGTCGGATGATTAATAGCAAATGGTGGTTATTTGAGATTTCACCAAGGAATGAGATAAAAGAACAAAAACCTCAAAGAAAATATAAAGGAGTAATCATGTTATCTAGTCACCATGGTCACCTGACAAATAAGGAGAAAATATGTTTTCAAATCATCCACAATTCTGTTTTATACCACATTTGCAGATATTTTCAAAGAGTGAGTCTATTTTTCTGGTGTGTCATTATACCGCAGTAATATTTTTGCCTCTGATAAAATTTCTCAGTACAAATGAATTTTCAGAAAAAAAGTCTTCACGTATCACCATCATAATTAAACCATTTTTCCTAGTGTTTTCCTACCTAAATGTCCTCTCACGACATTAAACTGTTCAGTTAGTATACCCCAAAGTTCTAACAAACAAATTAAAGATGGTTCATGGCAGGGGCTGAAAGAATGGGATCTCTGAACTTCTATGACCCTAAAAACTTAAAATAGCATCATGCACAGTTCTTTAAATATGCCATGAGTTTAAGGTATAAACCTACAATTAAACTCCCACACAAAACTCAATAAACAATGTATTATTTAAAAAATTTATGCTATTACGTACTTGAGAATGGTAGCTAATATATATGAGAAAAACACTGATTTGTTGTAGTTGTCAGAATACATATTCAGGTTGGTTTTATGTACCAAAAGTGTTAAACACTAAACTTCATGATTTTATAGTTCATTCATAACCAACACTTCAACAAAAATAAATAATTTCCTAATACTTAATCTTTATTTTGGTGGTTCATTAGCTGATACAGATAAACAGATAAAGATCATTTGTGAACAAGCAATAGTACAAAATCTCTTTGTAAAAGGAGCTGGATAAAATCATAGCATACAGAATACATCACATCATGTTTTACGATACTCTTTTCTAAATAGTTTATGCAACTGCTTTCAAACAGAAATTTTACCAGGCAAAGTTCAAGCCTTATTTATTTATTTATTTATTTTCGAGACAGAGTCTCACTCTGTTGCCTGGGCTAGAGTGCCATGGTGTCAGCTTAGCTCACAACAACCTCAAACTTTTGGACTCATAATCCTTCTGCCTCAGCCTCCATGCTTGGTAGTTTTTCTATTTTTAGTAGAGACAAGGTCTTATTCTTGCTCAGCCTGGTATTGAACTACCAAGTTTAAGCAATCCTCCTACCTCAGCTTCTCAGAGTGCTAGGATTACAGGTGTGAGCCAAACCGCCCTGCCTTTTGGGAGGTTTATTACTAATTTTTTAGCAAAGTGAGGTTATTTAGTGTTCCCTTTTAATAAGTAGAAATGATTCTTAAAAGTTATATAAAAAAAAAAAGTTATATAGAAAATCTAGAAACTATTAAAACATCATTCAACTTATTTGTCAACATGAGGGACTTCACTCAAAAGTTAAGGTATGATTGAAAGTCAGCTAGCTATCATGCCCCCAAATTATGGTTGCATTCAGAAACATCAGTAAGTTTATGCTTTAACACGTACCAAGAAGGGGAGACATGTTCTGAAATATACGAAGCAACTCTGGTGTAATACATGGGCTGTTTTCCAATGTTACTAACCTATGAAGAAGAAAACAGATAATGAAGTCACTTTCCATGCCTATTAAAGCCATTTACATAACTTGAATATAAAAAATGGTCTCATCTAAATGGAGAAAGAAAAGTGGACAATCTAATAAATTATAAAAATCATCTTTCTATGAAAAAAATTACCAAATGGTTCAAAAATAAAAAACATACCTACCTACAAATTATGTAATATTATTTCATACATAGCAAAAGTAATAGGGAAAGCAACTAAACGTGACCCTTGAACAAAACAGATTTAAACTGCATAAGTCTATTTATACATGGACTTCTTCAACTAAATGCAAATTAAAAATACAGTGTTCACGGGATGCAAAACCCAATTATATAGGGGTCAACTTTTCATATACACAGGGTCTACAGGGCTAACTGAGAGACTTGAGTATGTGTGCACCTTCCTGAAACCAATCCCCTGTGGATACCACCAAGGGAAGATTGTATATACTAAATATCTATGATAATAAATACTCATACAATGATAAAGCAAAAGCATAATATTTATGAGTTGGTCATGAAAGGATAAAAATTAGTTTGCTATTCGGATTTTCTTGGTATATTCTTCTGCCAAATGTAATTGATGTGTTTGAGGAGAAATCAGGCTAACAAATTGGTAAAACAATCAGCACTAAATGCTTAATAAATGGTAAAATGATCAGTGCTAAATGCTTAATAAATACGAACTTAGTACAACAGAGGCCAATTACAAGCCAATCTAATTAGCAACATGAAACAATTAATGTACAAAAATATAATATATATGAGCTGTAGTTTATCACAGAAGTATGTAGTTAGTTTATCTTATTCACCTCCCCTCACCCTCAAAGAAATTAAAGGGGGAAATCTATGATTGTTACAACAGCAATAAGAAAAGGGGAAAGAAGTCTAATATTTGCTATCAATACTCTTATCTGGTCATAAATAGAAAATAACTTCCTTAATTTGATAAAAGAGCGTCTACTAACCACTCATAGCAAACACACTTAGTCAGGACATGCTGATACCATTCTCTTAAAAAGCAGAGACAAGTGTGAGTGCAGTGACTCCTATCTGTAATCCTAGCACCCTGGGAAGCTTTCTTAAAGTCAGCAGTTCTAGACCAGCCTGAGCAAGAGCAAGACCCTGTCTCTACCAAAATTGGAAAAATTAGCCATGGTGGGCAACTCTAGTACCAGCTACTTGGGAAGCTGAGGCAGGAGGATCACTTGAGCCCAGGAGTTTGTGGTTGTGGTGAGCTATGATGACGCCACTACATTCTAACCAGGGTGACAGAATGAGACTGTTTCAAAAAAAAAAAAAAAGGCAAAAAAAAAGCCCCTAAAAATACTCTCTACTGACTTGACTATCTTCACATTCATTTGGTGTGTATATACAGAGGGCCTTTCACATAACGTGCCAACTGTGTAATAAATAAAAGTTATAGGAGTAGGGTGGCACCTGTGGCTCAAAGGAGTAGGCCGTGGCCCCATTTGCTGGAGGTGGTGGGGTCAAACCCAGCCCAGGCAACCCCCCCTAAAAAAACCCAAAAACTGCAAAAAAGTTACAGGAGTAGAGAGTAAAAAGTTCACCTCTCTCTATTACAAAGTATCCCAAAAGTTGCCCTTGGAGCTTCCATGGATATGGAAAATAGGAAATTGTACCTACATGCAACTTTATTCATAAAACATTCATTACAATATTTTACAAAATTTTGCAAAATATTCTGTATGTGTTGGCTACCTCTTTGCAAAATTTTGTAATGAACATTTTGTAAATAAAGGTACAGATAGCTACAATTTCCCACTTTCCCTATGTATGGTGACGTTAGGGGTGACTTTTGGGACATACTATGTTATAAGGTATTATAGATAAGAAAGAGAAGGAGAGCAAATTTACAAATAAATTGTCCAACTTAGAGAGTTCAACAAGGTCATGTAATATATCAATGTACTCATGAAAATCAACTGACTTTCTATAAA
This sequence comes from Otolemur garnettii, assembly GCF_000181295.1. NCBI lineage: Eukaryota > Metazoa > Chordata > Mammalia > Primates > Galagidae > Otolemur > Otolemur garnettii. The sequence continues at coordinate 35,379,570 of NW_003852400.1, forward strand.
TCAAAACAAATATTAAGATGCAAACTTATGATGTTATCAGAGTCACAAACACAAAACCCAACATCATAAAGGTATCAATTTTCTCTAAATTATTAAACAGATCAAAACAATTAGAATTCAAATCCCTACAAGGTTTTCCTTGGAAATTAGGTCAACGGAATGTGAAATGACTCAGAGGGCAAATGGCCAAGAACAGATAAGAAATTTCTCAAGAGAAGAAAATATTACCCCGTACAGAGTGGAGGACCAGTGAAGTGGGGGATAAAGGAGAGCTACTTGATTTACCAGATATTATGATTTATTGTAAAACCACTATTAATTAATATAGTAAAGAGAACAGAAAGCACAATGAACACTCTCTCCTTGTCGACGAGTCCGAATTAAGATTCTATTTGAAGCTTGTTTTTTCTCTTTCACTTTATGATTGCTTTTAAAGCCCAGTCAGATTATTGTCACTCTCATTTTCTATGCTGGCTATTCAAAAAACTTGAAGAATTTAAGCTACTTCAAAAAAAAAAAAAAACGACAGGTTCTGCAACACCAGATTAAATAAAGACCAGGGAAGGAGAAGTGAGGTAGACAAAACGAAAGCACTATTCTTTACTGCAAGAAGAGGGAAAGCGACTATTTGGTTAATAATTAGATAAAGCCAAATAAGAACATCTTTGACCAGAGAAATATAAAATTTAATGTACCCTTTCCACCAAAGATTTTGGAAAGTAAAAGCCAAAAGTAAAAGACAGACTACTGTCTAACCAAATAAATGTAAAACATTAAAATTCCAATGAAGTAAAACATCTTTGGTTGAATTAAAACGTAAAAGATAAAAATTTGCTCTTTATGAGAGACAAAACTAAATGCCAAATGGAAAAGCTAAAATGTAAAAGATGAACAAAGATAGTCAAATCTGGGTGGCGCCTGTGGCTCAGTGGGTAGGGTGCCGGCCCCATATACTGAGGATGGCGGGTTCAAACCCAGCCCCAGCCAAACTGCAACAAAAAAATAGCCAAATGTTGTGGTGGGTGCCTGTAGTCCCAGCTACTCAGGAGGCTGAGGCAAGAGATTCGCCTAAGCCCAGGAGTTGAAAGTCGCTGTGAGCTGTGTGACGCCCTAGCACTCTACTGAGGGCAACAGAGTGAGACTCTGTCTCTACAAAAAATAAAAATTAAAATAAAAAAAAAAAGATAGTCAAATCTAAACAAAAACCATGTGGCAATATAAGTATCAGATAAAATTTAAATGCAAAAGAATGAAAAGGAACATAAACCATTGCATATACATGTTCTACAACATGATGCTGGGTGGTACCTGTACCTTAGTGGGTAGGGCACCAGTGATATACACCAAGGCTGGCAGGTTCGAAACCAGTCGGGCTAGCTAAAACAACAATGACAACTGCAACAAAAAGTAGCCGGGCACTGTGGTGGGCACCTGTAGTCCCGGCTACTAGGGAAGCTGAGGTAAGAGAATTGCTTAAGCCCAAGAATTCGAGGTTGCTGTGAGCTGTAATGCCATGACACTCTACTGAGGGTGACATAGTGAGACTCTGTCTCTAAAATAAAAAACAACAACAAAAAAATGATGCTTCATGAAAACATTTGAAATTTAAATACTATATTTAACATTTTAACAATGCCAAAATTTTGTGTGGTAATATTTTTTAAAACACACAGATGAAAAATGTTACAAATAGGGACACTGACACAGAAATCTAAATGGGCTTTTTTACTAAATCATTGTCAAGAAGAAAAAGCAAAATAATATGAACAATCCAACTGAAAAGTTAAAAAGAGATAAATGTAAAAGTCTGTATCCTTAACACCATCACTGCCACTATATTATGACTATATTACCAAAATGGAGCCTTAGTCCTTAAAATTCACATTAAGTTATAAAAAAATCATATTAACAAGCTGCATGTTATAACCCTAAAGTAATAAATCCACATCTGAATTGTCTGCTTAAAAACAGCAAGAAATAAACAATGTTAGCCCAAAGAAGTCACTAAAAAGCTTGTAATGCTACCATTAAAATAAAAAATAGGACATAATGTATCCAAACTAATGAGAAATAGACAGTTATACTCTAAGAGAAATTCAGCTTTAAATGTTTTAGTACTTAATAAGAAAAACAAAGGTAATAAATTAACATTTTGTCTTACAGGTTTAGAAAATTGTACCCAGAATTAAATATAAGAAGTAAAAAATTTGAAGCAGAAGAAATAAATTCATGAAAGAACAGAATTTACAAATCTAAAAGGTAGCTCCTTCATAATAATAAAAAGACAAATCTCTTAAAAATATATACTTTAAAAAGAGATAAAAATAAAACTGTAACTGGCAAAGATATAGAAGTTTTTCTATTAGCATTTTAAAGGACTAAATGCCAATACTAACAGACACTGACAATGGGAGCCAAAATAAATGAATACAAACTAGTAACTGAGGAACAACCTCACTATGTCATTAGAAATACAGTATTAATATAATTAAGACAGAAGAAAGGCTAAACATTGATGAGCTAATTCTTATAATATAGGTCAAATGACAAAGAAAAGCAAACCTGAAGCAAGTCAAATAAGATAATAAATACCAAGAGCAGAAATTAATAAATAAAATAAATATATAACAAAGAAAATCAAAGTCAAAATAACATTAACAGATCTCTACTGAGACGATGGATCAAAAGGATATAAGGAGAAGCCATGGGGGAGAGTGGGGATGACACAACTGGTCTGAGAGTTTCCGTCTATACTCATGACCACAAATATCAACTGGTACCAATTATCTCTAGAAAGTTCAAATTGAGATAACTACTTTATATCATTTCTGCCCTACAGGCCTCTCATATCTCATGTGCACACCAATTCCAGCCCATAACTCAGCTGATTACCATGTTTCATATTTGAGAAAACAGAAGCTAGTAAATGGAATAACTTCCTATCTCATCCCTCTATAAAATTTGGAAGACTACTTTTCAAATGCCTCCAGTTAAAACTGATGAAATATCACCATTGCTACCCAAACTCATTTCCTCCACTTGAGCTCTGAATCCCATCCCTTCCCGCCTCCTTCATTTTATCCAACTCTCGCATTCTAGTCTCATCCAGGCCTCTAGACCACTGGTTCTCAACCTTCCTAATGCCATAATGTATTTTCATTGTTAAAAAGGGGTCGTGACCCACACAGGTTGAGAACCTCTGCTCAGACTTTGCATTCCCTACACCAACCAGTCCTCTGTTGCTGCATTTCCATCTCCTAACAGTAAAAGCTCTTAAGTTATGAATGCTCACCACCTGTACTTACTATTCCCCAATTCATGCTTCACTCTCCTCCAATTCTCATTTCTGTCAAAGAAAACTCTATTGTCTCCATGTAGCCAATTACACTTCTCTGTAATTTTGTTAGGAGAATCAGCAACATTTGGCATAGCATGACCAATCTCTTCTTAGGAAATATACTCCTAGTTAGGCTTGGTTTTCTTCTTATCAGTAGCTCTTCTGTGTCTACACAGATGGCTCCCTACCTGCCATTCTCTTCATAGGCAATCTTATTCTCAGGCTATAATGCCATATACAAAGTGTTAACCACTTTCACAAACTACCACATCCTTACAACAGCCATGTGAGGTAGGAATGACTTTTTAACATGTTACAGATAAGGAAACTGAGGCTCACAGAGGATAATTTATTCAAATCACACATCTAATATATAACTGAGATTGGCACCTGTATCTATCTAACCCAAATTATGATCTTTAAAACACTAAGAAAAATATATGAAAAAATCTGGGCCCTGATTATTTAATCTAGAGAAATTTAACTACTAATAAATTAAGTAATTCTTTAAAAAAAATTCGTCCTAATTATTTTCATTTACATATAAACAAAGGATGGGGGAAAAAGTACCATTATGAAAGATTACATTTTTATTATCTGTTTAGTAACGCTTTGAAAATTTTACACTTTAGTAAGCACAATATATTAAATTTATAATATAAGTCTGAGTTTATTTATCATACTTAAAATTTTTCTATTATTCAGCATCACATAGTATCTATGCTACAAAAAAATACGCAGATGCCAGAGATCACTGTTTTAATTTATAATCTAGAGCAGGGGTTGGCAAACTACAGCTAATGGGTTAAATTCAACCCATATATTTATTTCTAATCAACATTTACTTGGAGCACAACCACGACCTCTTCTTTATGTATCGTCTGTGATTTCTGTGACATTATGAGAGGAGCTGAGTAGTTCCAAATGAGACTATGTGACTAGGAGAGCCTAAAATATTTACTATCTGGCCCTTTACATAGAAGGATTGCCAATCTCCGATCTACAAACATCCATCCTTACACAAATGTAAATATAGGAATAGAAAAGATTTGAGCAACGTGTTTACAACCAAACTTTCTGATGCCATTAAGTTGAAATAATGTAATCTAGAAAAAGAGTATGAGGAACCCAAATTGCAACTTAGTATCTTCCTAGTTAAGTTTTAAAATTATGAATCTACTATTCTGATCACTAATTTTTAATTTGTACCAACAATTATTTCTAAGAGCCCAAACTGTTAATTCCTAGACATCTAGGCAAAATGGAAGGACGAAAGGAAGAGAGAGAGGAAGGGAGGGAAAGAAATGTTCAATTTTTTGTTATTAATTTCTTTGATTTGCTTTTTAAATTCTAGTAGTCGATTTATATACTGGGAGTTTTAAACCTATCATGTATTACAGAAAAATTTTCTCTGAAGACAACTGCTGTCATCACTAAAATCAGCTTGATAAAGCAAAAGCACTTTCTAGCACAGTTCTTTACACGCAGTGGGCAGTCAATAAACATTCATGACCCTGAGCTGCCACAGAAGCAGAGTGGTGGTCTGTTTTTTACTTAACCCCTTAGTAATATATATTACACAGTAAAATAATAAATCGAGGCTGTAAATAGCACTGGCATTTGGAGGTGAGAAATAATACCTCAGTACTTACAGGGTAAAATAGTAAGAGGTTAAAAAAAAACAATGCCTCAATATCCCCCCAAACACCTCATTTAACAGAATAAGAACTTTAAGTCAATGTTTTAGTTTGAAATAGTTATCAAGTTCCTCATTTTATATGCCAAATTCCAAAAAATGAAATACAGCTGAGTTCTTACTGGAATTTCCCCTTTGTCTACTATAAGCCTAGACTGAGTAACAGCGGCCAAAAAGGAGAAAAAGCTGTTGTGTTACTCAGTTTGGAGACACCAATTTTACATTTTTGTTTTTAAAGGCTGAGTACTCAGAGCCCTGGTACATGACCTTTACTTTATTGGCGTGAGAGAAGGGAAGGCCACGAAAAAAATGAGATCCATGGTATCAAGTTTTTCCTCTTACCATAACTCTAAACCATCTTCCAGAAGATAAACATGTGGAGGCTGGGAAACATCTGTACTCAGTTGAATAACTGGGAGCAGGAAAGGGTACAGGTTCTTGCTGTCTGCTCCTAATCCCTATGGGAAGTATAAATAAAACTTATAATAAAGTACTCTAAGTCCCACCCCACCAAAAAATTAGCTATCATATAAAAGCTCTAAAACCAATTTATAAATAAAAAATCAGATATTTTAAGGATGGTCCTAATTATAAACAACAGTAAAACAAAGTTCATTGTATTTAAAATTGGAAAGCAAAAATCCAAAAACACTATTCAATTGCCTAAAGGCAGTAAAACATATATATATACACACACACACACATATATATGTCTGACATATATATATATATGACAAGGCTACATATATCTATACATTTTAAGAGATTCCATATATAAGAAATAGTTATTTCTCCTCCCTGTGACAATATACTAAAGAGCTATAAATACAGATATTTTAGATTCTATAAACACTCTCACCAAAATAATATAAATAAACCCAGCCTATGTGCTCACCAGTAAGATAATTAAATTATAGAACTTCCATATTCGAGAATATCAAATAGCCATAAAATAAGATTTGCCATGGAATAAAAAAAATTCAAAACTAATTACAAATTGGATTTAAAACGTACAGAAGCATGTATAACAATTCTACATGTCAAAGAATTTTTTAAAAATATCTACATATCTATATTGGCAGATACATGCATACAAATGTTTCTGGAACCAAAAAGCATTGATGCTAGTTAGATAGGAGAATGGAAAAAAGATGCTTGGAAGAAGGCAAATAGTAATTTTCTCTTTTTATATGTTTTTTTAATAAAAAAAAAAATGTACATTTAGGGCGGTGCCTGTAGCTCAAAGGAGTAGGGCGCTGGCCAAAAAGCAGCACATTTTTAAATGAAGTACTTTTGTTAATATTTTTAATGAGCCAAGAATGAAAAGATGTAAGGTGGGGGAGTTTAATCTAAAATTCTAGTTTACCTAATTATTATATTAGGGAAGTTGATTCGGCATATCACACTATAAAACTTTGAAAGAAAACCAAAAGGATAAAAAGTCTACCTTTAAACCATAATAATACCTATAATCCAAAAACAAAGAAAGGAAATCAAATAAGCTACCAAAAACCTCCTCACTAAGAAATATTTCAAATGTCATTATAGCTTACAGTAAATTACAGTGCCACAAAATATACACATTCCCCTTTGAGGGTTCTATATGTACTAAATTCTATCTCTTTTTTTGCAACTTTCAAGTGTATAATAATTATCAAGGACAGTCACCATGCTGCACATTAAATCTTCAGAATTTATTTAATCTCAGCGAAACTTTGTATACTTTGCCCAAGACATTTCTCCCAGCGCTAGGCAATCATCACTCTACTCTTTGCTTCCCTAAGGTCAACTTTTTAAGATTCAATGTATCTTTCAGTTCAGTCTTTACCAGCTGGGCACAAACACTTCAGTGGGAATACATAAAGTTTACCTTTAACTGGCAAGTGTCAATTTGGCCCTTTCTATTACAAAAAATCATTTGGAAAACGCAATGTTTTCCAAAAATGTTAACTATTCAATAAAGGTAAACAACTGGGTCTTAAAACTCAGTTCTGTTTTGCTCTTCAAAGTTCAATCTTTTATGGAACAAAAAAAGAAAGAACATTAAGAAATATTAGTCAAGTTCATTTTGATTATGAAGTAGATTTAGAATTTCTTGGAAAATTAAAATTATATCTACTTACTTAAATACATATGCCAATAAACAAAATATGCCAGCATTAGCAAACCTAAAGTAATGAATTGCTAAATGCATAAAGACTCCCCTAGTTAACCCATTAACTGCCTCAATCTTTTATGTGTGGCTAACCAGTTCTCCCAGCACCATTTATTCAATAGAGACTCTTTTTTTTTTTTTCTTCTTAACAGTCACATGAAGCAGTGGGAGTGGGGAAGGAACAAAGGAATCTATAACTGGTTGTGATCACTTAGCTATAAAACCCACTGCACTCTGACAAGCCTGAATAGGGACTCTTTTCCCTAGTGTATGCTTTGGTTTGGTTTGTCAAAGATCAGATGGCAATATGTGCTTGTTTCATCTCTGGATTCTCTGTTCTTTTCTCCATAGGTCTACATCTCTGTTTTCAGGACAGTGCCATGCTGTTTTGAACACTATAGACTTGTTTTACAACCTGAAGTCTGGTGAAGTGATGTCTCCAGATTTGCTCTTATACAGGTTTTATTCTGAGTCCATACTGCACAATTCCTGGGTGACAGACACAGCTACAACTTGAACTTTAACCTTATAAAAGAAAACTATGCAATAAATTCTTATGTACCATCTTAATAATCTGAATTAAAAAAAAAAAAAACTCGCATTAACTGCCATGTGAGCGGTATTTAACTCAAGCTAGTTTTGAAGGGGAGGACTCCTGAAACTATGAAACCAAAATACTACTCCATTATTTTCACTGTCAGCTGGTGTGTTTTCCCCACCTGCTGTTGCCCTGCTCCAACCTGCCTGCTCGAGTGCACAGAAACAATAAAAAAAACTTTTTTTCATTCAAAGTCTTTTTCATTAAAAGTCATTTTCATGGTTTGGTACCTATAACTCAAGTGGCTAAGGTACCAGCCACATATACCGAGATAGCGGGTTTGAATCCAGCCCGGGCCTGCCAAACAATGACAACTACAACCAAAAAATAGCCGGGCATTGTGGCAGGGACCTGTAGTCCCAGCTCCTTGGGAGGCTGAGGCAAAAGACTCACGTAAGCCACGAGTTGGAGGTTGCTGTGAGCTGTGATGCCATAGCACTCTACCCAGGGGGACAGCTTGAGGCTCTGTCTTAAAAAAATAATAATAAATAAAGGTCATTTTCAGGCAGTGCCCATACCGCACCAGCCACATACACTGAGAATGGCAGGTTCAAACCCAGCCTGGACCAGCTAAAACAACAATGGCAACTGCAACAAGGAAAAAATAGTCAGGCATTGTGACAGGACCCTGTAGTCCCAGCTACTTGGGAGGCTGAGGCAAGAGAATTGCTTAAGCCCAAGAGTTTGAGGTTGCTGTGAACTGTGGTGCCACAACACTCTACCTAGGGCAACAGCTTGAGTGTAAAAAAAAAAACAAAACAAAATTGTTTTCAAAGTTTTTATTCTATTTTTGTAATAAAACACCATGGCTCCAAGGGAAAAAAAATCTAGGATGGTAGTCAATGTATTACAGCTTGAAGAAATTTAATACTTTATAATTTAGTGGCTAAAGGATGTGTCTAATTTCTGATATGTAGCTTTAAATGTGAATACTCTTTGGGTTCACAGTAGCTATAAGACATTGTCTACAATATTATAAAAGTTCAGAAATAACTGGATGAGTTACTTAAAAAACTACTGGAAATGATTTAAAAAGGGAAAATCAAATAGTAATAATTGTGCTTTAATTACAAAAGACGTTAAGGAGAAACTGGGTAAAGGATACTTAGAGAGTGCCCTCAACTGGCCTTTCTCTGGGTACAGTCCTTGGCTCTCCTCTCCCATTCCAGAAACACAGTGATGACATCCACACCTTTTACGTCCAACCCAACTGTGAACTCTAGATAATCAAATGACTATAGGACATCATCAATAGAAGGCATCTCAAACTCTTAATACAGAACTCTCTCATTGTCATCCTAAAAAAACAGTTCCTCGTCCACGAGTCCTAACTCAAGTGACATGAACCACTATCTAGTGATAAATTATATCCCAATCACTTCCTGGTTCTTCTTCTTTCTCACCCCACATCCAAACAACCCTTAAGCCTATCTCTTTAATATTTTTAAATCTTTCCCCATATTTCCACAGTTTTAATTCAGGTTCCATAATATTTTTCATGCCTAGCTGAGTCTCCTAATTAGTCTCCTTAACTGTAGTTTTACCCCATTCCAAACCAGTATCCCCAGTGGTGCCTCGATTACTTTTCTAACACAAAAATAACTATAGTTTTTTCTTTGAAATTCAAGAAATGCTCTTTTAGCTTTCCTGTCCAGTCTCCCAGACACACCTCCATCCTTACTCTTGTGTTCTAGCTATACTAAACAAGTTACAGCATCAGAAATCACTGTGAGAAAAGCTGATGGATTCATATTCAATATACGCATTTATTACTGTTCTCTCCCAAAACCAACTAAATGGGTATAGGAGATTTTGTTTTAAAGTCTTAAAACCATAAGCCCAAAGACAGCATAAGAAGAATAAAAGCAATTCCATTGGGAAGGTAGGAAGAAAGATTAAGTGCTGACTAACTTAGCAGACTAAGAAAGCAAAGCCCAAATCCAACAGGGTGGTGGGGTAAATAAGAAGCAACCTGACTTACTTTGTAGACCCTCCAAGACTCATGAACTGGTGGCAACATGTATTTTGAGAAGTGTGTGTTTTTGAGGTAGGGAAGGTAAAGTGTTAATAATAAGACTTCTAGAAAGTGATTGAAAAGCACTTGGAAGCCAGATCTCATTCACATACAGAAACAGAAAAACAACTGGCCCTCCTCTAAACCAGCATGAACCAGTTTTTATTTTCTGTTAAAAGAAAACAGTTTCAAGATGGATATCAGGTAATCAAAAACATGGATACAATAAAAATTGAAAGATTCTATTAGCATGTGACAGGCAGGAGACCAAAGGATCTTTCAAGGAGGAAAGACCCCAAAATACTGAAATGGAAAGTTTTACAAAACTTAGCCAGATTGGGCAGCACCTGTGGCTCAAAGGTGTAGGGTGTCAGCCCCATATGCTGGAGGTGGTGGGTTCAAACCCAGCCCCGGTCAAAAACTGCAAAAAAATAAAATAAATAACATAAATAAATAAACAAATAAAAAATAAAAATAGGAACACAGAGATATCTCACATTTTTCCAGAATGCCTAGAGTTCCTAGAGTAACTTTGGAAGCTGCAAGACAAAGAAAAAATGCCTCTACAATTTTGAGGAAAAAAATTGGAAGAAAAAATTTAGAATTTTATACCAGCCAAACTACTAATCAGTGTGAAAGGAGAATAAACACATTATCTCCCAGGCATCTTTTGCAGAATGCCACTGCCATGCACGGGCTCAGTCCGAAACAGAAAGAGCAAAACAAGAAAGAGAATGACCCGGCTTGGCGCCTGTGGCTCAAGTGGCTAAGGCACCAGCCACATACACCTAAGGTGGCGGGTTCGAATCCCCAGCCTGGGCCCGCCAAACAACAATGATGGCTGCAACCAAAAAATGGCCGGGCACTGTGGCGGGTGCCTGTGGTCCCAGCTACTTGGGAGGCTGAGGCAGGAGACTTGCTTGAGCCTAGGAGTTGGAGGTTGCTATGAGCTGTGATGCCATGGCACTCTACCCAGGGAGATAGCTTGAGGCTCTGTCTCAAAAAAAAAAAAAAAGAAAGAGAATGACCCAAGGTATAGAAAGCAGGCACCCCACAGAAGGGAGAGGCAGGAACCCTTTTTGATAACCAGGGATCTGTTTGTAATAGCTATGTATGAGCAAAACCAAAAGCCAGTCCAACTAAAGGTCATTTTTTTCATATTTCTTCCTAATGATGAAATAACGAAACACTTAAGTGTGTCTCATCACACTGAGGAAATCAATGAAAAGTATAGGTTCAATTACATGGAAAACTCAGTGTACTGGGCAAACATGAGATAGCTACCTAAGGTCCTTGCCCCTACTGCACATACGCCATTCCTTGGTTAATCAATCAAGAAACCACTAATCTGTTAATAGATACTATTGTCAAAAAATTTTACAGATAGAACTAAGGTCCCAAATCAACTGGCCTTATGACAGAGAGATTATCCAGGTAGTACTGACCTACTTTCAAGAACCCTTTAAAAAGGTTGTTTTTAGCTAGTTGCACAGGGGAATACAAGCCACAGAGAATCTCAAATCTGAGAATTTCCCTGTTGCTAACATTAAAAATGTATGAAGGAATGTGGATGGACTCCGGAGAATAACAGAGGTCCCCAGCTGACAGCCAGCAATAAACTGGACTTCAGTCCTAAAGATGAAGGAGCTAAATTCTGCTAACAAGCTGAATTACAGTAAAAGTACTCTTCCCCAAAGCCTCTAGGGGAAAACAGCCTGGCAGACACCTCAATTTCGGCCTGTTAGATTCTAATCAGGGAATTTAGACAGAGTATGTGTAGACTTCTCCCTGATAGTAGAAGCATGAACTACTAAATGGATATGATTTCAAGCCATCAAGTTTACAGTACTTTGTTCAACATAATAGCAAACAAAATTATCAATACAAGGGTAGACAATGGAAAGATGTGTACAAGAAAAATATTAATCAGGATATGATGATATATGCCTTCAATAGCCTTTACACAGTCACAAAAATAAAGACCTTAAATAGAACCTACCTTAAAACAGTCATATACCAAAGGATGGGGTCAGGTCACCCCACAGAAGCAGCTTCCCCACATCTGGTTAAGGCAGTCAACCAGACATGGGAAAACAAACCAGCGGTGCACCCTCCCCACCCTTGGTGTGCAACTGTTAAGTGACACTATAACAATATTGGAGAATGGCAGTACAGAAGTGGCACAGAGGATTATGTTTTCATCTTTTATGTGGGGAATTCAAGAGATAATGTCTACAATGCTTAAATCAAGAACAAACAAAATAAGCATGTTACTCTGAGCTAGAAAGATTAAAAAACCTAAAAAGATCTGGTTATTGCAGTAAAAGATTCCTCTACCAAACAGGAAATAGACAGAAGGAGTAGCAGAATGCTGTTACTCTTCACAAAAAAAAATTTGTAAGAACTGACTCTTTAACCTATTTTCACATAAAATTGCTTTAATACAAGTGACTGAAAAAAATAAATAAAATGCACCACATTCTCTCATATCTAGGGAGCTTTACACATGCTGCTCCATTTGTCTAAAATGGACCCTTACTACTCTCTCCTGAACCACCACCTCTCTCCTGAACCACCACCTCATTAACACATATTATTTAACATAATCTCACAGCATCACAAGTTGAGTACCACTTCTGACATAATCTCACAGCATCACAAGTTGAGCACCACTTCTGACATAATCTCACAGCATCACAAGTTGAGCACCACTTCTGACATAATCTCACAGCATCACAAGTTGAGTACCACTTCTGACATAATCTAACAGCATCACAAGTTGAGTACCACTTCTGACATAATCTAACAGCATCACAAGTTGAGTAACACTTCTGACATAATCTCACAACATCACAAGTTGAGTACCACTTCTGACATAATCTCACAGCATCACAAGTTGAGCACCACTTCTGACATAATCTAACAGCATCACAAGTTGAGTACCACTTCCCTGATGTCCCCTTACCCTCTAGTCAGGTAACCCAACATATGTCCCCACAGCAATGTCCTTCACTGCTAAAACAGCACTTAACACAACTGTTTAGTATAATATTTCCCTAGACAGTCATCTACACAAAGAGCTTGCCCTATACATTTCTTTATCCTAATGCCTAGTACCATCTATTGCATGTTCCAAGTCCTCAAATAAACAAACAAAAGCTTACTGCATGACTGAATAGCTACTTCCACTGAAGCCTACTGTAGCCTACAAGGTTTATTTTAACCCAAATATCATCCTTCCCAGTCAAAGACTATCAGAGACTGAGTTTCAAAGTTTAAAGAAGTAGAAATAACATACAAAAACTTACACTAATACCTTTTAAATGTTAAAAGCAGAGCAGTGTTTTCTATAAAAAGAAACTAATAAAACTTGCAATCTTCCCAAATGTCTCAAAGAGGTATAGTATCAAACATCATATGCTTTCTCCAAGAAGGACAGATAATTAGTTTCCTGGAATCGTGTGCTCTCTCCCTTTATAAATACACAGGGTACTTAAATATCTTGACTAAAGAAAAAAGCCTTGACTACTCCAAAGAGGTTACCTCACCTTCCTACGTTTCTTGAAGTAATACTGCTTGAGGAGACATAAAAGCTTAACTTTTTTCACATCACTCTCACAAAACTCCCAAGTTGAACCCACAAACACATTTTGGCTGAGATATGAAACAAAAAATTTGGGGGTCACTCTTTGTCCTGTTACTACAAATTCAATGACAAGCTAATCACCTTCTCTTAACCTTTGTCCTCTTCTATAAAGGGGATATAATCTTTATAGGATAATCCCAAGAATGAAAGGGTGGATAGGCAGAGATGCTGGGCCAGGCATTTATTTTTCTTAAAGTGGCGGTAGTGGAGTGGGTATTGTTTAATGATACAGTTCCAGTTTTACAAGATGAAAAGAGCTATGGAGATAAATGGTAGTGATGGCCACAGAATATTAAGAAGGTATTCAACAAGACTAAACTTATACTTAAAACTGGTTAAAATGGCAAATTTTATATTTTATATGTACTTTAAAATAAGTTGGCAAAAAAGCAAAATATTTTGTATTACTATTTGTCTAAAACTTCCCTCCACAGGAATTTGTAACTATAAAACTCACACAGAAAGAATCAGTTCATGTTCAAAAAGGCATCAAGTGTCTGACAAAGGTTTTTACTTTTTAAAAATTAACCTCACAAAGTTTTAGAGTAAGTAATTCTTCATTTAGCAGGAGATCTTCCTACTAGAAAACTTCTCAAACTTGGGGGGTGGGGTTGGTAAAATCCCTGTACCCACATATTCTGCCTCTCAGCCACAAGCCCATCCTTCTCTAGAACCTCACGGGAAGACTACAATTCACATTTACAGTTCAAATGAGCACCATCGTCCAGTTCTCCCTCTGAAAGTTCAGGTCCCTCTCGACCTGCCACACATCCCAATGCTTTAAAACCCAAGGGTCTGAAATCAGATTCACTCCCTGTCCTGTCAAAAGCAACTTACCTGCTTTCCTGCCTTCTTAAGTTATGACTGGGAAAATTTTTATTTTAAATCAAAGAAAAACAGTGAAAGTATAAACTATATCTATGCGGGAAAGCCCTGAACACCAGCGACACTGCATGCACAGTACAATAGACTGCATGAATCGTAAGCCGACCTTGACTAATCTAATGGAATAAATCTTTAAAAAGTAGAGAATATTTTTCAAATGTCCTCAAAAAAAAAGTCCAAAGTAAATATAAAAAAAATTATTTTAAAACTACTTAGTACATGAAAAAAAAAGTAAAATATGAAAGTTTTCCCCACAATTTAACATAAATCACACAAAAACGATGACAATTTTTCTAAAAGAACAACAAAAAAGCTAAACTAAAAAACTCTCAAGATTACATCCTCCATAACTCCCCCAAAAATCTCTGTAGAGGAAAAAAAATGAATTACCTGAACAAGATGAATAAGTGTGGTCAAAATTGCACATCTCAACATATTGTGTTCTTCACTTTGCTTCCAAAGAAGGGGCAAATATTGCACCAAACATCCCACATATGGTCGTATCTATATCATAAAAGCAGGGGAAGCAACAAATTATATTAGTAAAGAAGGTTATTTACTCTGAGAAACACTGACAGAACACTATTAGTCCCAAGCAACAAGTACTTAATATTCACCAGAGGTAATATATCAAGCCTATATTCTTTTAAAGATATATCGGATATCATGTAGAGACCCACAGTCCTATGATAAATATTGTTACATATTATAATTTTAAACAAGTATGAAATGAAATATATGAATATGAAACAATATTTAGAGATGAACTGAAAATACTATGATATCCTGCTACTTAAACAGCGTACCAGTTAGGAATTAAACCATGTTTTGAAAAGAGTCAGCATGTTCTCCTTTATTCTGCAATGATTCAGACCCTCAGGACAAGGAAATAGAAAGGAAAGACTGTGAAGAAGGCCATACAAACCATTAAAATGAGAAAGGACAAGTGTGATGGTGAAGGTGTACTCACGGTGGATACACAGGGGAAGGAAACTATCTGTAAAGGATAAAATTCAGTCTGCTACGGATTAAGTTAATCAGTTTTTAAAATTTACTCTGAAGCACGGCACAGCTTGACAGTGAGCATTTTGAAAAATTAAATGGACTGATACAGAAGTTGGACTCTGGTTCTAGGCTCAGCATCACAGTATTTGAAATTACTCCAGGGGATGAAATAGAAACACTAGACCTTCACTGCTTCACCACTATTTGAATCTCATGGATCAAAAGTAAAAGTTGCTCCCAGAAACAGTGAATTTCTATATTTTACTTACAAAGCATCATAATCTAAAGGGTAACCAAATAACAATAGGATTTGTTCCCTGTTCTGCTGGTAGAAGTGGAAATAGAAAGATAATTAGTATAATTTTTGCCCAAATATTTCGATGAGATATAACTGAATTCAGAGACTTGTGTATCACCTATTTTCATAAATTATTATATAATATCCTATTTTTAAATAAATTATAATAGTTAATATTTATAGAGCACATATTCAATTTTGTTAAGTGTTTTATCTCAAAGATCACTCCAGTTACCATGTAAAAAAGCAGGTCAGTTAATATAGAAAAACAGAGGTTTCAAAGTACCTATGATCGACCGATAAGGAAAATAAGCTGCTGGTTTGGGTTTTGAATAGAAAAAGTTACTTTCCATGAAATTGAAGAGGGGAAGTATATGCTATAAATTACAAATAGGGTAATAAAACCAACATACCCAGTTATATCCAAAAGCTATAAAATATTTATTTTCCAATATTAGCTGTTTGTGAGAACATATGATGTTCTAAATAAAATTAATGCTTCAAAAACAATATTTAAAAAATCACCCACAGTCACTGTTGTAAGACAGACAAAAGAAAAGGTTGCAGATTAAAGAGAACAGAGTGGTGACGTGAGAGCAAACGTATTCTGATGGGAGGCGAAACTAACTGTGTTGGCAACTGAGGAAATCTGAATATAGACTTGACAGCAGACAACAGTATTATACCAGTGTTAAGTTTTCTGAGTCTAATCATGGTTATAGTAACGTAGGTTATAGACTTAAGAAGGACAAGTCTATATTTGGGGGTAAACTGTCATGATGTCTGTAACTGAAATTCAAAAGGCTTGATAACAACAATCTATATATTTTGCTAATAAGAAAGTAAAAGTGGCAAAATGTTAATAACTGAAGAAACTTGGTGAAGAGTATATGGGTATTGATCTATTCCTGCAGCTTTTCTATAGGTCTGAGATTTTTTCAAGGAGAAGACATGAAAGCAACATACTGTCTATAGACAATTCTGGAAAGGATTATAGGACAGGAGTTTGGGAGGCAGGCCAATTTCAATTATTTGCATAACATTTTAGAAATCACATAGAATTAAGAATGTTTTACAGTCATCAGGAAAATGTAAATCAAAAACTACAATGAGATATCATTTCAATCCATCAGGATAGCTATGACAGCAAAGATGTAGAGAAAATGGAACCCCTATACACTGCTGGTGGGATGCAAAATGTTGCTGCCACTATAGAAAATAAGTGTAGTATAGAGGTTCCCCAAAAAATGAAAACCAGAACTACCACATCATCCAACAATCCCATTTTTGAGCATGCACCCAGAAGAATAGAAAGCAGGATCCCAAAGAGATTATTAGCACTCTCATGTTCATAGGAGCACTATTCACAATAGTCAGTATGTGGAAACAGCCTAAATGTCTATCAGAAGATGAATGAATGAAGGCCGTGTGGTATACACAGCCAATAACACAGACACACCATTCAACAATATGGAGCAACACGGACAAAGCTGGACGATCGTGTATAAAATGAAATGAACCAGTCACAGAAAAAGAGAAACACCACATGCGTCTGCTTACATGAGTCATCTAAAATACATAGAACCTTGGTAAGTTGATCACCAAAGAACTGTAACAAACTGGTCAACATACGGTGGTGATCAACATAAGGAACTAGGCCTATTGTACTGACACATATGTGTGGTATGTGTCCATTCTATGAAAATTAGGTCACCTTAAGGTGGTTGTCAATGTAGGGAGGTGGTCAACCATGGAAGTTCTACTGTAGTTTTAAATTCATAGGATCAAAGAGTGGAATAGTAGCTGCCAAGGGTTGGGGAAAGGGGAAATAAGGAATTATTAATCAATGGTCATCAAGTTGCAGTTAAGCAAGATAAATAAGCTTTAGGAATCCACTGTACAACACTGTACCAAAAGTTAAAGGGGGAGGATAGCTGGAGGGAGGGTAATTGGTGGGACCACACCTACGGTGCATCTTACAAGGGTACATGTGAAATTTACTAGGTGTAGAATATAAATGTCTAAACACAATAACTAAGAAAATGCCATGAAGGCTATGTTAACCAGTTTGATGAAAATATTTCAAACTGTATATAAAACCAGCACATTGCACATCATGATTACATTAATGTACTCAGCTATGATTTAACAAGAAAAATAAAAAAGTTAAAAATAACGTATTGTTCCTAGCACTCTGAGAGGCTGAGGTGGGTGGACTATCTGAGGTCAGGGGTTTGAGACCTGCCTGAGTAAGACCAAGACCTCAACCCCATCTCTAAAAATAGCTAGGCATTGTGGCAGGTGTCTGTACTCCCAGGTACTGAGGAGGCAGAGGCAAGAGAATTACTTCAGCCCAAGCATTTGAGGTTGCTGTGAGCTATGATACCAAAGTACTCTACCAGAGGTGACAAAGCGAGACATTGTCTCAGAAAGGAAAAAAAAATGTATACTCAAAGTATTGTAAAGAGAGCAGATCTCACGTTAAGTGTTCTTGGCACAGAATTTTGGGTTGTGTGTTGGGGAGATACTATGAGTATTACAGACTTAAAAGTTAGCTCCTATGTAAGGAGACACCCATTTTCATTATAAAACACTACGAAAAATATGAAAATCAAATATGTAATGATTTAACAAATATTTTAACAATGGCTCTATCCTAAGGGGATTAAAAATACTTTTAAGTCCCAAACAATACCTCATCTTTTATATAAAATTTTCAACAGAATCACTTTATATTTCACAGAGCCCCTTTCATTGTGTTCTTTTTGTTCAGAAATCCATAAGCCCAAAAGCTGCCTGACATCACACCTGATGATTACATATTTATTTTCACTATAAATATATGAAATCTCTGTACTAGAATAATTTAATTGTAGGTTTTTAACTATGTTTCCAAAAAGTAAAGGAAATATAATATTGAAATAATTGTACACTATGGTACAAAGATGGTGCCTTCAATGAAACTTCAAAATTAAACTGTATGTGTCAGAAAGCACTGCTATAGGATGGCTCGAGACATTTGCAGCCTAATGTAATAAAAATGATTCAAATAAAATTTGTTGAACTTAAAAATAAATGCTCGCAACCTAATGGATAAAATTAAAATCAGTTATGAAAGACAGTTGGGGGTTATATGCAGCAAGAACATAAATGATGGGTGGCGCCTGTGACTCAAAAGGGTAGGACACTAGCCCCATATGCCTGAGGTGGCGGGTTCAAACCCAGCCCTGGCCAAAAAGAAAAAAGAATATAAATGATGAGGCTTTCACAGATTAATACTGGAAAAGTTAAAGAATCAGACAACAGGAAATATTTTTCTTAACCATTCCTTGTATTAGTTTCAGTTCTGAAAATAAAAACCACTACTGGATTAACTGTTTCTTATTATTACCTATTGATGATACAGTCACCACAGTTGATTAGGCTATTTGTATTCTGGAAGATAAGTGTGGACAGAAACACAAAAGCATTTTTAAATCTACTACCCAAAATGAATTTCAAACTTTTGGTGAAAAGATTTAATTAGAGATTTGGGGAAAAAAGGTAAAAAAAATCATTTCTTTAAAAAAGAAAAAACAACTTCTTAATTCCACTAGCCAGATATATCTAAATAAGCTCAAAGAAAATGATGATATCTTCTTTTTATAATCAACTTTTAAAACAAACAATAATTTACTGCAATTGTATAATACTCTGAAGCATAATGGGCATTTGTAAAAATTTCATAATCATAAAATCCTGTAAATTATGTGAGCTCAGAATTATCTTTACCATTTTACACATGAGCAACAATGGTAAGGACCTTGACCAAGCTCAACAGGACTTAAATTTTTTAAAAAGTTGGAATTTACTATCTGTATAAACAAACTTTCAATGTTCTTTAGAAACCAGCATCAACGAAATGATGTAATATAGTAAGAAATCCAAAGTGTTAAGAAATTTGTAAGATATTACTCCTTTTAGACATCAGTACCTAGATCTGCTTAAATGATTAATAGTGACTTAAATCTACCACAGGAGTTGTATAATGTTGAGTCTGAATATTGACAGTGCCATAAAAACGTATTAACTTTGACACGTTCCTTAAAGCTTCATACTGTTTGATATAATAAATTCTAAGTCCTACTTCAAGATTTTTGTGAAGATTAAAAGAAAAACATATGCCAAGCACTTAGCACCTAAGTTGGTATGTTGTCATTATTCAATAATTGATAACTATGCTCATCAATTGCTCTGCTAAGCGCAGATCCAAGAGTAGTAGACTTTAAGCCTGTAACTCCAAATTTTTCCCTAATACCTTACAGATTTGTTTCAGTACTTTTCAAGCAAGAATATGCAGTTGTGAACTAAGATATAAGAAGCTCCAGGATAATTATAATGTAGTTTCCTGGATTATCATTTGTCACAAAGATTAAGAGTGACAGGCACTAAATAATTAACTGTTAAAAACTTGATACATCATTTTTATATTAAGCCAAATGTACATATATTATATAACAGACTGCAAAACACAATTTTTAAGGGGAAAAAATAGACTTCTGAGAAAAGTCTGCATTTGCTGAAAAACAACTATGACTACTGCTCTCCATTTTAAAGAGTATTTTAATTTTCTTACTCATTTTTTTTTAAACTGTAGGCCAGGCCAGGTGTGGTGGCTAACAACAGCAATCACAGCACTCTGGGAGACTGAGGCAGGAGTCTGAAGTTGCTAAGAGCTGAGCTAATGCCTATGCACTCCAGCCTGAGGCAAGAGAGTGGTACCCTGTCTCAAAAAAAAAAAAAGGAAGACCAGGTGCCACATCATGGTTAAACTCCTACCACCTTGGGCCAGGAATATGAGATCAGTGAGGTAATACAGTGATATCTCATCTCCACAAAAAGTTAAAAAAAAGACAAAACTAATAATAAATGTCAATATTGAATAATGAATAACTAATCACACCTGTAAGAAGCATTTTAATGAATATTTTAACTTTTAAACAATGTAAATAGAGAATTTAATAAATTCAGCATATATTCTACTCACCTCTCTGACATTTATTTTCACGTTTTACAACAAAATTACCTGCATGTTGACTCTTTCGATCACACAAGAAAGGACATGCAGAACATGCATCTTTGTGTCACATTCAGTAACTTGCTGCAGTAACTGAAAAAGTAGTGTGAACATGGTTTCCAAATACTGCAGATAAAAAAAATAAAGGTTTAGAATAAAAATGTGAACACTTCTATATACACACAAATGGAATATGAAATAAATCATAATGTCAAAGCAATAAAAAACAGAGAGCCAAACCTCAGCACTACCTAAAACAACATTAAATTATTTAAGCAGACAGTATATAAGACAGTGATTTTTTTTCTTTATTGCTGCTAAATATCTCCATTTCAGAACTTAATTGTTTCACAAACTAAGTATTGTTTACAGGAAGAACTGTCTAAACTGTGTGTGTTTACATTTTGTACTGTTAACAAAACCAGGGACAGTGCATTCACACTATTCTCCCACATGTGTCAATCACAGAATCTTTGGTTTGCAATACCTACTTATTAAAGCAAAAAGAATATCAATCATTACACTTATGTGTCAGCTAAATGCCCTTAACATTTGCTGTATGGAGATATACATTTTTGTAGAGATATATTTATTAGTCTAAGAATGACAGAGTATTTATTAGGAAATATCAGAGCATTTATTAGGAAATAGAAAAATATCTTATGTCTGGCTATAAACATCTACATTAATGAAAATATGTTAGAAATTGACAAATCACTGATATGTACATAAAACAAACATTGTTCTTTCAAGATAACTGGTTCATTTTTATACAAATTTCTAAAACGCATTTGTTTCATCCAAAAATATCCAGTGATTATTACAGAAAAATCACTACTTGAGAAGTTTCCCCATCTAGACCCTCACAATCAGTATAGATAGTTTATCATGTAACTTTATTCTTACCTCGTCTTCTTGAACAAACCCTAGCAGCACAATCTTAATGACATATTTAACAAGTGCTTGCTGAGAACTAATTATGTGAAAATGCCTTGCTAGGTGCAAGTTAAGAGTAAAAAAGTAAGTAAGAAATGATATTCTGGTCATCCAGAAAATTACAAATCTGTGGTAGTATACAGACATATATACCCAAATAATACAAGAAGGGCAGTGCCTGTGGCTCAAAAGGGTAGGGCACCAGCCCCATATGCCAGAGGGTTCAAACCCAGCCCTGGCCAAAAATAAATAAATAAAATAATAATAATACAAGGAAATAACATAAGAAACAAAAATAATAAACATACATTAAATAAAAATACTATGTTTTAAATTGTGAGAAAAGGTTTGGCAAACAACTCTGTATAGATAATAAAATAGCTACATAAAAATAAACAGAATAAAAGTAAACTGACAGTAATAAGTGAAAGTTATGCCCTCCCAAATAATCCAATATAGTACACTTTAAAACTCAGCTTTAATAAGTAACAGATATACGTATACAATTTCAGCTATAAAATAAAACTCAATATTCAAGGCATAAGCAGAAAGTGCTTTTTGGAATGAGAGCAAGAAAAAAGAAAGAAAGGGCAACCTGGAAATGAATATTCTTACCGGCAGAAACTGATCTGTTCTAAATTCAAAATCATCAACTGGTAAAAAAGAGTTAAGGAATGCTGAGAATATACAGGTTTATTAAGACACAATATATATCTAAAACATATACAGTAAAACAATCAAAAATTACATTTTAAATTATCTCATAATTTAATGTTCCCAAGATAAGTAACAATTTAAAAGTGTGAAAATTCTTCCAATGAAGTATTTTTAAATATTTTAAAGGATATTTAACTTCAAAGTTGTAGCTGTTTCAATACGGACCTAAAAGAAAGTTTATCATTAATCATTCTAGCATGACTAAAAATCATTAATATCAAACAAAAAATTTTTACTCCAAATCACTTACTTTACTCTTTTATTAATGTAAGTCATACAGTATACAGAAGCTCCACAGTTGACCACCTCCCTACACTGACCACCTCCTTAAGTTGACCTAATTTTCACAGACCAGACACGAATCCCATGTGTCAGTACAGTAGGCCTAGTTCCTTATGTTGACCACCTCTGCACGTTGACCAGTTTGTTACGGTTCCTTGGGTGGTCAACTTACAGAAGTTCTACTGTATATAAACAGTCAGATATAAAAGGATAGTTTCCTTAGTCTGCTGTAAGGAATAAGATGAGAGGATAAAGCAGTAATTTAGTTCTATTCTTCTCAGTTTCCCATGATTTGCCCAAGAAGCCTTTAATCCGGTAGGTGCTTCCAGGAAGAAAAATCACTTGCCGTAGGTATGTGTGGAGCAAGGGAGTGAGGGGAAATAGCATGTTGATGATGCCCAAGGAAAAGAGAAAGTGGAGCGGCAGGAGAACAGTGGGGCTGGGCAAGCAGGAAGAGGTCAAGTGAACGGGGCAGCAGACAAGGAGAAAGGAGGGGAGAAAAAAGAACACATTCCCATCTGTAACCTGATGACAGTCAATCCTTGAAAACCATAAAAAAAGAAAAATCTTGGTTTTTATACACATTTCTAAAACACACATGTTTCATCCAAAAATATCCAGTTATTATTACAGAAAAATCACTACTTGAAAAGTTTCCCATCTATGACCTCACAATCAGTATAGACAGTAAATTCCAAAGTTTACTAAACATAGGAAGGTTTATATAAGCTCTCAACCTCCCAAATCTTATTTTCTATGTTTATCAAGCATGTTGTCTTGCCAAATCATTCACTCTCCTTCTTTCTCATTTTACCGCTGCATTATTCAGCTAAATCTGCAGACTAACATACTCATGGTTTCATGGTTACATTAAGTAACATAAACCCACGGCATAACTAAGTTCTATGTTCTATTTACTGTAAAATAACATATCTAAAACGTTTATTTCCTGTCCAACAGTTGTTACTTTCTTAGATGGCACACTTTCCTTACCTGTTTACTTTCACTGCCATTCTCAGAAAGAAAAACTCTTTTTTCAGAAAGAAAGTGTTTTAAACCTTTATACAAGTTTATGAGGTCCTGAGATGCTGATTAGGGATTTGTGCCAAATGTTAAGTACTTCACTGCCAAATGCAAAGATTCCAAGAGCCTGCAGTGCAAGTGTTTTTTCACCTGCCTTTTCCTTTTATTTATTATCTCTGAAGGCAGCATGACCATTTCAGATCTTTAACTGGATTTAACAAACTGCCTGATTATATAACATGTGCAAAGTACCGTGCCAAGTGTTCTGCTACAAAATGACCTCAGAAGAAGACTACTCGTGTATATTTGATCAAAAATATACAAGGAGGAACTATTACCAGGCACTGTTTTAGGTGTTGCAGAAGAAGCTGAGTAAGCCTAGTCCTTGCAAGACTTTATGAGGAAGAGGGATCAATATTAAATATTTGCTAACAAAAAGGGCTAACATGAAAATGTCCCATGCAGGACATGAACTAACCATCTTTAACTTCCCAGCATTTAGTATAGAATGAACGTATAACAAGCATTGTATTCATTAGAGACAGTAGGACATGAAAGCCCCTCAAAAAAGGACAAGAAATCAAACTGCCAGCACTCTAATCCTTAATTCTCTCCTGATATTCCTCCATGTAAGGACCACTTATTCTAAACACTCACTCAGCATAGCTAAAGCATCTATGCAGGCACGTATATAAAACAAAAGGCACTTACATGAAATTAAATGTATCTTCCTTCCTAAGAAAGGAAACTCAGTGTAGAATTACGTGGAGAGAAAAAAGTGAAATGAATTAAGATGACCTGCCTGCATTCCAGTTTAACTGGAAGAAAAGAAAGTCCGATCATAAGGGGGAAAAATCACATACTTTCTAAGAAAGTTGAGGAGCATTTAAAATGATCTCACAAATGAAAACAAGAACAAAACTGGTTCTTCCCGAGCATTAAAAGAAATAGGAGATACTTACCGCAAGATGATAGAATGAATTTGATAGCAATTTATAAGTGATGGGAGACAAAAATCAAAACTTGAATTACAGAATGAAGAGTTGGGGAATGTGCTGGAAGACAGGTAGAAGAAAGGCTAATACATTCCTAGGGTACTAGTAGCTCAAGAAATACTTGCTTAAATAAACGCAGAGAAAGAAACAAAAAACGCTCCCTTAGTAAGACTCCAAATATAACTTTTCACTGAGTGAATCCAGACCTTCTGAAGAGAAGTAAAACCTTAAGTATTCAGAAGTGGATCCGGACCATGAATTCAGCCTGACAGTCTACCCTACCTTCAGATGAAATCAAAGAAATTCCCAAAAAGATAACAGGCTAATTCCATAACTAGGAGAGTAAGTGCCATAAAGATAACATAAACACTGGAAGGATCCCCCCAAAACATTAACAGCAACAGAGAAATAAACAAGAAGAAAACCAAAGGTCACAGATAGTCACACGCATCCCCCCAAACTATAGACCTCCTGGGGAGGGAGAGATCCTTCTCTCTCAAAAGTGAAAGATTATACTAATGCTAATTTTCCAGAAGCTTACTACTTGTTTTACTGAAGGCTGCATAGATAATCTAAGCAAAACTTTTTTTTTTTTTTTTTGAGACAGAGTCTCACTATGTCATCCTCGGTAGAGTGCCAAGGCATCACAGCTCACAGCAGCCTCAAACTCTTGAGCTTAAGCGATTCTCTTGCCTCAGCCTCTCAAGTAGGTGGGACTACAGGCTCCTGCCACAATGCCCTGCTGTTTTTCTCTTGTTATTGTTGTAGTTGTCATTATTGTTTTAGCTGACTTAAGCTGGGTTTGAACCCGCCTGCCTCAGTGTATGTGCCTGGTGCCTTCACCACTGTGCTATGGGCACCGAGCCCAAAATTTTTTTAAAACATACCTCAAATTTCTGAAATTTGAAGATACAATTAGTTCAGAACCTTTCAAAACCTAAAGAAGCCCAGTATATAAACAAAGTATTCTGGTTAAAGAACTATCTGTAGTCCTGGAAAAAGAAGGTTCCTCTCCTCTAAAATTTAGTGATTCTAGTTTAGAATATGGAAATAGTATTCTCACATCTAAAACTTGCTGTAAGCAGTGTCTGCTATAAACATGTGATAAGAAGGCAGCATACACATTTATGTAAACTTGGTATGTGACAGAGACAGCCTTGCAGACCCTGAAGAAAATTATGTGTTATTCCATTCATTATTGCAACATTGCTGTCCTTATGAAAATTAAAAACTGGAAGCTTACTTCACATCATGCTCCAAAATAAATTCCACAAAGAATGAAGAATCAAGGGTGAAGAAAAAGGATTTCTTAAAACAGAAACAAAAATTATAAGAAAACTTAATAAATCTGTACTGAAATTAAAAACCTCTCCTTAAAGACAAGAGAATGGTACGCAAAAGACGTAGAGGGACCCAAACTGAATTCGTAATGTTTGATTTCTTAAATAAAATATTTGAAATATTTGGGTGGAAAAAAAATCTTCAAATGAAAATATGGAAAACCAGGTGATGAGCAGAAAGGACTTACTATTTTAGGCTCTGAATTTTTCTCTTTCCTTGGCAAATTCTTAACTTTTAAAGAGTTAACAAATTAAAAGCTGTTTCTACTGTCATAGCCAGTCTCCTTATAACAACAAAAGGAAAAGGAAACATATGGACAACCGTAGTTGCCCAGGAAGAAATCTTGAAATCTATCCCAACTCCCTAATGACAGTACTTAAGCAAGAGAATGCAGACTCTGAAAGCCAGGCAGGATTCAGATTCATCAGAATATCTATCTACTCTTACAAGAGAGCAGAAACAGTGCAGCAACTGGAGGAAGCCACTTCTCCTGTTAGTTTAGGACTCCAAAAATTTCATAGTATTTCTTTCTTTTTTTTTTTTTTTTTAGACAGAGCCTCAAGCTGTCCCCCTGGGTAGAGTGCCATGGCATCATAGCTCACAGCAACCTCCAACTCCTGGGCTCAGCCTCCCAAGCAGCTGGGACCACAACACCTGGCTATTTTTTGGTTGCAGCCGTCATTGTTGTTCTTGGCGGGCCTGGGCTGGATTTGAACCCACCACCTTAGGTGTATGTGGCTAGTGCCTTAGCCACTTGAGCCACAGGTGCCGAGCCAAAATTTCATAGTATTGAAGGCCACTGGGCAGAGTACATCTCACTACCTTTGACAGCTATGTGACACTTGAACATTAGTGTTTGATCTGGAGAAATATAATGCACAGTGACATTTTTTTGGTTTAAAATATTGTTATCTTTTCCTCAGTGTTTAGCAATTTGATCTAGCGTGATACATACATGTATATACCATGTGTATGTTTGTGTGAATGCCTATAAAATAAAAATTCATGTCTGTACATATACGTACATGTCTATATGTGTTTACACACTGTCCTATGTATATTTATGTTTGTAAAAAGTTCTTTTCTGGGGCAGCACTGTGTGGCTCAGTGGGTAGGGCGCTGGCCTCATATACCAAGGGTGGTGGGTTCAAACCCAGCAAAACCGCAACAACAAAGGGAGGGAAGGAGGGAGAGGGTGGGGTCTCGGTATGTGACACACATTTGGGGGGCATGACACAATTGTAAGAGGGAATATACCTAACAAAATGCAATCAGTGTAACCTGGTTTCTTGTACCCTCAATGAATCCCCAACAACAACAACAAAAGTAGTTCTCATAGGGTGGCGCCTATAGCTCAGTGAGTAGGGCACCGGCCCCATATACTAAGGGTAGCAGGTTCAAACCCAGCCTCGGCCAAACTGCAACAGAAAAATAGCCAGGCATTGTGGTGGGCACCCGTAGTCCCAGCTATTTGGGAGGCTGAGGCAAAAGAACTGCCTAAGCCCAAGAGCTGGAGGTTGCCATGAGCACAGCACTCTACAGAGGGCAGCAAAGTGAGACTCTGTCTCTTAAAAAAAAAAAAAAAGTTCTCTTCCTACATTTCATTAGACAGGACTTCTCATAGGCTGAAATTAAAACTATTATGTATTATTAAATTAACTTGGTGCCTTACTAATACTGTCTTCTTAAAATTTATTAATAATTAATGGTTACAGGATAAAACAAATGAAAAAGATATCAGTATGAGATGTAGCTGCAAAAAGATAATAAAGAAAAAGGGCAAAAGATGAACCAAAAGCAGAATTTTCTAAAGGTGTATTACATGGGTATTAATGTATTAGTCATCTTGAATACTCATAACACAATTGTACATTTTTACAGGTTCTGACCAGTCCAACAGTAAAGAGGCCTATGTGACTATTTAGCCCTGAATTTTCCAAACTTATCTGGGCATGAAACTCTTTCTCTCCAATAACACTTGTAGATACCTGATAAAAATAATGTTCTACTTTTGAACTCCCAGACAAAATAACTCATTTTTCTCTTTTCTTCTCTAATAGACTTATAATAAAAGAGATTATAAGTTGTTTCTCTATTTCCCAAAGAAAATTTAACTGTATTTTAATCCTTTTGTAAACACAACGCTAAATCTTTAATGTCCTCTCTGATAACTCTGATAGAAGAACAAATAATATTACCTACTAAGAAAATAAAAAACTTAAACCTTATGTTTTATTCTAAAACTATAACGAAAGTAAATTAATCTCAGAAAATAGTGATTTTAGAAGCAGCTAGGTTATACTAATAAAGTTCTAAAAACAAACATAATAAAATGGTGTCCCCTGTGACATTCCACACTTATACTATTTAATAATTATAGAATGATATTTAGAATAAATTTTCAATTGTTTAGACAAAGTATATAATACTTAAGCGGAAAATTCAAGATCAATTCTATTTGCCTTTGAGACATACCATGTTCCTACAACAAATAAATATACCTTTGTAATTATGTTTTTCCTTCAGTGAACACAAGTAGTGTATTATCACATAAGTAAAAAAAGACAAAACTGTAGTCCAAGCCTTTGCTGAAAAGGCAGGGAAGGGAAATGAGATGGGTTCAAATGACCCAAAAGGGGGTGCAGGGGACACTGAGACATGTTTAGATGAGGTCTTAGCACAATTTAGGGGGTTACAGGGATCACTTAATTTTATCTAAAACAATTTGAAAAATAGCAAAAGAAAATTGGATTTACTTTTTAAATAAAAAATGAAATGGTGGAGTCAAAGCTAAATCCAAGAGAAAGAAAGTGTACCTAAGTCACTATTATATATACCCGTGCAAACAATAAAACAGTAGAGAGGGAATAAAGAAGGAAACAACTTTATACATTTTCACAATTTCAAACTTCTTAAAATCATAGGCCTATGAAATTACTGTTAAAACAACTGATCTATATAATAAACCAGTAAACCTACTGCTTTTAAGGAGGGGGAAGCAACAAAGAGGCCTTGCATCAAGTTTTCAGTAACAGAAAATCAAAAATGTTATGTTATAAATATTCTGAAAAGAAACAACTCCAAAGACCTAAAAAAAAAAAAAAATTAAAATGGATTGGGCGGGGGGAGGAAAGAGAGGGGAGAGGGGAGGAGGAAGAGGGATTGGTGTGCTCTCACGTGTAAGGGTACGTGGCACACCTCCTGGGGGTGGGGGCACAACTACAACTTGGACTCTACCTAACAAGTGCAAAGAATGTAACCTAATTGTACCCTCATATGAATCTGAAATTAATAAAAACATGAGGCACAAAGAATCAACAGTAAGAGTGAAACAGATTATGATGCTATCTCACTGACAAAGTCTATCCTGAATAAGAAAATGAGTATGTAAAATGGAGAGACTTAATTATGCCTTCTTTCTTCTAAGAAATGATAAATTACTTTAGAATAGTAAAGTCTGATTAAAGTTCTTTTTCCAATGGCTAGTAAGAGGAAAGCAAACAATAATCAAAAGAAGACCTTCTGCCCTCAAATCAAACTGCTCACCAAGAAACGACACTCCAATAAAAGGCTATAAACATTCTAAATAAAAATATAAACCATTTGCAGACATGAAAGTTAGCACAGTTAAACTTTACAAAAATATTATTTTACGACATTTAAGGAGCATACCACTAAATCTTGGTCTTGAAGCAAGTTACAAATTGCCTCATATAGCATGGGTCTCAAGTCAGACTTGAATTTCACAGAAATCCACTGACCGATGAGCCAAATCACCCTGCGTCGCAGGGGCTTATACCTAGACAAGAAAAATCATGAAATTAGAACGTTCAGTACTTTAAGAAGTCTATTTCATTTAGCATACGTCATCATTTAAATCTAAAATGTAGTACGAAATGCAATCTGCATTTTTTATAGAAGAGCTTAAAAGCATCTTCTAAATATTCTGTGGTACAAAATATTAACAATAAAGGCCTAATCTAAATAAATGAATTCTTAAACAGATATGCTGTAACCCTGATTCTTTTGCATTCCAGAATTGTTAACAAAGACAGGTATATAAAAACCAAGTCTGTTTCTGTTTCTCAAGTAACTTCAGATAGTGCTAATGCTTCAGATCCTAAAGCTGGAGAAGTCCAAAAAATTAGTCATGAAGAAGCTCGTGTATTCAATTTTCTACTCTAGTTAATACTATAAAGACTATTTTCAGAAATTTAAATATTCATATAAATTTATTGATTTCAGCCAAGCCCTCTGATTTTGTAAGAGGTACCCAATTATAGACTGTGACTCAGAGGTATCCAATTACAGACTGTGACTCCTTATATATATATATATGCATGTGTGTATATTATATATATTTGTAAAAAGTTTAACTAGGTATGGTGGTATACGCCTGTAGTCCTAGTTATTTGGGAGGCTGAGGCAAGGGGATTATTTGAGCAGGGGTTGAGGTTGCAGTGAGTTAGTTATGACTGCACCACTGCACTCCAATCTGGTGACAGAGTAAGACCTCGTCTCAACAACAACAGTAAAAAACCAAAAACTATTCTTGTGGTATAAATATATATTTAGGGTGTAAATGGAATGAGCTAACAAATATACCATGTTTTCTCAGAAAATACAATCTTAGAAGATGGCTGATCAAGCACATTCAAAACAATTGCTCATTAAAGTTGTAAGACAATGTATGTTAAGTATTCTCTGCCCCCCAAAAGTCTATAACACCCACAAAAAACTTAAAAATGCAAAACAGTACGCCAGGGTTTCAGAAAAGGAAGAGTGGGCAAAGAGATGAAATTTAAACAGGTCTTTAAAATAAATAGTATTTAGGCAAAAAGTGAAACAATGCCATTTCGAGGAATTAGAACTATTTAAACCAAATCACAGAGGCAGAAGGAACAAGACTTGTATAGAGTGAAGTAAAGAAATCATAGAACCATCAATTTTTGGACTGAGACCTTGGGGATTACCACATTTGACTTTCTGTTCCAGATAAAGAGAAAGAAGCTCAGAGAGGTCAAATTTCAAGTTCACAGCCACTTCTAAACAGAGTTAAAATTAGATACCAGTTTGTTCCTCAACGTGTGGTGCCTGGACCAGCAGCATCATTCATTATTGTGGGATTGGGACAGAGTTGCATGATCTGACCCAGACCTACTAAATCAGACCCTCGATTTTAACAAGATTACCAGGTGATTCATATAACATTAAAAATTGAGGAATACTAGACTAAATCAGCTCTGTCCAGTAGAAATATAATGTAAGCCAAATACGTAATATTAAATTTCTTAATGCTTACATAAAAGTAAGTAAAAAGAAACTGGTGATATTTTAATATTTTTATTTCAGTATATCCAAAATATTATCATTTCAACTTATAATCAATACATATTTGACAAGGTTTTAGTTTTTAAAAGTAAATTAATTAAAGTTGAAAAGTAAATTCCTTGGTTGCCCTAAGCACATTTCAAGTGTTTGACAGCCACATGTAGGGAGCTTCTATAATGGTTAATGGAGGTTTTAAACTTCCATAGACTCTAGGGTTTAAGGATAATTAAACTGCACATGTGTCTCCCCAGTGAAAAGCTTTCTCTCCATCAAAGGCTCACTGGCCCCCTAGAGCAAAGGTAAGAGTCTATTTTATTCACTACTGACTCTATTTGCACATCCAAGTGTTGAAAATATTTATAACTGCAGCCATAAATAGCTACTAACTGGTTAAAATTACTTTCAAAGCATCTCCAGATCTACAATTCTGCAGCTCTAAATGTTTACAATATGAATTTGTACTACTGAATTAGGCACCTCCATGAGAACCTAACATGTATGCAAATACTTTTGTCATGGTGTCTCTACGTCCTATTCTACTCTTTCCCCCAAAACTTGCAGCATATTGTGTGATCCCAAGACAGTCACCTTCATGGATGTTACTTTGGTTAGACGACTTCTGACACCAGGTGTCAGAACTGCCGAGTGCCTTCTCTTTGTGGATAGTTTCTTTCTGGAACTCACAGACCTCCACCTTCCCTCATCTTTTTGTAAAGTCCTACATCTTTTCTCCTGCCAACTACCTTATGCAATGTCAAATGCTACATAATAGCCAGCTGTTTTATTTATCTTTCAATAAGAGAATTCACAAGTCTTACTCCTTTCTACACCAGACTTTACCTACTAAGTCATATTGTGACATTTTTAAACTTAGAAGCAATTTAATGCCTTCTTTAATTCATTAGAAAACCAGTAAGATAAAATAAGTGTAAAATAAACACAAAATTTTATACTTGCCTATTGTGAATGACTTGTAATTCTGGAAGAAGTTGGTTTTTAAACCACTGATCAAAATCAACACTGTCAAACAGCTCATAAGCAGCCAATCCAACAGCATTGTACACTGAGAAAAAAAATTTTTATTCAATTAAAGATTGCAGATACTGGGTCCTAACAGATGTAAGAAATAAACCAAAGGGACTAGGTTAAAACACGTAAGATGCTAAGTGACATATATGATATGTTAATCAGGGCAATTACTTAAATAGACATTGTAGAAATGTTACTTAAGTTACTTCATTCCATTTTTAACCTAAATATACCTTGATACTTTCAAACAGGAATTCATTCTGAAATGTTCAAGTCAAATTATTATTATAAAATAATACATGTCTCTAAGTAGATGCAATATTTTATGATCTGGTCCCTGCTTATGTTTAGCCTAATTTCTCCCCATAACCCCTTAAACGCTCTGTTCCAGTTAAACCAAATGGTCACAATTCAAACTGAGTGTGCTTATTCCACTTACCTTCAAGTCTTTCTACAATACATACTGCTCCATCCCCTGGAACCCCCTTCCCACCCAACACCTCCCTCTTCCCGCACACAGCTAATTCCTTCTTATACTGTGATCTCACATCGGAGTCTTGGGTTCAGGCTCCAAATAGCTGGAACTACAGGCTTTCTCCACAACGTCCGGCTATATTTTTAGAGACAGGGTCTCACTCTTGCTCAGGCTGGTCTCAAACTCCTGATCTCAGGCAATTTGGCCTCCCAGTGTGCTAGGATTACAGGTGTGAGGTGATTACAGATGATTACACCTCACCAGCCGCTATTACACTTCTTTAGGAGTCTTGCCATGAGCACACTAACCTCTTTATTACTGCCTGCGTTAGCATTAACTATCCCATACGGTGTTAGAATTAATCATATGCTTACTGGATCACACCCTCCACCAAAGGGTTTTGTATGTTCACTACTTTTATATCTCAATTCTCCTAGCATAAAACCTGTCACAAATAGACCCTCTGTCTATTGAAAAATACTTCTAAATCACTTGAGTTTAACATACCAGCATCTTTGATTAACAGTGCATTCATATCCTCCACATTCGTGGGCCCTAAAAGATAAGTATCAGTAAAAGCAAATAAAACTAGTTTTTTAAAATATATTTTTCATTTAAATACAAATTGTTAGTTTCCCAATTCAGTACATTCTCTGTGATATTAAATATGCATAAGGATAGAAAGGGAAAGTTTTATTATCACCACCATTAGAAAACATAAGTCCAATATACAAAGCCACAAACAATATTATAAACCATTATATCATATTTGGAAAATGTAAGGACAAGCAATATCCTAGAAAAACATATACCACAAAAACTGTTTTATAGCTTCAGTATAAAAAAATTCTTAAAAGAAAGAATAAAAGACTAATCACGCAACAGGAAAAAAAGAAGCAAAGAATAAGAATAAGCAATTCACAAGGAAGTTCTAAATAGACAAAATAGACTTGTTTATGACAGTACACTAAATAAAGAATGACAATAAAATAAAAGTGCAAACAGAAAACTGACAGCCACTGTGAAATATGAAAACGTTAGAATAAAAAATTGGGAGTCTACGCGAGCTCAGCCCAAGGGTAGCCAGGCGGGTTCCCAGGGCTCCTAGTTCCCTCTGCAGTGGCCCCTGGACTCACCAGAGCCTCTACCACTACCTCCCTTGATCACAGCACTCAGCAGAGGATGGCCTGGCCCACTTTCACAGATCCGCATCCTCCCAGACTAGAACCCCAGCCTCAGGGGCAGAGAGGAGGCCAGTTGGGCCCCCCTCATCCATTTATAAAGTATATCCTTTATCTTTCCCCTTAAAAATTGGGGGGGAGGGAAGCATGCATTATATATACAGCAAAACACAGTACTCTGCCCAAGGCTCTTATCTACAAGCACTCCAAAAGTTTATCTTTATCTCCAACACTCACTAATGCAGTGGTTCTCAACCTTCCTAATGCCACGACCTTTAATACAGTTCCTCATGTTGTGGTGAGCCCCAACCATAAAATTATTTTCCTTGCTACTTCATAACTGTAATTTTGCTACTGTTATGAATCGTAATGTAAATATCTGATACGCAGGAGGGCAATCCCTGTGAAACGGTCGTTCAACCCCCAAAGGGGTCGCGACCCACAGGTAGAGAACTGCTGCACTACTGAGATAACTGTTTCACTGTCCTTGAAACTCAAATTCAGGATCATCTCTGACAACTTTCCCTTGACCAGCATAATTCAATAAATTGGTAAAAGTCAACAAATAGTTACTGGGTATGCCACACGGGATAAATAAAGTATGAACAAAATGGATGTTATCAATGCCCCTAACAAAAGTCTAGCAGAAAAGTAAGAAATCATTTGTTAATCTTAATTAATGTTAAATAATTAATTACTTGTACACAAAGCACAGCAATCAAGTGCCAAAAACTTACTTCATCATTCTCTTAAATCCATCACCTTCTTCCCGGTCCCACTGTCACCATTCTCACAAAAGCGAACACTGTTTTCGCCATTTCTCACAACTTCTCACAACATGCTCTACAGTTTCCCCAAGAAATATAACTGCTGTTTGTTGCGCTACTATGTTTATGACAGCAAAATTTAACTATCATATTCCAAACTGTAACCTAAGGTCTATGTAAAATGCCACTCCTTAAAAAAGAACACACTCTTTCCAAACTCATATCCATAATATGTCCTAGAAAACAGCACTTTACACAGTGGACACTGGAGAGTATTTTAACTGAACATTAATTAAATCAATAAATCAAAGGATCACAAAATACATCCTACCTTGAAGGGTCTGCATCATTTCTAGAAGTACAGGAGTAAGAGTCTGATTATATTCATGGAATATATCTATAAACAGTACTTCAGTGCATGGCTAGGAGGGGAAAACAAATTTCTTATTAACAGGAATGATAAACTGTATCTACAGTATATTTATTCTACAATAAAGCAAAGAATACTCATACTTAAAATCCTAAAATTTTGATAATGTTTCCAGTTTTTTATTTTAAAAAAGATTAATATTTTCTATAACAAACAAAATGGAAAATAAAGTCAATAATTTGATTTATAATCAGGTTTATTTCCTTATTTCAAAAACTTTAAACTACAGACAGCATATGATTTATATTTTTAAATTAATCACACTTGAAATTTAAAAGAACACTCTGTAGCCACACCCATAGTTTAGTACTAGAAATGACTATCCAATATTTAATATGTTGAAAATTATATATTTTCTTAGCAATGATATAATAAGCATCAACAGCAATTCATGAATTCACCCTTTAAAATAATATTTCTCTTAACAAACACAAATAGTACAGATATCAGTGGTAGCTACCTTTAAAAAAATAATTTGCTTTGGTTCTTCAAAGTATTGAATCACTAAACGATTCATAATATAACGGAATAAAGACACTGTTATGTTTTAAAAGAAATCTTACATGATAGACACAAGGCCTGACTTAATTAAGTTCACAAAATCATTCTAGAATAAGTGCCACATAAAGTTGTCGTACTAGGTCTGACAATTAAGTTTGTGAACTTGCCACTATGTGCTCACCTTGGCAACACCGTACAAATAACTTTGTAAGATTTCACAACCTTGGTGTTTCAGTGTCTCACAACCGTGTTTCTGTCAACACGTAGCAGTGTCTTTCTGAGTAGTGTTCATTACTGTTGCATGTTTTTGTGTGCCATACAACAGTTCTGATGGTCATCCCAGAAGAAGAGCTCTAAAATTGCTTTCAAGGGTGGGCTAGGTGCTGGCATTGGTGCACAGCAGGAGCAGTACTTCAGCGGTGACTGTAGTGACATTCAGCAACATGGTATGCAGCACTTTTTCTGGGATGAGTTCATGGACTTAACCATCAGATCTTCATGTACATACACAAATATGTACAAATGATATGTCACCTCAGATATTTGCTTCAAAATAATGCAAGTTGAAAGGGTGGGCAAGATTACATGAAACTGGAGTAGCCATGAATTAATAATTGATTCAGAGGTATCCAATCATTTTTCTTCTCTGCCACGTATTAGAAGAGTAAGAGTTATTATCTTCGGCCACACATTAAATACACAAACATTAAGGAAAGCTACTCAGCACAAAAAGGTTCATGTATACTTTTCATGATATCCACCACCACAGACAGATAAAAAAAGTCTTCACAAAATCAGCATGTGGCCCATGGGCCACAGGTTGGACACCCCTGAACTAGATTATCATGAATGACTAACGATATTATTGTCTCCTATTTCTTAATATGTTTGAATTTCTCCATAAGACAAATCTTAAAAATTACATTTTTTAAAGTTTTAAAATCACCATTAATTCATCTCATTTACAATGAACGATAAGCTTATAAATTTAAAATCATTAAGATACATTTTTAGAAAACCAATGGAAAATAACGTAAATAATCTAAGTTTTAACAAAAGAACAGCTCAAAGACCACATTTGGCAAATCGTCCCTAAAAGTCAAATGTTTGCCATATTAACATATGTGTTTTAAAAGCATCCTATAATTGAAAGCCATGGGCTGGTCTCTGAGACTCACACTAGATAATAAGAGAAATAAAGTATCAGAAGAAGATCTATTAATGAAATATTAAGGAGGGGGAAAAAAACACTCCAGCCAAAAACAGCAGCTTTTATTTTCACAAACATTTTCCCTTTGTGCACTGACAATTATTCCCTAAGCAATTCAACTAAAATGAAGAAAAATTCAACTTGTAAACCCCAAGTTAGCAAAAAGAATTTACATACTTTCCTCTCAAATATAGGTTCTTGTAATTATAAACAGTTTCCTATTTGACTGACTTAATGTTTGAAATCTTTAATAATGTCATATGACCTTTAAAAAGGTTTATCTTTCCCATCAATTATTTTTTCAATTAATACTTACCCTTAAACTGTATTTCCAAGAATCACCTCCCGTTTCTTCCACTGCTGTAATTAAAAATATGCAATAATGATATTTTCAAAACCTCAGTTTGAAAAAAAAAAGATTTGTATAGTATCAGTAGAATATTTCTGAATTGTTTTAAACCCAAAATCAAATTACCGGGAACACAGGCTTTATACGTTACAGATCATCCTTGTGCATCTCACAGTTAACCTATAAATTGCTTATTATAGCTACAAGCATTCTCATTTTCATTAAAAATTCTTTATTCAGGAAAGCCCAAAGAGTCTATCGTTTCCAGATATGTGATATCACCTGAAAATCAATTCATTTTAATTAGTTAAAATGACTAATCACACTTTCTAAAATTTCTTACATTTAGACTTTTAAACATCGAAAGGGTCAATGTTACTTTTAAACATTAAATACTATAGGACTTTTAAACACCGAAAGATTCAGTGCTTCATGTTACAGTATTATATATACTACATAAGGAAAGCAAATTAGGGCGGTGCCTGTGGCTCAAGGCGTAGGGCGTCAGCCCCATATACCGGAGGTGGTGGGTTTAGAACCCAGTTCCAGCCAAAAACTGCAAAAAACCCCAGCAAATTGAAACATAAGATTTTATAGAGGAAAAGCAAAAACAAAATGACACACTGGGTTGTACAATGTCCTATTTTCTAAATGAACTAAAATTACATTTGTAACAAAATCTAAAAGTTAAAAAAGGTCTCTTTCTGGATAAAATTCTGCATAGTCATTCATTATTTGCTTGTCATTTTTATCTAATGGATAACAAAGAAAGAATAAGTTAATTTCTGTTGTTTTTGTTTACGGGGAATAGTAAAAGCATGCTGCTGGTTTGAAAGAATAAGTTAATTTTAAAAAACTAAAATTCCAAATCAAAACTGCTATATTAAAATACAACACTATTATACCTATTATTCACCTAGATTACCTATTGCTAGAAAGGGGAAGAAAGCCCTGCTAAAAATGAAAAATTAATTCTTACTAAAGCCTTCTGGATCTTCTTCCCACATTGTCAGTTCCTCTTCAGTTAAGAGAAAATAATGAGAGACTAATCTTCTACATATCTCTGTCAAAGTGGGATATGTGAAGAATGCCATCTTAATCTTATGGGCTTCAAGAGTTTCAGGGCTGCTATCTAGAAAAATAAAATTTTCAAGTTAACTATACAGGCAAACATTCTATCTAAATGGATTATGTGACTTAAATAAATTAAAAATACAATCTCAGGGAAAAACATACATCTGTATATAATTAATTCTCATTTGTATTTATAAACATATCTCTAAGGCACTCTTTCCTTTATTCATACCCACATATGTTCTGACTCTACCTTATTACTATAGCTTGTTATTACCAGGTTATATTACCACAGCATTTTGAAGGGACTAACACACAGGCCTTTCTTTTCTCTCCTATGAGATTTCTTCATTCATCTTCTGAATGAATTCTAAATAATATAATAAACAATTTAACCTGCCTAAAAGCGCCTGTCTCTTTACAGAAAGTCAAAGACAGCTTTCAATTGTTTGAATAAATACAGCCTACAAATGAGCGGCAGTGATTACTGCATCCAATTCTTAAAGTCTCTAAGCTTCAATCAATTTATTATACAATAAAAACAGCTTACTAAACACACTATTAAAGCTGGGGTATGAATATATTAAAGATTATAATCCTCATCACTATTTCATTCCTAGCAACACCTTCTCAGACTAAAATAAATAAATTTTAAAAAATGAAAAAACACCAATTACTTCATAATTAGATTAAAATAAAAGAAAACTACCAGTAAAGCATTACCTTCAAAATTTTTGGATGGCTTATATGCATAATTTTTCACAATCATCTTAATAAGATTCATGCATTGGACAATGAATCGTTCAAACGTAACGCCTTCACCAATTTCCGTAAAAACATAGCTTACAGAAAATTCCAGTGATCTCTGAATCAGAGGTGTAAATGAAAAGGGATGCTGATCCAAGAAGTCCAACAGCTACAAAGAAAAGATTAAAACATATTTTCCCAAAATTCATATTGGAATAGAATCGCTCCAATTATAACTTTACTAATCAACATTTAGCAAGTTTTGAACTTTGGTGGACAATACATGTGTGGTTTTACGTGTACTATAATGCTTCCTGGGGTACATTATATAATGTGGATTACATTAGACTATTATCTCATAATAAGAACTTTCTACTATTTCCAGTACAAGGACCAAAACAGAGCCACAGAGTACTTAATTTGATAACAATGGGTAACAATGATATAAAAAGTATATAATAGATAGGCCTTTAAAAAGTAATAAAGGGAAAGAATTTAAAAATTATCCTGCCTTTCCTACATGAACTATATTTTGATGTATCAAATAGTTGATAAGGGGCTCAGAACCACATGCACCAAGGCTGGCGGGTTCGAACCCAGCCCAGGCCAGCTAAGCAACACTGACAACTACAACGACAACTGCAACTGTGGAGGGTGCCTGTAGTCTCAGCTACTTGGGAGGATGAGGCAAGAGCATCGCTTTAGCTCAAGAGTTTGAGGTTGCTGTGAGCTGTGTTGCTCACAGAGGACACAAGTTTCCTTACACTAAAGTAAAAACATATGTTTACACAAATATCATATTTGATTTTAAATTTGAGTATATGTATTTTATTTGAGAAAACATACTTAAAACAAAAAGAAAACTTACCACTTTAGTAAAAAGAATGATGGTCTTTTCCAGTCTATCTCTACATATATTATCTGTACCTATATTTCTACCTGTTAAAAATACATTTCAAATATTAGTGCGAGTAAATGATATTCTATAAATTTACAACCAATACAACACCAAAACTTTGACAAAAATAAAATTGCCAGTTATAGTCTTGCATATTTTGTATTATGAATTCATTGTTAAGAACCAATTTCAAGATCTGTACTCAATAACACAGTAATCCTTGATGCCACATTGCATAAAATTAATCCTAAGACATAAACTGAACCATTTTAAAGTAAAAAGGTAGCTTTTTAGCAATAGACCATAAATCACATTTTTAAAAACTACATCATAACTGAAATATGTTTCAAGCAACAAAAATGTGTAAAAACAAAGCCCTCAAAGAGTAATATACTCATCATCACTTTTCATACACAATCTGACAAATTGCTTCTAATAATTTCTCTGATGCAATTTTTTTTTTTTTTTTTTTGAGACAGAGTCTCACTCAGTCACCCTGCGGTTGAGTGCCATGGCATTATAGCTCACAGCAACCTCAAACTCTAGGGCTCAAGCAATCCTCCTGCCTCAGCCTCTCAAGTAGCTGGAGAGTAGTTGGAACTACAGGCACTGCCACAACACCGAGCTAGTTTTTCTATTTTTGGTAGAGATGGGGGGGGGGGTCCTCACTTTTGCTCAGGGTGGTCTTGAACTCC
Source organism: Otolemur garnettii (assembly GCF_000181295.1). NCBI lineage: Eukaryota > Metazoa > Chordata > Mammalia > Primates > Galagidae > Otolemur > Otolemur garnettii. The sequence goes on from NW_003852400.1 coordinate 35,420,241, forward strand.
TGACATCAGGGTGAGTGCTAGGATTGTAAGCATGAGCCATTAAGCCCAGACTCTCTGACATAATTAAATTTTTTGTACGTTCAGAATAATGTACATCAGCCCATCAACTACTTTGTTCTCTAATCATACTCTTCCTATCCCATTAGTTCATTTATCTCATTTTCCTCTCCTGGAAAGACTTCCTTCTTCTATCCACACCAAGAAGACCAGAGAAAAGTGACCATTTTTCGAAAAATTACATGACATAAGCTGTCTTATTTATCTTTGTATATATAATACCCAGGACAGTTCCTGGGTATGTTTTTCTAAATTGAAAATGACTGACATAAAACAATCAGCAACTCCCTAAAACTGAGTAGACCAAGATACCCTCTCAGGGTAGAAAAATTTTGCAAAGAGGTAGCCAAAATGCAGAGAACATTTTGTAAGTAAAGGTATATCCAGTTGCAATTTCCCATTTTACCCACATATGGTGACTTTAGGGATACTCCGTCATGTGTATATACACAGGCCATGTGCACGAGTGCATGTCCTAAACAAAGGTGCTTACAATACAGGGAAGAGGAGATAACAATAACAAACAGCCCACCAGTAAAATACAACACAAATGTATGTGTTCTTTACATTTACATACAAGAGAATGCATGTAAATTCTCTTGTGTGTGGTAGTGGATTACAAAAGGATCCTAAAGGTAAGCCAGTGGTGGTTAATAAACAGAGGTTTATAAAATCAAATTGCCACTTGGAAAATCTGTGTCAGTGACAGGCAAAATGCACTAAAAGAAAGAGAGTCTCCAGGAGGTCTGAACAGCATCGGGCACACAGACTACAGATAATCTTTATTAAATGTATGACTGTTACAGATGTCGGTCTGGAAAATGAAAGCTGCAGTAGAAATAGAGAAGGAATGGACAAAAAATAGGGTTCTTAAAAAGTTCATAAAACAGGTAATAGTATTCCTCCCTTATCTGCAGTTTCACTTTCTGTAATTTCAGTTACCTGGAGTCAACTGTGGTCTGAAAATATTAAATAGAAAATTCCAGAAATAATTCATAAATTTTAAATTGCATGCCATTCTGAGTAGCATGATGAAATCTCACACCGTCCCACTCTGCCCCACCTGAGATGTGAATTCTCCCTTTGTCCTGCATATCCACACTGTGTATGCTACCTGGTCATTAGTCCCTGGGTAGCTGTCTGGATTTAAAAATCAAAAAAATTTAGTACACACAGGGTTCAGTAGTATCTGCAGTTTCAAGCATACACTGGAGGGTCTTAGGTGGTAGTCTCCGAGGATAAGGGGGGGACTACCATATATGAAAAAAAAAGCTACACTTCCAATTTAACTTCAGAAAGTTAATTATCAAGATACGAATTTTAGCAACAAATAGTACCTTTCAGCTTTTAAGAGTTCACACAAGGGGCTTGGAGATTTGAAAGTGCAGATCAGGGTGGCGCCAGTAGCTCAATGGGTAGGGTGCCCAGCCCAGGCCTGCTAAACAACAATGACAACTACAACAAGAAAACAGTCGGGCATTGTGGCAGGCGCCTGTAGTAGTCCCAGCTACTTGGGAGGCTGAGACAAGAGAATCCTGTAAGCCCAAGAGCTGGAAGTTGCTATGAGCTGTGAGCTGTGACATCACAACACTCTACTGAGGGTGACATACTGAGACTCTGTCTCAAAAAAATAAATAAATAAAAAGTGCAAAGAAGAAACTATTAATGAATAATGATTCATTAACCCTTATTAATCCTCGCTATTAATGAATAATAACTAAGACGTTAATAAAGAGTCTACAGTAAAAATAACTATAATGGAAGTACTTACTGCATTCCAGAAACTGTTTTAGACGTTCAAATATTCCATGTAAGAAGCCCTAGAAAAGAACATATTTTAAAGTATCTCAATTTATTCAGTTATAAACATTCACACTGTACTTTTATCAGAAACACTAACACATATCTATCATATTGTTTTAGAGAAATCACCTGTAGAAAACTAAGTTAAAATCAGATAAAGTTAAAAACAATTCACTATTATAATAAACAGGTCTTCCACAGAAAAATAACTATAGTATTTCAACTCTTCAATACTTCATTTCTGTTATGTAAGTCACTTTGAAATTAAAAAAATTCTATTGAGCATTGTAGCAGTAAACACTCTCTATTCTCCTTCCCCTGCTTAATTGTTCCTCACAGGCCGTAGAACCCCCTGGAATACTGTTTGTCTGTTTACTATCAGGCTCCTCCCACAGGACCATAATAAGCTCCTTGAGAGCCAGACCTTCGCTTTGTCTACTGCTCTATCCCAGAATCCAGTAACAGCATTTGGCAATGACAGATAAATAAACGGTACTAATTCTTTGTATCACAGATTCTTAACTTAAGTATTAGGCACATTAATCCTCAGAGACCAGAGGAGACAAGCAGCACCTTCCACCAGCTGAGTCTAATGAACCCTTATTTTTAAAAATCTATTTTTGGATTTGTTACAAATAATTTATAGAAGTCACTATAAATGAATAATGAAAAATATTGAAATATTTAATAAGAATTTAAACATAACACACTTCTTTGTGTCAATAAATGTTAGTATATAAACATAATAAAAGATGTTTCAGCTATTTTAGCAAATGGGATGCCCTTTTGGATGGTCTGGGTTTGTCACAATAGAAAGAATGACAAAGGGCTTCCTGAGGAACTACTAACTCTAGAATGCCATATTGCCTCTTTGTCCATAGACATATAGAGGGTGCCAAAAAACTTATACATATTTTAAGAAAAGGAACTGTATTATACACCAATAACAAAAGATAAATGTAAGTCACGTTGAACACCTCATAATTACAGAAGTCAAATGTAACTTGAGTATTAAAATTAAATATAGTTGTTTTCTTTCCTAAAATGTGTATACATTATTTGGCACCCTCTGTATAATGCTGATTCATCAAAAATCATCTGAAGACTTAAAAGAGTCTGAGATTTTATTTATATAGCCAATTTTACCACCATCATTAGAGTCTAGAGTACTGCTCTCAGTCTCGCTGTGAGCATCTATTCTCTGATTCATCAAAAAGTTAGGAAACATCATCCTTTGTTAATTTTCTTTCTTCTCTGTTATTTCAGAGAGGAAATAAAAAACTCTGAATTCTCAACTGTGTTAAATGAAAGCCAGAGGTAGAGTAAAATGATATGTCTTTTATACCTTTTGAAACATGATACAATACAGGAGAGAACAAAATAAGAAAACTGGAGTATGACAATTTCACTATTGTATGAGCCTTTTGGTAATCCTATCATTCTTTTATTTCCATACCATTTCTGTCTTCTTAATCATAGCTGGTAGTAACTGATAATGAAAAGTAATGATATAATTCCTAGAATGATGAAACAGCTAAAGGTTTCAATATGAAAAAAAATAAGATCACTAAAATCCCATATATACCTCAAATTTTTAAAAAATCCAATGGTTTCCTATAATAACTATAAGATACAAGGAATGTTATTCTATTTTCTTTAAATAAAATTACTGTATCAGCCTTCTCCAAAGAAAGTAGAAAATTACAAAGGCCATCAATCTTACTAAGCTCATCAAGAGTATCAGAAATTTATAAAACAACAGATAGCTGATTAATCTCTAGTCCAAATACACAAAACAATTTATTTTACTGCATTTTGCCATGTATCATGTACTTTTTGCCCAAATTTTTGAGAGAAAAATAAGGATGCATGCATAGTACTAATTCCCTATCTATATAAATGTTTTTAATTTTTATTTATGCTTATGCATTGAAAGTGTAACTCTAGAAAGCAATAATGGTATCTGTGTGCAAAATAATACCCTAGAACATGGCAATCGTGTCATGGCCTCTTCCAGGCCACCCCTCCACCAGGCAGGCACTGCAGCTGCTGGAGTCTCCAGCCCAACAGGTGACAACACCATCTTAGAAGCAGGCAAACTGCTGACAGCAACATGAGTTCACTTCAGGACCTCAGGGAAAGGAGGGCAGAGCTGGCCCTGAGTAGAAGCCAGGAGTAAGCCCAAGTGGTAGATGAGAGTGTAGTCTGGACAACCGAAGCACCCGTCTCTAACAAATGTCCCCTCATCCTCTCATTTCCTTCCTACCCATATCTGTCAGTGGGAACGTTGCCACAGCTGCTCCAATAAGAACCCCAACAGGCTTGTCTCCTGGGAAGCTGGTGTGAGGAGTTAGGGTCGGCCTTGCCAACCCCAGGCTTCTGACAGTAGATTCCCCTTTCCAGGCTGCATAGTCTCTGGCACAGCTGGCTCCACTCTGAGGCCCCAGGGACACAGTGCTGAGGTGGAAGATCCCTGAACAGGGGTCTAGAAGACCTGGGTTCTGAGACCCAGTTCTACTAGTAACCCACTGTTGTGACCTTGGGCCTCAAGCCCCATGAAGTTTCTGTCTGCAAGGGTACCTGGCAACAAAGCACAAAAACCTCAGGGGAACCTGAGTCCACAGATTGTAATTTTGAGTCTATGGCTTGTCTGAATCCCCATGATGTTGAGTTGGTATAATTTCCCAAACTTGCCAGTAGCAAGAACCACCTAGGTTACTTGTTAATGGAATAGATACCCACACCTTTCTCCTGCTGATTCAGTGTACTTGGATGTGGTTCAGGAATATCATTTTAACCAGCAGCACTCCAGGTGATTTGCAGGATTTGCAAGTTTGGGAAAGATTCATGATTCATTCTGACATTAATGAGTGTCCGAAGTCTGCATGATTCAAGGAGGTCATGGTCTAGTCACTGAACAGAAAGGTGAAAACAGACACTTCACTAGGGCATCACAGAGAAGGCTTCCTCCTCATCATGGTGTCTCAGGAGTCTCAGAATGGGGCCAGCTATGCGAGAGATGAGGCAGCCTAGAAATAGGCAGGAGCCCGGGGCAGGCAGGGCTGGTCCTAGCCCCTCACACTAGCTGCCCGGTAAATTACCCCACTGGGGTTCTCAGCAGAGTGGCTAGGCCTGTTCCCACTGACGGACATGAGCAGTAATAGGAAATGAGAACATGTTGGGATGAAGGTGGGCTGGAGAGGGCAGCTGGGGGAGGTTGGGCACTCAGGCCATCCCCACCACTCTCACCTACAACCTGGGCTCACTCCTAACTTCTTTGCAGCAGCTGGCTTCACGCCTTCACACCTCACACTTCTTGTGAGAAAATGAGGTGCCACTGAGCAGCCACTTCCACCCTCATCTGCTGAAATTTGAGCCCAAAACATGGGTGTACATTATACACGGGAGCACATTATGCATTACACAATAGGAAAAAACTCTAATTAAAATAACTATTAAATAGTAGCTCACAGAGCACATTAATTAGTGTTGAGCTCATTACAAAAATCATTACCTCTCCTAATCCTCACGACATTTGGTGAGGTAGGTACTTTCATTTCATCTCTATATTACAAAAAAAGGAAACTGAGTAGTGAGGAGGAAAAGAACATGAGACCACAGAAAAAGGCCAACTCATATGAGTAGAATATGAATGTTTTGACATAATAACTAAGAAAGTTACATGAAGGCTATGTTAACCAGTTTGATGGAAGTGTCTTGGATTATGTAT
>NW_003852400.1:35425919-35431346 GCF_000181295.1 Otolemur garnettii
AAAAAGGCCAACTCAAGATTGAAATCCACAGCATAGAATCTCACCACTGTCCTATATTATTGCTTCTTCAGTATCTTTTAAGTTCTGTGTTACTTTTAAGAACTTTATATTACTTGAAAGGTTGTTCTTAATTTGTTAAAATTGTATCCTTTTTCCAACTGGTCAATATATCTTATACTACAATAAAGCATTTATGTCTGAGTCAAGGGTGACATATAATTTCTATAAACAAAAGACTCAAGGGAAAGCCAAAAGCTCACAGAATATTGATTACATCCACTGAAAACCACCATTCTACCTTACAGAAATGTAATTCAAATCAATTCATCTTCTTTTTTTTTTTGCAATTTTTGGCGGGGGCTAGGTTTGAACCTGCCACCTCTAATATATGGGGCCAGGGCCCTACTCCTTTGAGCCACAGGCGCCACCCCAAATCAATTCATTTTCATTATAATAAACATATTTTAGTTAACATAATTTTATGATACTCAAAAGTAATATCACATGTAATTACTGAGGCTTCTGACGTTGCTTTTAGTTGCTTTTAGTCAGTCATTCATTCAAAAAGTAACTATTGAGCATTTACTATAAAAAAGACTATACTAAGCTCTGGCATGAACAATAAATGAAGCAAAGTTTGTGCCTTTATGGAATTTACATTCTAGTAAAAGAATGATAGGAAATTATATAATTAATTTCTGGAAAATCTTTTCTGGCGGTAGGGTAATTAAAATATCAGTATAAAAACTGAAGTTGATTTTTTATATATTTTCTGGCAATTTGGTAATATGTATCAATACTGTAAATGTGCACATGCTTAAACCTAACATTCTTATTTCTAGGAATTTATCCTAGACAGATCATTAGAAAAATACATGATATCAGTACACAAATGTTCATTCCAGTATCTTTTCCCAACAATTAAAAAAGAAAACAACCTATATATCCATCAATAAATTGGACAGGCAATTATAAGAATCCTATACTTACTTATATTTTTTAAAAAAAATCAGTCTACCAATGGTAATCATATGGATGTTATCATATAAGCACTTAAAGATACATGATAAAACAATATAAGTGATGCAAGGAAAACATCTACTATATACTGTGGGTGGTTTGGGTTTTTTTAAAGGTAAGGAAACAGCATGGAAATATTCCATTTATAAAGAATCAAGGAAGAGAGAAAGTCTATCTGGAAAAATATGCATAAGATATCTTATAAAATTTAACTAGCAGTATCTCTGCATAGTAAGATTGTTAATAACTTTCTGATTCCATGTCTCCTTTTCTATATTTTTTAAATTTTTAAAAATTAAGCATGAATCTCTTTTAACAACAAAATCATCATTTCAATCAAAATTAGATATGCTAATTACCCTGATCTGATCACTGTACATGTATTTAAACATTACTACATACCCCATAAATATGTACAATTACTATGTCAACTAAAATTTTTTTCAAGGGCCAGGTGCAGTGGCTCATGCCTATAATCCTAGCACTCTGGGAGGTTGAGGTGAGTGGACTGCTTGAGCTCAAGAGGTCAAGACCAAATTGAGCAAAAAGTGAGACCCCATCTCTAAAAATAGCCAGGTGTTTTGTGGTAGACACCTGTAGTCCCAGCTACTTGGGAGGCCAAGGTAAGAGGATCACTTGAACACAAGAGTTTGAGGTTGCTGTAAACTATAATGCCTCGGTACTCTACCCTGGGCCAACAGAGAAAGACTGTCTCAGAAAAAAAAAAATTTTTTTTTTCAAATCTTATCCATATACAAGTACACTAAATAATTTTCTAAAAAAGAAAGCAAGAAAAGAAAGGAAGAATGGCTCTCTGGTCAAATACAGCACCCTAGATCCCATTAGATGTATTTTTCTTCAACTCCTGTGCATCCTCAAAGGCAACTCAGAGAAAGAAATGTTCTAGCTGAGCAAAACTCACTGTGAAAACTAACAAAGATCTAAATAAAGATACTAAAATTCCATTTTGTTTATGGGAAAAACGTACAAGTACATATTTTTGCAAAAAAAAAAATAGATGGCTATATACCAACAACGAATATACATCACAACTTATGACAGGATTATCAACAGGATTTTTTTTTCTGTTAATCATTTTTAATCGAGTATAAAAAAATGCATTAATGTTATAATCATAGGAAATAAATATATTCACTTTAAATACATAATAAGCAAATAAAATATCAAGAATATAAATAACTATAATTCACCTGATAATGTCATAATGGCATTCAAATTAAGAGATTATTTTAAAATTCAAATAGAAGGCTGAGGAAAGAGAATGGCTTGAAGCCAGGAATTTGAGATCAGCCTGGGTAACAAAGCAAGGCCCCATCTCTAACATGTAAAGAACAAATTATCCAGGAGCAGTGGCAAGTGCATGTAATCCGAGCTACTAGGGGGGCTAAAGTAGGAGGATCTTGAGACCAGGAGATCAAGACTAGCCTCAGCAATATAGCATGACCTCATCTCTTCAAAAAAAAAAAAAAAAAATTAAATTAGCATTTTTCAATGTACCATTGGATCTTAAGAATATACTGGGCCTACTTTCTCTCCTTCATACAATAGCCACTTTTTTTTTTTTTTGAGACAGAGCCTCAAGCTATCACCCTGGGTACAGTGCCGTCGCATCACAGCTCACAGCAACCTCCAATTCCTGGGCTCAAACAATTCTCCTCTGCCTCCCAAGTAGCTGGGACTACAGGCACTTGCCACAACGCCCAGTATTTTTTGGTTGCAGTCGTCATTGTTGTTTGGCAGGTCTGGGCTGGATTTAAACCTGTCAGCTCAGGTATATGTGGCTGGCGCCTTAGCCGCTTGAGCCACAGGCACCAAGCCTAGCCACTTTGATGTAGTAGAAACAGACCACAAGTCTAAAAGTACACTATAACATATACAGAATGATAAAATGAGATGGTCACCTAATAAAAAAACTGTTTTAATTAGTGCCCAATAAGAAAATGCTGTTAAACATCAGGAAAATGCCACTTTCCCAAAGTCAGAAATAAATTACTTCTATCACTTACCATCACTTCCATATTCTTATGAGGTTCCACAAATCCATTTACAGTTAACTTACGCAGCACTGAAAAGTAAAAGCAAGCTTTACTTGCACCGCATTTTCTTCATATTTTATCCAACTAAAATCCCAATCATAATAAAGAATCAGAATCACAAAACCTAATCAAGCTTAAAGGATAATCTGGCTAATTCAATAATACATAAAGAAAGGTAAACTTGGGTCATTTGGTTGGGTAGTTAGTAAGAAAAATGGTACTAAAGCCTAATTTTTCTAACTCAGAAAAGTAGTGCTCTACTCGGTTATAGCTACTCATGTTTCCAAAACTACATTGCAAGATTTAATTTACAAAAACTGTTAGTACTTAAACTTTAAGATGACTCAACCAAGACCAAAAAATTTCATTTAGTTTTAAGTTATATAATGGAAAAAATATCTCTTAAAAGAGACATAAAAGTTAACCTCTATTTCCAAATTTGAAGTAGACTAGAGAGCTCAATTTTAAGTATGACATTTTGTGAGTAGCATCGACAAACTAGTGCACACAGAGACACAAGCAGGATGACAGGTTTGAAGAGCTAGATTTAAATCCTGTTCCACTGCACACAGCTGTATTACTTTAGGCATCTTTTCTCAAACTCATTTTCCTTATCTGTAAAACGTGGTTAATAAATCCTACTTTACTGGGTTATTCAATGACATATGTGAAAATAATAACAACAGTGACAATAGCATCAGTGACAGGATTTAAAGTAAATTCATTAAATAAGCACTGCTATAGCTATATTACTAAAGAATCATCCTTTAGATGAGTGGTTCTCAACCCTACTAATGTCGCAGCCCTTTAATACAGTTCCTGTGGTCTCAACCCCCAGATTAAGAACCACTGCTTTAGATGCTGTTCATGAGGAGAGGCCTAAAGGCCATGTATTAAAATTATGTTTAGAATGTAACTGTCTACAAGACCTCCAGTTTGATATAACCAATTATATAGACAACTCAGAAGTTACTGCATCATCACAGTAGGAAACAGAATTCAAACTGAATCCCCTATTCTGGATGTGCTCTTTTCCATCACAGAACCTTGTACATTACCACCCAGGAGGATCATTTTTCTCTCTTTTCACCACCCAGTCAACATCTATTTATCCCTTATGATATGGGCTCAAAGATCACTTTCTCAGGGAAGTCTTCTCTGAGAATAGCGTCACAGCACTGTATGGACCCTGAATCATTCCACATTACTTGTGTGATTATTTAGTACATCTATTTCCTCAGTGTCAAGTACCTATATATTTGTGGAATGAAATAATAAATGCCTAAAACATACCAAATGCACAAAAGTCTCAATTCTGATAGAGATTACACATAACAAAACTGCTAGTCCTAAGTATTTCTTCATTTCAGGACAGAAATTTATGGCTGGACAGAACAAGATTTTCCAAGGCAAGATGACTTTTAAAAAGCTAATGTGTATCTATAACCTTGAGATGGACAGATACTGAAAAGCTTAAAGCAGACTAAGAGAGAGAAAGCTACATCCTTTTTTTCTAGAGTTAGTCTTTGAAATCAATAAGGCAAGAAAATCCTACCAAAATTACTCTTGAAAATTTCTGAAATTAATCATTAAAATTACTACTATATACATAGTTTTGTATATATAACCTTACATCAAATTTTCTACTATAATTCTGAGTAACATTGATGTCCAAGGCCTTTTAATCTCTTCCTCAAGGATATTGACAAACCATCTTCACTTCCCTGCACAATGGATTTTATTTGTCAAGAGTCCTTTAAAATCATTCACACATTTGTTCACAGTTTTTACCAAAATCCACAGGCATTTAAGGTTCATGCATCCACTCTCTGGATAAAGTAAATGATGCATTAAGGTAATCCCAAGAGGGTATGGTGGGATTCTCATAATAAAATAGCTTATATGCTAAACAGAAAAATGTAAATGAGTTGTAGTAAGAGAGAAACAGAGGCTGTCTGAGAACTGACACAGAAAGTCAAACAGCACATGTTCCCTTTATAAATAGGAGCTGAATAATGTGTACGCACAGTCGTGGAGAGAATAATAACACTGGAGACTGAAAAGGATGAGAGGGCGGATGGGGGTAGGGGTGAAGAATTATTTAATGAGAACAATGTGATAGTTACACTAAAGGCCTCTATCTACACACTATATTCATGTAACAAATTGCGCTTGTGCTCAAATTGTATAAAAAAAATTTAAAAATTTAAATTTAAATTAAAAAATAAGGCTTGGCGCCTGTGGCTCAGTCGGCTAAGGTGCCAGCCACATACACCTAAGGCGGCGGGTTCGAATCCCCAGCCCGGGCCCACCAAACAACAATGATGGCTGCAACCAAAAAATGGCCAGG
>NW_003852400.1:35431550-35434699 GCF_000181295.1 Otolemur garnettii
CACCCCTGTAATCCTAGCACTCTGGGATGCCAAAGTGGGAGATCACTTAAGCTCAGGAGTTTGAGGCCAGCCTAAGCAAAAGCGAGACCCCTCTACTGAAAATCAAAAAAATTAGCTGGGCATGGTGGTGCACTCCTGTAGTCCCAGCTACTCAGGAGGCTGAGGCAGAAGGATCACTTGAGCCCAGGAGTTCGAAGTTGAAATGAATAATGATCATGCCACAGCACTCCAGCTGGGGCAACAGAGCAAGACTATCTCAAAAAAAGAAAAAAATAAATATAAGGAAAAGTTACTCTCACAAAAGAAAAAAACAAATGACAAGGCTTGGCGTCTTTTAGCACAGGGGCTATGGCGCCAGCCACATACACCAAGGCTGGTGCGCTGGAACCCAGCCTGGGCCAGCTGAACAACAACGACAATTGCAACAAAAGAAAAATGGCCAGGCATTATGGTGGGCACCTGTAGTCCCAGCTACTCGGGAGGCTGAGGCAAGAGAATCGCTTAAGCCCAAGAGTTAGAGGTTGCTGTGAGCTGTGAGGCCGCAGCACCAAGAGAGAAACATAATGAGATCTGTCTCAAAAAAAAAAAAAAAAAAGAGGGACAAATAAGCCATTATCTCTCAGGCAGAAATTAATCCTTTATTTTCCCAGTGCAACTAGGATCAGGAAATCCATCCAGAGGAACCATTTGGTTACTGTTCTGAAGTACATTATTTTCAAAATGAACATTATCAAGTGTAATAGTACCTTTCAACGACAGCAGAGTCCGTTCTAGTGCACTTAGAACTGCAGCTTCATTGCCGGAAGAAACTTGTTGCAGGAATGTGTCTGTATGGTGATTCCACAAAGAGCAAGCAAAAGTATAAATCCCAGAAGCTAACTGCAAAGAAACAGTAACAAATCTGATCACAATTGCATTATAGATTTCAGTAATAAAGCAGTACTACAAAGCAATACATTTTTGATTTGACTATTAAGCAACATTCTCAATGAGAATTGAAATAATCAAAGAGTATTTAGACTATTACAGCAATGTCTTCAACTTTTTTAGCCATAACACACCATAATTAGTGCACAGTGGCTGCTGCTCTAAAGAGAGATGCACTAGCACACAAACTCTTAAAAACTGTCTTCTTGAAGCAATACTTAGGCAAATGCTTGCAGTCTAATATATTCCGCATTTACTCTTACCCTCCACTAATAGGCTGCACACTCAAGTTAAAAAACAATGATTTATGGACTGTCACTGAGAATGTCAGATAAATCAATATCCTGAGATATAAAAAGCAATCAAAATTTCTGTGTTCTGTCCATTCTACCCATACAGTTTTTGGGTTATTTAAAGTCAGAAAGATACAAACCACACGGCTTCTCAGGCTGCTTTCCTAATGTATACCAGCACTTAAAAACTTAACATTGAGAATGTACTTAATCTTTCCCTCCCACTTTGAGGGAGTTTGTTCCAGTGGTATCTTTACTTTTTCCAGAAAGTCTCAGAGCAGCCCACCAGGCCATGAACGTTAAATTAAAATTAGATGAAAGTATATACGACTAATTATCATTAGCATATTTCATAAAACTTTTTCTTATTCAAGATAAAAACATATTATTTGGACTAAATACTGCCCTTTTTTTATAGGTTTGGCATCAGAAACTAGTCAGATGTAATCCTGTTAACATAATATTTCTATAGAAAAATCAAATTCCATTTCCATTATTTCAATTCACTTTTTTTTTTTGGAGACAGCGCCTCAAGCTGCTGCCCTGGATGGAGTGCCATGGCATCACAGCTCATAGCAACCTCCAACTCCTGGCTTAAGCAATTCTCTTGCCTCAGCCTACCAAGTAGCTGGGACTACAGGCGCCTGCCACAACATCCAGCTATTTTTTGGTTGGAGTTGTCATTGTTTGTCAGGGCTGGATTCGAATCACCAGCTCTGGTATATGTTGCTGGCGCCTTAGCCGCTTGAGCTACAGGCGCTGAGCCCTCCATTCACTATTTTTAATGGGTGTGTGCTGAGCTTACAATATAGGAATACAGCTTCACAATAGTCCCCTGGCAACTTTGCACATATCTATATAGAAGAAATAGGAGAAAGCTCGAATCTCAGCTGAGTCTTGGCAAAACATCTTTAGATCCTCTCAGAATACAAGAAGGTAAAAGGCTTTTAAGAAACTGCTACCAAAACATCTCCTACTTAACTACTTCTTCTGTCAGGCTGCCATAAGACACTTTCTCATCACCTCGGAGGTTCTAAAGAAGTATAAGTCTTTCTGCCCTACTTCCCTTAAAATAGAGCTGCAAAATATAAAACTGCTTAGCCACAGTCTATAATCAGCTTCTGAGCAATGGAGTATCCCACAGGTACACTGGAGTACCCATTCCCCATTGTTTTGATGTCTTCTTTTTGGTATGTGAGACCAGTAGACCCTACCTGGTACCTCCGGCTAACTTCCTTTCTCTATCAAAGTTAAGTAATTGTCTGAATCTAAAAGTGGCTCACTGGCCAGGCACAGTGGCTCACACCTGTAATTCTAGTACTTGGGTGGCTGAGGCCAGTGGATTGCCTGAGCTTACAGATTCAAGACCAGCCTGAGCCAAAACCAGGGCAAGATCCTGTCTCTAAAAAAAAATAGCCAGGGGTTGTGGCAGGCACCTATGGTCCCAGCTACTTGGGAGGGTGAGGCAAGAAATTGCTTAAGCCCAAGACTTTGAGGTTGCTATGAGCAAATAAAATAAAAAAAGAATTTTTGGCCAGGTGCCAGAGCTTACACCTATAATCCTAGCACTTGGGAGGCCAAGGCAGGTGGACTGCCTGAGCTCACAGGTTTGAGACCAGCATGAGCCAGAGTGAGACCTCATCTCTAAAAATAGCCAGGCATTGTGGCGGGCACCTATAGTCCCAGCTACTCAGGAGGCTGAGGCAAGAGAATTGCTTGAGCCCAAGAGTTTGAGCTTGCTATGACCTATGATACCACAGCACTCTACCCAGGGTGACAAAGTGAGATTCTGTCTCAAAAAAAAAAAAAAAAATCATTATTTTTTTCTTTTAGTGGAATTCACTTGACATTCTTTCTTAAAATATCTTCAGGGCTCGGCGCCTGTGGCTCAAGAGGCTAAGGCGCCAGCCACATACACCTAAGGTGGCA
>NW_003852400.1:35440509-35462431 GCF_000181295.1 Otolemur garnettii
AAAAAAAAAAAAAAAAAAAAAAAAAAAAAAAAAAAAAAGGAATAAACAGCACGGTTCAATAAGAAAAAGAGATAGGGGGAGGTGCCTATGGCTCAAGGAGTTGGGTACCAGCCCCAAATACCCATGGTGGCAGGTTCAAACCTGGCCCTGGCCAAAAACTGCAACAAAAAAAAAAAAAAAAAAAAAAGACAGGATTTGAAACCCAGGAGAGGTACTTAGAACTGGAGATAATACCTTCTGTGTTCTAATGCCTCCTAATATAGTAACTAACAACTAGATACATAGTAACTTAATATTAATAAAAGAGATAAGCATTTTTATAATGAAATTCTGTTTAAACCTTCTGATGTCAAATATAAACTATTTTTAAGTAGATATTATTCCATATATTCAATATTAATAAAGTTATGTAATAATTCAATAATGGTAAAATCTTTTCATGACTATAATGTGAACTGTTTCTACACTCTCACCCAGTTGAATACTATTATAAATGAATGTTAAGGAATTGTTTGAATTAGAATCTCCTGTAACAAGTTCTTCAGGAAGTACCACCTCTATTGTACATCACTCAACAGAAAAGTGTGGCCTTTTGTTCTATTATTTGCACAGATACAGCTAAAATAAACTGAATGGTTTTCTCAGATATATATAGATAGATAAGTTACAGATACCACATATATTTAATCTGGATCTGGTCTCTTTGACTAGTTGTAAGAGCCATTGAAACTTTTATCTAATTCTCAATACTCTCCACTACCACTACATATCAGACTCAATTAAAAAAAAATAAGATGGTGATGTTTACCATTCACTAGTTTTTCAATTAAAAGTATGATTAAGCTTGAAAAAAAGAATTCACCAAATAGAACATAACATAAACTCAGGAAGAAAAACATTAAGGGAGAATTTACTACCCCATATCACCAGCATAATATTTTGAAATGATGTCTAATTCATTTTTAAAGTACTTAATAATGATGGGGGCAAAACTGTTTCAATGGTTATAATTTTTTGGGGTACTATTTCTGTTACCAAGAGAACTTTTTCTATAGAATTTAACTACTTGCATACACACAATGCCAATTATAGTAAACTTAATAAATATAAAATCTTCTCCATTCATCCCCAAAGGGGAAAAAAAAATCTCTGAATACTATGCCAAAGATTGTTATGGTCATAAAATTGGATGAAAGGAAACATTTCATCATGGTGGAATCAAAGTGTTTGAAATAAAATTCTATTTTGCTCCATAAAGTCATCCTCTTTTCCATTTATAATTGACTATAAAATCATGAGTGGGAAAGTTCAGTACTACAGATAAGCAAAGGTCTTACCATCACATTCCACTCTACATAACTTTCAGCTGTGTGTGAAATGTTCATCTCTACTTCTGACAAAAATGTGCAACATGAGATTTATAGACACAAAAGGCAAAGTTACATCTGATCCACTAATTCTTTCCTTCTTCTGGCCCTAAAAAGTAAAACTTGGTATGAAAAGTAAAACTTAGTATGAAAAAAACTACAGACTGAGCAACCCACATCAGAAAACCCAAAATGCTTCAAAATCTGAAACTTTTTAAACATTACTCAAAGGAGTGAGTGCTCATTGGAGCATTTCAAATTTTGGATTTTTGAATTGGAACGTTCAACCTAAATACAATGCCAATATCCCCAAATCCAAAAAATCTGACACTTCTGGTCCGAAGCATTTAGGTTAAGAAACATTCAGGCTAGGCACGCCTATAATCCTAGCATTTTGGGAGACCAAGGCAAGAGGATGACTTGAGGCCAGGAGTTCAAGACCAGCCTGGACAACACAGCAAGATATTACCTCTAAAGAGTTTTTTGAAAAAATCATTTTTAAAAAATTTATATTCTATGCTCCATATTCCCATTCTGGAGCTAAGCATACATCAATAGTTAAGGACCTCAGGCATCTATTACAGCTCCAATTCTCAATCCTTTTAAGCTAGACTCCAAAAGAACTCTACATAAATAAAGATAACTGGATGAAGACGCCAAAGACTACCTTTTGACAAAGAGCCTCCCCAGACCAAACTTCAGTCAGAATCATCTTAATCCTTTTCCTAAACAGACTTCAACTTTTGGACTTCCCAAATATCTTGTCTTTGTATCACCAATTTTAGCAAGAAGTTTGCTAAGGGAGGATTGGCAAGAATTTTGCTAAACCAGCTTAGCCAGAATCTCCAATCTTCAACATCTGATACCCTCAATATCTAATCTGATGGCCTTCAGCAAGAATCCTCATAGGTCAGTTTAGCCAGAAACTCTCCTCACCTCTGATGTTTCCTTTTAGTTATTTTCCAACCATTAA
The DNA here is from genome assembly GCF_000181295.1 of Otolemur garnettii. Taxonomy (NCBI): domain Eukaryota; kingdom Metazoa; phylum Chordata; class Mammalia; order Primates; family Galagidae; genus Otolemur; species Otolemur garnettii. The sequence continues at coordinate 35,442,850 of NW_003852400.1, forward strand.
CATTCACCACTCTTTTTGTTCCCCTACTCCTTGGCTATAAATTCCTACTTTTTTGTGTATTCAGAATTGAGCCCAATCTTTCTTCTCTACTGCAAAACCCCACTGTGTTAGTTTCCCCAGAATAAAGCCTTCCCATCTTTAACAAGTGTTTGAATAATTTATTTTAACACCTTTCAGCCCAACAACAAAAGAAGAAGGTAAAGAAGAAACCACAGGGAAAAAACCACCGTAGACTATCACGTATCCCTCCCTGAGCTCTGCATAACCTTCCATCTGCTCTAGAAAACATCAACTGACAAAGCCTTCTAGAACACTCCTCTGGAATAAAGTAATGAAGCAAGCAAACAGGAGAAATAAAAATATTTGTACATTCTCTTCTAACAAGTGTGGAGAGGGAAAGGAATATTCAGTGAAACAAAAAGCACATAAACTATTTAATAAACATTTTAGATACTGGTTCATGAAAACCCCAAGTAGTTAAATTTTCATTCTAAACCAGAGGAAACAGTGCCACCCACTGACTGCTTAGTTAACTTTAACTGAGAAACACAAAACCTCAACTCTTTGAAGCATCAAAAGTAAACTGTGCACTAAATTTTACTTTAGAATTTCAAATATTCTTAAACCTTTTTGACTTTAGACCACAATTTTCCCTTGAGAAAAGTTACCACAAAAAATGGTTTATATTCAAGCCATGTGATTCAACACAAATGGTACCTGCCCATAAACTACAGATGCCAAAACTTGCTTTGCCTGAACCTATCGACAAGGTATACAACCAACAAATGCAGATGCGACAGTCTACAAGACAACTGTAGTTGTCAAAAAGTTTTAGTAAGTTGATGGCAATTTTTTTTTTAAAGAAAATGAATACTATTCTAAATTAACAGTTTTTAAGAGACATTACCAAATGCTATGGAACCACCTTATTCATTTTTTGGACTCAAACTACCTGGGCTTCCTTGGTAGTTGAGTGGTCAGGATTTGGCACTCTCAAACTACCTGTAAAAATGAATTTGATATAACAATATAGAAAATTGGATGAAAGTATTAAAACAATATAACATCACTATTTTTACTTCCTTTTGTATGAGAAAAGTTAAAATGACTTTTTAAAAATTTTTACAGATGAATACTGGAGAATTTAGTAATAACATATCACATCTTTAAATTACTTTAAAATAGCTCAGAAAGAGTGATAAAGCAAAAACAGCAAAATGTTGACTGTTAAATCTGGATAATTGCTAAATGGTAGTTAATTTTTCTTTGCTTTTCCCGTATGTTTTAAAAATTTCACAGAGAAATTTTAAAAACACCTGTACAAACAGTAATAAAGGCAGTTATTTTAGTAATTTTTTTCTTTAATACAAGGCTTACATATAAATTTGCCTCCACTTAGCTATAGCATACATATATTTCAAATTATCAAAATGTATCAGGCCAGAAGCTTTGGTGGGTACACTATCTACTCAAAAGCAATTTCCAGCAAAACTACTAATGTCTCTCAACTAATATTTATTTATTATCCCTGAAAGACATTGTGGAAAACCTATAACATTTGTTACTTTCTTTTTTTAAGTAAAAACTAATTTTCATTTTGTTTTCAAAACCTGCCATTGATACATACACCTCAGGCCCAGGAAGTTCACTGTGGCCCGTTTTCCAGGTCCCTAAGAAGGGTCTGACCTCCTGTCTGGGATTCTACCTTTCTTTGTTCACAGCTATAATCTCAGGCATCCAGTAAAGTGACTGCTGCAAAGAATCAAAGTATTTATCAGATAAGTAGATGGACGGTACAGATAAGGTACAAATCAGCACCGTTTCAAAAGCAACTTATACAGATTTTAGTGACAAGGTTTTTCAACTTTTATTTTTACTCCAGGCCCTGTTCTTACCCAAACAAGAGAAAGATATGCACCCTCTATACTCAAACACTCTTCTGTCCAATGCACAGCTCCTTTCTTGGACTGAGCTGGTCACTGAACCTCTCTTCCCTTAAAGCAACTTCCCAACAAAATGTTCTTCTTTTCCTTTTATTAATATAAGCCTAGAAACATATGCACACCCCCAAATCCTTACATAAATGATTTCATAGCGCAAATGACCTTTTAAAAATTTTAAGAGTTGGCCTTTTCCTTGTTACAACAACAGGGCCATTCACTGAGGCAAACATATCTTGCTTTGTGAACCTGTATCTTTCTCTTGCTCTATAAACATAGCTTTCTCTTCCTCAATAAACTTTGTTTCACACTTTAAGAAAAATCTTTGTGAGTCATTCCTTAAATAATGAACTTAGAAAGCCAATTTAAAATTTGTCAGAGCAAGAGACAAAATAAAGAATCAACACGCATTTAGCGTAACAATTAAAGTCAATCAAACAAAAGACAAAATAAGATCCATTATGTCTAGACAAAAACCTGCACATGAGTATCTACAGCAATCTTATCCATAATTGCCAACACGGAAACAAGCAAGATGTCCTTCACTCAGAGAATGGATAAACTGTGGTACATTCAGACAATGAAGTATTATTCCGAGCTAAGAAAAATGAGCAATAAAGACAGGAAAAGATGGGGGAAACTTAAGTGCACATTACTAGCTAAAGAACCCAATCTGAAGAGTCCACACTGTATGAATCCAACTTTGTGACAATCTGGGAAAGGCAAAACTATGAAGACGGTAACAATACTTGTAGTTGCCAGAATCTGTGAGGAAAGAGCAATGAATAGTTAAATCATGAAGGATTTTTTTTTTTTTTTTTTTTTTGCAGTTTTTGGCCAGGGCTGGGTTTGAACCCACCACTTCTGGTATATGGGGCCAGGGCCCTACTCCTTTGAGCCACAGGCGCCGCCCAATCATGAAGGATTTTTATGTCAGTGAGGCTACTGTGCAGGATACTAGAATAAAGGATAAGTGTCATTTTACATTTGCCCAAACCCACAGAACATACAAGACCAAGAGTAATACTAATATGAACTGCAGACCCCAGGGGACAATGTGTGTCAGTGTAGGTTCATCAGTGGTAGCACATGTCCCACTCTGGTGGGAGATGCTGGTACAGGGGAGCCATGCATGGGAAATCTCTGTGCCTTTTGCATATATCCTCATGGGAAATTTCTGAATCTTCTACTCAGTACTGCTACAAACCTAAAACTGCTCTCAAACAGACTGTCTTAAAAAATGCTAAGATTCATATTTAAATTGTGTCATTCATAACGAGGATTTACATCTCAAAACTTTAATGAAGCTTACAGAGATTAACCTGGATTAATAAAAATTATAAATTCCTAGAAGCAAACAACTTCACAAGTGAAAAGAAATTTTAAAGAATCATAAAGTTCAAATCTCTTGCTCAAAATCCCAGGGCCACTCAGTCCAAAGAAACAGTCTTCACAGGAAAGCAGTTCTCCTAAGTATGAATCCATATTTCTAAAACCAAGTAGAAAATAATCAACAGACAACCTACAGAATAGGAGAAAATATTCACAAACTACACATCTGACAAAGAGCTAACATCTGACAAAGGGCTAATGTTCGGAATCTACAAAGAATTTAAACACATCAGAAAGAAAAAAACCCATAAAAAAGCAAACGACATGAATAAAATTTTTTCAAAAGATAGTCAAATGGCAAGCAAACATATGAAAATATGTTCAAAATCACTAATCATCAAGGAAATGCAAATTAAAACTATGAGAAACCACCTTTCCCCTGTCAGAATAGGTATTATTAAAAAGTTAAAAACTACCAGCATGAGCAAAAGCGAGATTCACCTCTACAAAAAATAGAAAAAAATTAGCCAGACGCGGTGGCACATACCTGTGGTCCCACCTACTTGGGTGGCTAAAGGAGGATAATCCATTTGAGCTCAGGAGATTGAAGCTGCAGTGAGCTACGATGACGCCACTGCACTCTAGCCCAAGCCATAGAGAAAAATCAGGTTTCAGAAAGAAAAAAAAAAGTCAAAAAACAATAGATATTGGCATGTATGCAGTGAAAAGGGGAACACTTATACACTGTTAGTGGTGATATAAATTAGTGCAACCTCTATGAAAAACACTATGAGAGACTTGTCAGACTGCTAAAAGTAGAGCTACCATTCAATCCAGCAATCCCACAACTGGGTATCTACCCAAAGGAAATGAAGACATCACATCAAAAAGACATAGGCACCCCAATGTTGATTATAGCACGATTCCCAATTATAAGGGTATAGAATCAACCTAATTAACCTAACTGCCCATCACTTATGATTGGATAAGGAAAATATAATAGACTGATATATAATTTACACACACACATATATATCAAGGAATACTATTCAGCCATAAAAAATAATGAAATAATATCCTTTGCAGCCACTTGGGTGGAACTAGAACCCATTATTCTAACTGAAATCTCTCAAGAATGGAAAACTAGATACCACATGTTCTCATTTATAAATAGGAGCTAACTGAGGGTTATATATAGTCATAAACCAGTGTAACAGACATTGAAAACTAAGAAAGGAGAAGAGTAGAAGACAAGTGAGGGGTAAACCCTACCCATCAGGTACAATGTGCACTATTCTGGTGACAGGGGCACTAAAAGCCCTGACTTCGGCATTATACAATTCATCCATGAAAATGCTGTTCCCCTAAGTCTATTGAAATAAAAAAAATAGAAACAAATGGAATATATTGCTTTCTAAACATCTTCTTAGGTTTCTGTACTTCATTTACCATGGCATATATTTCTATGGATTACACAGCGTAATGATAAGGCATTTTCTAGTCACTGTACCTAAAATTACATTACCTTAAATTTTTACCATAAATTTCCTTACTTTCAGAGACTTTAGATTTTAATGTAGTTAATGTCATTTTTTTTTATACTTAGGCTCTTATGAAAATGAATACTGTTTTATAGGAAATGAATTCCTGTTGGTGTCATATCAAGCTCAATTTTGTTACTGCTCTTAACTGCTGATTCTGTTGACTTCTTATCTCTGAAAGAAATTTAATATATTTTAATATGGATATAAAAATTGTTGGGACACATTGAGCAGCAGGTAGCAACTTTAAGTGTACCTTGCACTGCTTCGTCATAGCAAGAGCTCAACTACGAGCTTACACTTTTTTATGTGGGAAACTAATTTGGTACTTTAAGATCATCTTGGCATTACTGTAAATATATTATTGAAAAGAAGATTTTCTATATTCTAGATTATCAAAATAATAGGTGCAGCTTTATTAAATAGCCAAATTCCTCTTTATAATAATAATACCTTCCATGGCGTGGCTTATACCTATAATTCCCACATTCAGAGAGGTCAAGGTGGAAGAATCCCTTGAGCTCAGGAGTTTAAGACCAGCCTGAGCAAGAGCAAGATCTCATCTCTACTTAAAGTACAAAAAATAGCCAAGCACTGTAGGTAGATGCCTATAGTCCCAGCTCCTTGGGAGGCTGAGGTAGGAGGATTGCTTGATCCCAGGAGTTTGAGGTTACTGCGAGCTAAGCTAAGGCCATGGCACATTAGCCAGGGGCAACAGAGTGAGACTATCTCGAAAAAATAAAATAATAATAATAATAATAATGATGTCTTTGACGTATGGTACCTTAGTTAAACAAGGTATCTTATACCTCAAAACCCCATTAGACAGGATCCCCTTCCTAGTCCCCAGTATAGTCTGTGTTTCCAGATTTAGCTACTCCAGTCCAAATAAAAGGCAATAATGGTTTGGTACCTGTAGCTCAGTGAGTAAGGGTGCCAGCGATATACACTGAGGCTGGAGAGTTCAAGCCAATTGTCTTTGCTAAACAACAAAGACAATTCCAACCCAAAAATAGCTGGGTGTTGTGATGGGCACCTGTAGTCCCAGATACTTGGGAAGCTGAGGCAAGAGAATCACTAAAGCCCAAGAGTGTGAGGTTGCTATGAGCCGTGATGCCACAGCATTCTACCAAGGGTGACACAGTGAGACTCTGTCTCAAAAAAAAAAAAAAAAGGCAGTAATATAAATTTTTAATCAAGTGTCTTCAGCTTTGTATAATCTCCAAAAAATCCCGCTTTTTGAGTTTTTGTATTACTACCACCACTCTAAAGTCTAAGGTCTCTGAGAACAAGTGTCCTTTTCTACTGGTCATTCACTCAGCAGTTACTGAGCACCAGTCACTAAGTACGCTGTCCTAGACCACAGCAATCAAAGCTACAGCACAGTGGACCTGTTTTTAAGTCAACAAGTATAATCAGCATAATGTGATAAATGCTATGTTGGAAGAAAATACAAGATGCCAGGTAGGCCTATATTTCATTCTATATGGAGAGGAACCAGTCTCATACTACAAGAAAACTAAGCAAAAAGCTAACTCATACAAGCCGTTCAGAGTAAGAGGGCTGATTAGACCTCAATTTTGTAGAAATTACATAGGCTAAATATAAATTAAACCTGAAAACCAAGGCAATATATTAGCAAAGTACGTCTTGAGAAAGACAAAAGGAGAACTCAGACATCTACAGATATGTAAACTTTAGTGAAGAGTAACTGTAACCCAGAATCTTCTAAACATTTGATTTTGAGACTCTTTTCAGCATAAAATTTAAGTCCTAGAGGTGAAAGTTTTAGAGGGTTAGGATAAAGGTGAGGGAAATCAAAAAAGAATCCCACAGAAAGATCTAAGGGGATAAACTGTCCATTTCCAGATAGAAATCAGGTAATAGTGAAAAGGATTTGAAAATCAACCTTATGAACATCAAAAAGAATTTCTCTCATTTTCAACATCCTCAGATGAGACTGGCTATTTAAACCTACTGGGTTAAAAATAAAAATGAAGTAATGTGATTCTGGCTTAACCTTTAGTGTATTTAAGAATCACCTGAGGTTATAAATGCAGACTGCCAATTCCTGTACTCAAAGTGAGGATTCCCAAGGTGTGGCTCAGAAACCTCTCAGTCTGTGTGACAAACTGAAAACTAATGTCTTTAACATGGAAATCCGCTCAAACTGCTCTTCCCTGTCCCCTTTACCTAATCCAGCTTCAAAAAAGAGGGACTTCATTGTGAATCCAGAATAAAACAGACTGTAAAGTGACAAAAATTCGCTAACTCTTCACAGAGAGACAGAAGCAGAGAGATAAAAGCAATATAAATTGAATCAAACTAGGGCAAGTATTTTCTTCTAGAACTCTCTCTTTTCCTAGAACTCAATCTTTACTGGGCTCCCTCCTGAGATCCTGTTCCTTTTACGTGCCGCTGTAATAACCGAGCCCCCAGCCCCTAACCCCCAGGACTAGTAAGAATGCAACAAACCCCATATACTTGTAAAAAGAACTTCTCCTAAGCCTTTTAGCCTCAGCCTCCCTTGCCCCTCAAGGGAGGAGAAGTTAAGATCTGGGAAGAAGCTCAAGGAGATAAGGGAAGGAAGGGAGGCAGGGGTGAGCCCTGGGCGAAAAGGGCTGAAGTCGGTTTAAGGCCTAAGCTGTTCTCGGAAATTTACCAAATACCCCTCATTTGATGATTTGTGAGTTAATGTATCTTAAGTTAGTATGTACCCCCACCCTGAATTGTGTAACCCCTTATGATGCACCCCATCTTATGATGATGAAGTAATGTGTATCTTGTGATGTATGAATCAATATGTACCCTCACCTTGCGACCCCGCTCTAACTGCTATGATTGGCTTCTGTATTGCGCTAGCTCGTTGACCCTGCAAAATAATGGTATAAAAAGGCACTTCACCTGCCAGTCGGGGCTGAATGCCTTTGTGATGATCCAGCCCGCCTACAGGCGTCAATAAATTTTATCAATTACTGCATCAAAGTGGGGTCCACTTTTTTATCTCCACGGCTCTGACCCACTTTACGGCATACTCTTCACTAATTCCTTTCCACCGAGACTAGGCTATCTGCTTCCCCTTTAAGAATGAAATATCTCTAACCACAGAAGGCGAAGCAGAAAGCAGAGGAGAAATCAGAAGAAAGGGGGCCTGGGAAAGGCTGTTCATGACCACATGCTAAATTGAGAAGCACAATGAACTCTGAAAGCTCTCAGGGAAAAACCTGCTTACTGGGGAAAAGAAAGAACAATAAACATAGTATATTTGCAGGAAGAAAAGCAAGACCAAAAAAAAAATAATAATCCTTTTACAAATACTATATCATTCTATTTTTTCTGCACAGAAGCATGGTTCAGAATATGACTGAAACAATTTTCTTGAGCCTGATTATGTTACCATTTAAGATTTCAAATTATACACCTTGAATTTCTCTCCAAGTATCAAAGGTAAGCTATGCAATGCTAACAATATTTTGAGATAACTAGTACTATTATAATACAAAATATTAGATTGACATGAAAATCACTATTTTGAAAGGTCAAAAATAATCAAATACAAAAGCACCAAAAGCAAGCAAATATGGAAAGGAATGGCTTCTCCACAAGTGGAGCAAAAACACCTGATAGAGGGCACCACCTCCCAGTTTTGTTAGACTCCTTCCTACACCTGCCTTGCATCCCTCAATTACCTAGACATGTCAACTCCTTCCCCACTTTACTCTTCCCCTTACCGCTGCTTCATTTAAGAGATTATCATCATACTGAACGACTCTAATGGCCTCAAAGTGATCTCTTTGCCTTCAGACTGGGCCCTATCAACCAATTTTCCTTATTGGCAATTCAGCATAGTATCAAAAAGAATTCAAAATCCTTAAACAAAATATTAACAAAGTAAAACTAGTCATTTCTATGCAAATAGCACAGTTTTCATAATCAAATTTAACTATGTTAATCACTTACATCATAAAATAATTTTCTATCAGCAGCAAGTCGTTTAGATGCCAGTGTCTTGGTAACATGATAGAAGGTAAGCAATGCTCTGTGCTGTCGGAGATCATCCTGGACTTTGACAGACTCTATAAGAGTGGGAATCAGTTCGGGCCACTGTCTGGGACAATCCAATCTAGCAACTTTTGCAATCAGCACTGCAATTTGAGTTGCAATCTAAAAAGAAACAATTAAATATCAGAAGCATATGCAATCAGGCAAAGGTTAAGGAATGAATTCATAGTTAAATATTACCTTTTTTGGTTAATTATACATTTAACAAAACTAAAATTTCACCAAACTGGTTAAGACAGTGGTTCTCTAAGTGTGGTACATGGACCCCATGGGGGGCCTAGAGCCCTTTTGTGGGTCTATGAAGTCCTCCTTTCCCAACTGCATGTCAGCGTGAACTGGGTTTGGGTTTTCTTCATCTAACTTCCAACAAAATAGTATACCACAACAATATCAAGAAGCAGATATGAAAATCTAGATGTCTTCTTTTAAATAGCCAGATACTAAAGAGAGATGGAAAAATGTAAAACAATGGCATCCTTCTCACTAATTCTTGTTTCAGAAATAGCTATAATACTATTGCACATTTTTTAATGCAATTTATGTCAACAAGTACGGTTTTATTATCTTTTAATTAACTAATATTTTTACATTTCTCTGCTTTAACTTCTAATACAGTAAACATCACAGATATAGCCCTTTGTAGTCTTTCATTTTAGCCATATAAGGAAGTCCTGCAACCACAAAGTTTAAGAATCACTGACCAAAGAGTAGAAATGAATATCAAGTATTAGGTACTTAAATAGTATTTAAATAATGATATTTCTACAGATCAGTGATTCCCAAATAACAGTTAGGGAGTGGTTAACTTGTCAATCACCCAAATTTTTCAGTCGCTTCCCCACCACCTCCTGTCCCAGTGAGAGTAACTCTCTTCTTCACCATCATCCCTCATCTCTGTCTAGGAAACACACAGAAATGAATTCACTGACACAAGTCAAGATAAAACCGCATCAGAAATACTGCCAATACTGTGTACTTTAAGATTTGAGTTAAAATAATCAAGTATAGTAAATTACCTTGGAAAAATTTAAGAATGTTTGCAACTAAATGCAAAGCTTATTTTATTCTTGGAAGAAAAACTTCACTATAAGAGAAAGAAATAGTAAAACTGTATAATCTAAAAATCTACCATCTACCACAGAGTAATGAGAATTGAAAATGTGAATACAGGAAACAGACAAACCCTCAAGCCATCCAGTAGATTTTGCTTTGTAAGCGGCAGGAAAGATAATCCAAATCATCAAAACTAATCCCTGTGCAGTAAAACTATAAATATAGCTACGTATCACTAAACAACAGAGATGATATTCTGAAAAATGTATCATTAGGCAATCCCATCACTGTGTGAGTGTCAGAGAAGGTAATCAAATGTGCTATACTTTTACATGACTGGCAGTGCAACAGGCTTGTTTACACGCGTATCACCACAAACATGAGTAACGTGCTGCACTATGACATCAGGACACCTACAATGTCAGTAGGCATTAGGAATTTTTCAGCTCCATTACACTCTGATGGGACCATCACCAGTACATGCACTCTACTGTTGACCAAAATGTCTTCAGGTGATGCCCAACTGTATATAGAGAGCTGCTTTAAATATTGGCTCGAAAACTACAAAATTGAAAGCATACGAATATTCCTTACAATGACTTCTGAATTTTCAATACCAGCCAAATCCAGCCAAAATTCGTAACAACTACAACTGGATGTCATAATTTAAAAACCAAAAAAGAAGTATTTATAAACATCCTAAATAAAAAGAGTATAATTTTTAATGCTAGGAAACAAAATTATTTTGAAAAAGAAGCAAAAATTAAGAGAAGAGAAATAATAATTAGAATTCATTTTCTCACTAACCTGGTTTATTGGTTCATTGAAGTTGGTGATAAGCCCTGCACGCAATGTAGTTTTCTCCTCCTCTGAGAGAGCACTGTAAAAAGATATGTTTATTACACAGAAGAATGCCACCTAATAATAAATGCAGGTGAGTGCCACTTGAATTTTAACAATAAAAAGCTTTTTAAACATGTGAACTGACTGGTTTTGGTAAACAAATAGGATTATTTCCATTACTTGTGTGTACATATGGCACACTGAGTAAGTGAGAAGCATAAAACTGCTTTACAAAGAATAAAGAAGAACAACACTAAATAAGACAAATCCAGACTAATCAATATGATATTTTGATGTTCACTTTTATTGATGTAAAAATAGTTGCCTCTCCCCATAATTAATGCCTAGGTAAAAGAAAAAATCTATTGAAGTAAATTTTACTCTTCCACTGGTTTCTTTCATAAAATTTGAAATTGCATCAGAAATTATAGGGATTCAAAATCAGAGAATATTTGGAATGGAAAACTTATTAGAAATCCACTCATTTGACTTGGCGCCTGTGGCTCAAGCAGCTAAGGCGCCAGCCACATACACCTGAGCTGGCAGGTTTGAATCCAGCCCAGGCCAGCCAAACAACAGTGACAGCTGAAACCAAAAAAAATAGCCAGGCGTTGTGGCAGGCGCCTCGCTTGAGCTCAGGAGTTGGAGGTTGCTGTGAGCTGTGATGCCATCGTGACAGCTTGAGGCTCTGTCTCAAAAAAAAAAAAAAAAAGAAATCCACTCATTTAAATCCTTTCATTTTACATTTCTGGAAAGAATAAACACAATACTCATAATGTTGAAGGCATATGAAAAAGAAAACTAGAAAGCTAAAGGACAGAGGTGAAGAATATTCAATGTATAAGATCATATACATGATGAGTTCTGAAGTGTATGAATTTATTGTTTATTTTAAAATTAAATTTTAAAGCCTCATTAATTTAAGGTTCCCATTGTGGTTATCTTGGAGTAGCTGGCATGGGACAAATCATCCAGCTATAAAAGTTGTATTTGATTTATAAAAAAAAAAAAAAAAGATTTTAAGGCATCTGTTGAAAACTGAATTGTGTCCCACAAAATATAATGCTCAAGTCCTAAACCCAAGTCCTAAAGTATCTGAATGTGACTTTATTTGGAAACAGAATCTTGACAGATGTAATCAAGTTAAGATGAGGTCATACTGGATTTGGTTGAGTCCTAATCCAATGACTGACGTCTTTACAAAAAGAGGAAAATCTGGACAGAGACACAGAGGACACCCAGGAAAGAAGTTCATGTAAAGGAGAGATTACAGTGATGCCCTTACAAAGCAAGAAACACCAAGGATTGCCAACCACCCAGAAGCTAGAAAGACAGGCAAGAATTCCCTCCCAGAATCTTCAGAGGGAGCCCAGCCTTGATTTTGGACTTCTTGTCCGAGTTATAAAAGGTTAAATTTTTGTTGTCTTAAGTTAACAAGTTTATGGCAGTTTACAGGACCTAAAAACAACCTAGGCAGCCAGGATCATCTAGGTCCCAGAGAAGGGAATAAACTGTGATGAACTAGAAAGTTTTCTCTTTTAGCTATCTGTCCACAAGAAATCAAACTGAAAACAGCAGCTAGAAAACTAAAGAGCAAATGAAGGACTGCATCAGTTCTTACAGTGATGAAGAAACAAAAATTAAAGTTCACAGACCACCAAACAGTGCAGTAAACACCCAAGAATTGCAGTTGAAACCTCAGGGAGTCTGCAGCCTGAGATTAACTAAAGAAAGAGATCATTGTATCAACGCTATCAAGCTTAAAATCATATTCTATTTGTTTGCCCAAAGAAAAATTAAATTCTCTCTGGAGAAAGATAACAGAATTAAATCTCCAATTTTAACTACATGATGTTAAGAATTCAATCAAAATTTACTAAGCATAAGAAATAGAAAAAAATGACTGAAACCAAAAAAGAAATAGAACCACGAAAAACAAATAGTAGAACAGACCCTGCAGTTATCAAAATCACACCTAAAATAATTATAAATATATTCAAGAAAATGAGGTAGAGAACTTCACCAGACAACTAGAATCTGGTTAATGTGAAAGGGAAGGCCTGGAACGGTGGCTCACACTATAATCCTAGCACTCTGGGAGGCTGAGGCCCGGGGACTGCCTGAGCTCTGGAGGTCACTATCAGCCTGAGCAAAAGTGAGACTGCGTCTATATATAAAAAAGTAGGAAAAACTAGCCAAGCGTGGTGGCAGGTGCCGATAGTCCCAGCTTGAACTCAAGAGTTTGAGGTTGCTATGAGCTAGGTTGACAGGCATGGCACTCTACCCACAGCATCAAAGTGAGACTCTTGTCTCCAAAAAAAACAACAACAACAAAGAAACACCTAACTTACCCAACATCATATCTTAGCCACAACTATCTTAAACGTGCCAAAAACACATTAGCTTACAGCTGGGCAAAATCATCTAACACAAAGCCTATTTTATTAGTAAAGGGATAAACATCTCACGTAATTTATGAAATACTATACTGACGGTGAAATACATAAAGGTTATATGAGTACTCAAGGCACAGTTGCTACTGAATTCATAATACTTTTGCACCATAGTAAAGTCAAAAAATCATTAAATCAAACTATCATAAATTGGGTACCATCTGTATGAAAAGAAATAAGCAAATAACCTGGAGAAAATTCCTGACTTCAGCAATTTTCCAATAACAGTTAACTTTCTACCTTTAATTTTATGCACATGTCATCAATAGATGAATTAAGACTATATTTCAAATCGAAATTGAATAGTATGTAATTAATTAGGAGCCAAGTAAACTGCACTGTACACAGTAATAAGATATGAACTTAAGTTAGGAAATTCTCATTCAGTGAAAATGATGGTAAGAGTAGGAACTACATAAGATTAAACTTAGATGAGAACATAAGGAATAGACTTTTTAAGTGCTTTAAATTTAAATCTAAATTCAATTTATTGGCCAAGGCTGGTAGCTCATAATCCCAGCACTTAGGGAGAATGAGCTGAGAAAATTGCTTAAGACCAGGAATTTAAGACCAGCTTGGGCAACACAGCAGACCGCATACCTACAAAATAATTAAAAAATAAGCCAGGCAAGGTAGTGTGGGCCTATATTCCCAGCTCCTTAGGAGGCTGAGGAAAAATGATGGCTTGAGCCCAGGCATTCAATGTTGAGCTATGATCACACCACTGCACTCCAACCAAGGTGACAGAACAAGCCCCTATCTCAGAAAACATGAAAAAAAAAAGTTCAATTACTAATGTGCCATTCTTGCTCCTTGTCTAAGAACATTCACCTCCTTTTCAGCTTTGATCTCAACTTACACTAAAAGAAACAGCTTGATACTTAACTATCTAATACCATCTGATTTCTCCCCTAACTTTTTTAATATAAGCTAAATTTCAGTTTTTAATTCTTTATGTAAAAATATAATCAGATATTTAATCACAATTTACTCCCCATTCAAAATAGTCATTTATGGATTTTAAGAGACATGTAAAATGTAATTGGATAGAACAGTAGAAAACCTTGTATTGCTGAGTACTACTGGGTCCATTTTCTATAATCCAATAATGCACGATTTCTCATCATAAACTACTTCATTTTTCCCCAAATCACAAATTAATCCTTAAAAACAAGGTGAGATGGGTTTGCCTTACACCACAGTATTCTACGTGCAGCCTAAAAATACTCTACTTGCTTCCATTATTACTCAAGGACATGTTTTATATGCACGTTGAAGTATAATACTTGACAAGTATTTTTAGAAAGGTTTTATGAATATGAGAATTTGCAGAGCTTGAGTGCCATCTACTGGACACAAAGATTACATTACTTCAGCAATATAGTTCACTACTGTACTTCTATCAAGCAAGTATCTGCCAGGTTACTACCTTTCCACCAAATAAGTAACATGTATTGTAAACAACTATTAAGCAAAACCTGCTGACTTACTACCTGCATAGCCATTACAATTGAACCTAAAGAGATTACAAAGGTATACTACCCCATTCCCAACACAGAGGCATGAATGCATAAGACTCAGGAATTAACATCCTGCTGGTCCAGGGATTTCTTTCTGAATGGCTTTTTTCTAAGTCCTAACCTAACTTTGTACTTTTTTTGTTGAGACAATGTCTCACTATGTTGCCCAGGATGGTGCTGCACTCCTGGCCTCAAGCAATCCTATGCCTCAGGCTCCAGAGTAGCTGGGAGTGCCTACAGGCAACACCACCACACCAGACTTACACTCACATAGAAAAGGCCAACATGACACACAAACAAAACAAAACAAAAAAATCCACCAAGAAAACAGTAATAGAGCTGCTGATCAGCAATTAACTATGTAGAACACTCGTCTTTTTCAGTAGCTAACACACTTGTTTTGGATTTTTTTCTTTTAAATATCAAATATTTCACAAATTTCCATGTTGTCATGTACAGGTATCATATTAATCTCTGTATTGAATTTAGGTATATGTGCTACAAAAGTAAATGCCAGCACATTCTGTTACATAAATAGGTACATTCTTAAACTTTCTTGAATTCAGAAAGGGATACTGAGGAGGGAGCAACAGAACTTACTGAGGTGCTACACGTCTCCAGTAGCGATCAATTCCATGTTTAAAATATAGAACAGCAAGCCACCTTACATTTATATCCAGTGTGTGGTTTGTGAAAATATTCTGTAAATACAAAACATAATATTAGAATGAACATGTAATTAGTGAAAAGCATGATTAACATACCCACAGTAGGTCGGGCCCAGTAGCTCACGCCTGCAATTCTAGCACTCTGGGAGGCCGAGGCAGGTGGATTGCCTGAGATCAGGAGTGCAAGACAGGCCTGAACAAGAGCAAGACCCCATCTGTAAAAATAGCTGGGTGTTACATTAACTGTTTAAGCTGAGTAAAACACAACTTAAACAGTTAATAGTAGGTGCCTTATAGTCCCTAATACTTGGGAGGCTGAGACAAGAGGATCACTTGAGCCCAAGAATTTGAGGTTGCTGTGAGTGATGATGGTAAAGCACTCTACCAGGACAAGAAAGTGAGATTCTGTCTCAAAAAAAAAAAAAAAATATATATATATATACACACACACACACACACCCATGCCCACAGTAAAGTATAGATAGATCATTCAATTAAATGTTTAACTTTTATCACTGTAATAGCATATTAATATTTTCCAAATACAATATGTAGAGTTCTATAATTCATATAAGAATTCATACCTGCTCAGTAGTATGTTAACTGTTTAAGCTAGGTAAAAAAAAATGTGGAAATTCAATTATATTATTCTTTTAGGTATGCTTGAAAATTTTCCTAGTGAAATAAATCTAGAAACAAGCAAATCTAATTATCAGCATCCTGTTTCAAATGAATACCATAACTTACACATACCCAACAAAATAAATAACTTCTAAATTAAAAAAGAGGACCCAATACAGATTCAAAGATTTCTAAGGAGTCAAAGTGCCTAGGTTGTTAATACATGCTATGAAATAAACAACCTATTCCATAGTATCCTTCTTATCAAAACAATTATACTTACAGATAAGTTCAATAGGTGAACATTTTTAAGTGATATAAACCAGGTGTGAAAAATTTCATCAAAAACCATTACTCAAAAAATTTATTCACTGTTTTAATCCAAATAATAATACTAATTCACACAAGCCCCTACTATGCACAATAGTGAGAGATCATAAAAAAATAACTGTGCAAGCTAAATCATTCAATATGATCTTAATATCCAAGGAGAAAACTGCAATTGCTCTGTCACCTTTAAAAGTTTCAGTCGTGGGAAAGAGGAGAAGGAAGGGAGGGGAGAGGAGTAGGGAGAGTAATTGGTAGGATCAAACCTATGGTTTTATAGGATCAAACCTATAGTGCATGTGAAATTTACTAGGTGTAGAATATAAATGTCTTAACACAATAACTAAGAAAATGCCGTGAAGGCTATGTTAACCAGTTTGATGAAAACATTTCAAATTGTATATAAAACCAGCACAATGTACCCCATGATTGCATTAATGTACACAGCTAAGATTTAATAATAAAAAAAAAAGTTTCAGTCATGGGCCAGGCGCAGTGGAACATGCCTGTAATCCTAGCACTCTGGGAAGCCCAGGTGAGTGGAATGCATGAGCTCAGTAGTTTGAGACCAGCCTAAGAGCAAGACTCATCTCTAAAAATAGCTGAGCACCGTGGTGGGCACCTATAGTCCCAGCTACTTAGGATCACCAGAACCTAATAAGTTTTGAAGTTGCTGCACCACAATATTTTGAAGTTGCTGTGAGCTATGATGCCAGAGCACTCTACCAATGGTGACAAAGTGAAACTCTGCCTCGAAGAAAAAATAAAAAAGAAAAAAAAATTCAGTCAAAACATTACAACAACCTTACTACCAGTTCTAATGCACAGGGAAAATAAAAAGAACAGCAAATCTAATAGTATTTATACTGTAATTTCAAACATTACAAATAGGGCCAGGTGCGGTGGCTCACGTCTGTAATCCTAGCACTCTGTGGAGTCCGAGGCAGGTGGATTGCTTGAGCTCACAAGTTTGAAACCAGCCTGAGGAAAAGTGAGACCCTGTCTCTACTAAAGATAGAAAAACTGAGGTAAGAGGATCGCTTGAACTCAAGTTGGAGGATGAAGGTTGCTGTGAGCTACGACACCACCGCACTTTACCCAGGGCGACCTTGAGACTCTGTCTCTGAAAAAAAAAAAAAATTACAAATAACATTTTTACAAAAAAAAAATGCTTTAACTCTTATCTAGAATAGCTTGTGATAGGACAAATGCAGGCATGAATGTATTAGGTACTCAGTATACAATGAATGTAATTACACTATGCCACAGACCCAAATCAACTCAAATCCCCAGAGAAGACCTCTAAACTCAACCTTGTGTAGAAAAAACCTCAAAGCCAAAAATAATGATGTAGAAGAATGTTCTTTGCTATAGAAAAATAAACGCTAAATAATTTAAAAAGATATATACACTATGCTCTCATTTTTAGAAAATCATGTGTACAAAAAAAAAGATTACAAAGACCCTTGACAAGGAAGTCAGAGTCTCTCTTTGAGTCTCCATTATGAAACAAAGATTGTAACATACTTGACTTGGACACATTACATGTCTACCTTTAGCACTAGATAGAGTGCTTGTCTCATGCCTGGACTGTAATCTAGCACAGTGCCTGAAGTAGCAGAAACTTCATAATTATCTATTGAGCAAATGAGTAAATGAACGCAATTAAGGTGGGAATACCATAAAAGTTCGTAGGCTTAGTGAGCTAAGCCTGTCTCAATACTTGAGGAACCAAGAAAAGTTAGTTGCAGATGTCATTCCAAGTAGAAATACATTAAAAGTAGTTTGAATAACAGGACTGGAACACAACCCCAAGATCAGATCAAGTATTCAAATTTGGGAGACTAGAATGAACAGCTAGGGCCAAGATGCCAGGACGGTGAGTAGAGAGAAACAGTAAAACTTAACTTAAATAAAGCATTTTTTATTTATAAAAAAATGTTATAAATAAAATATTTATGTTATAATCTTTTCCAACTAAAAGAAATTTTACTATCTAAGAAGAAAATTATACCTAATAAAAACATCTAGGCATCCAGGAAATAGCTATGATTTTGTATTAAAAAAATAAAAAATAAATAAAAACATCCTGGCACTTAATATTATTAATAATTCATACAGTTATTCATACACAAAAAGACAACAGCTTAGTAATGCCTTTTGGTTTTTAAGGTCCAGCAGTAATAAGAAATTCTAAAGTGTATGTTTTGGCTTTGAAAAATCACAAGGCTAATTACAGAGCATATTCATTTAAATAAGCATATGGAGAGTAAAGACACTCAGATGTTCTAATGAGTTATACTATGCTATGCTCAAAATTTACAAACATGATGCTGGAATTATGTTAAAAAATGAGATATTTTAGTGTCTTTTTTTTTTTTTTTGAGACAGAGTTTCATTATGTCGCCCTTGGCAGAGTGCCGTGGCATCACAGCTCAAAGCAACCTCAAACTCTTGAACTTAAACGATTCTCTTGCCTCAGCCTCCCAAGTAGCTGGGACTACAGGCACCCACGACAATGCTTGGCTATTTTATTGTTATAGTTGCCGCTGCTGTTTGGCAGGTCTGGGCTGAGTTCAAACTCCCCACCCCTGGTATATGTGGCCAGCACACTAGCTACAGGTACCAAGCCATTTTTACTGTCTTTTACAATCTATCTTTTTTTAACTTTGAAATAGCCAAACTTCATGTCATATTCAAAATAACAAGTATGACTCTAAACACTTAATTTCCCTTGTAGTCATGACCAATATCTTAAATTTGACAAACTCAAAGTTGTTAGCAAAGACGTTAAAATATACAATATACATTAATTGCTATTATTTATTCTATATAACAAGATATGGTAAACAATATTGCTCTGAATTTGTGACCCAATCACAAACATTTGACCATCAGGTCAATTTTTGACCCAATTGGTAGACTTACTTCCCTGATCAGAAACTAAAAGTTCTCAGTTTCTCAGAGAAAATGAACAGAAAAGGCTCTCAACACAAAAAGTCTTCTTTGGCTCGGCTCCTATAGCTCAACCAGCTAAGGCTCCAGCCACGTACACCTAAGGTGGCGGGTTCAGATCCCCAGCCCGGACCTGCCAAACAACAATGACGGCTGCAACCAAAAAATAGCCAAATAGCCGGGCGTTGTGGCAGGCGCCTGTGGTCCCAGCTACTTGGGAGGCGGAGGCAGGAGACTCGCTTGAGCCCAGGAGTTGGAGGTTGCTGT
>NW_003852400.1:35462485-35478248 GCF_000181295.1 Otolemur garnettii
AAAAAAAAAAAAAAAAAAGTCTTCTTTCATTCTAGATTGAGCAATAATCACTAATTTTTATTAACTACCCCAAAACTTTAAACTCCAAGAAAGATTCGGTTAAAATACATATTATTAATTAAATCATTATACTATTTCCTATAAGATCCAGGAAAAGATCAGATGTGTCAAGACAAATAAATTTTGTTTGTTTGGTTGGTTGCTTAACACAGAGAAGATTCTGTCTTAAGCAGTGCAGTGGCATCATCGTAGTTCACAGTAACCTCAAACTCCTAGGTTCAAGCGATCTTCCTGCCTCAGCCCCCGGTAGATAGAACTACAGGCACATGCTACCACACCTGGTTAGTTTTTCTAATTTTCTGTGCAGATGGAGTCTCACTAAGCTTAGGCTGGTCTCAAACTCTTAAGCCTCTTATAAACATTAGGCATAATGGCTGGCCAAGAAAAAGAAATTTTGAATAAAAGAACAACACTTTAAAGTGAAAGTCACTGAGCACAGCATACCAAAAACTGATGCTGTAGCACAGAGATGTGAACTATGGCAACATACTGATAATGACCTGGAGCAGAGATAAAGACTAAACATGGAAGTGTACTACATAGCCATGACATCAGCAGTAAGACGCCAAAGCTGGAAAACAACAGTGTTGTCTTCTGATCAAGCATACAAATACTGTTTGATTATTTACGTATTTATCAACAAGTATTACTTTAACACCCTCAACCAAGCCATAGGTTAAGTTAATAAAATAATGGCAGTGGTGATATCAGCCAAACATATGGATCTGCTTCCCTAAAGAAATCCCCAATAAAGCTAGGTTCTTAGAACAATTAAAATTGTGGTATCTCATATTATTAAAAATAAACTATTTTAGAACAACTTACCAACAACACCGAATAGAAACCAGGCTGGGTCTCCCACTGTTTCAACTGCTCCTCAGCTGGTTTTAACACAGCAGTATCCTGACTGGTGGCCTGAGTTAAGACCTGAAGAACAACAGTGCTGGCACTATTGAGATCCATGGAAACCTGGCAATTATAAATTAATACACTTAAATCTACATCATAAATAAAAAATTAACAGTAACATGGATTTATTTTGCTTAAAATAGACCTTCCACTTGATCCCGCAATCCCATTACTAGGCATCTATCCAGGAGGAAAAATAAAAAAATCATTTTATTATAAGGACACTTGCCCTAGAGTGTTTATCACAGCTCAATTACAATCGCCAGGATGTGGAATTTTCTGTGTATTACTACCTGAATGCCCATCAACACAGGAATGGATTAATAAACTGTGGTATATGTATACCACGGACTACTATTCAGCCATAAAAAAGATGGGAACGTTATACCTTTTGTCTCAACCTGGACAAGGAGTTAAAACACATTCTTCTTAGTAAAGTATCATAAGAATGAAAAGCAAGTATCCAATGTACTCAATTCTAACATGAAGCCAGTAGAGGAACTAATAATACACATCCACATAAGAGAAAAACTCAATTCAATTCAAGTTGGGGAGAGGGGGAATGATGGTGGGGGAGCGAAAGGAGGAGGGAGGATTGATGTGCTCCCACTTAATGAGCACAAGGTAAGGGAATATGGCACATTTCTTGGGTGCAGGACAAACTACAACAGGGACTCGATCTAACAAATGCAAATACTGTAACCCAATCATTTGTACCCTTACATTAAATCTGAAATAAAAACAGAAAAAAGAAAGAAAAAGTAGACTCTGGAAGAAAAATATTTTGAAAAATACAAAAAAAAAAGTTAATGTAAAAAATAAAATTGTTGATATATTAAAAAATAAATAAATATATGTTCTGAAGTACTCTCATACTTCAGTCACTTCCTCCTTTGTGTTGCTGCTTGAGTTCACCCTTTTCTATGTGCTAACTAACCATGCCCTTAAACTGCCATAGCGCAATCACTTTTCCTTACATCAATTTATTTCTAAAGGAAACTGCCTTTCATTGTTCCATAAGTAGAAGTAATAGTAAACTGAGAGGTAGGGGTGTGTTGGGGGGGAGGGGGGATGTCACAGACACAAACTTCAAAGTTTCTAAATTCTAGTTAAATATCATTATCTCCCCAAGACTGAGCATAATGCCTTCTGCCTTTCTTTTTAAAAGATTAGTAAGTGTCATGAAGATATTAACCACATACTAGCACACTAGGCAACTTTATCCTTAAGAAGATGAGAAGGAAGAGAACAGAAAAAGAACCACTTTAACAATTTTGGTTGTGCCACCAATGGTACATGTTTAAAATATTTGTAAAAACATAAATGAAAAATGAAAATGAGAAATGAAAATGCTGGGGAAAAAACAAACCAATAAACAAAAATATAAAACCTAAGTTAGAAAGGATTTTAAGAGTCAGGTCATCTAATCCTCCGTTGTATCTTTGAAGCCATTGTACAAATGCATGAACAATTTATTGAGTTCTCTAGGATTGTTTCTAGAGAATGTATATATTTAGCAAGTATGATAGTTGTTCACAATATACAGGCACAAAATATGTAAGGTTAAAATTGAAAGGTAAAAATCAATAGAAAATAAATCTAGGTTCTTAGTGCAGAGGCAACTGGGAATTAACTTTATGCTAGTAGTTATATCTAAAATTGAAGAAATGTTCCAGACAATAAAAGTGTGAAAAGTCAAGTCAGGCATAGTAGCTCAACCTGTAATCCTAGCACTCTGGGAGGCTGAGGCAGAAGGATCGTTTGAGCTCAAGAGTTCCTGAGATAAGACTGGGCAATAGAGAGATCCACGTATCTACAAAAAAATTAAAAAATGTAGCTGTGGGCTCGGCACCTGTAGCTTAAGCATCTAAGGCGCCAGCCACATACACCAGAGCTGGTGAGTTTGAATACAGACCAGGCCTGCCAAACAACAATGGACACCTACAACCAAAAAATAGCCAGGCACTGTGGTGGGCACCTGTAGCCCCAGCTACTTGGGAGGCTGAGGCAAGAAAATCGTTTACACCCAGGAGTTGGAGGTTGCTGTGAGCTGTGATGCCACAGCACTCTACCCAGGGTGACAGCTTGAGGCTCTATCTCAAAAAAAAAAAAAAAAAAGTAGCTGTGGCCGAGTGGTATCTCACACCTATAATCCTAGCACTATGGGAGGCCAACACTGGAGATCCCTTAAGCTGAGGAGCTTAAGATCAGCCAAAGCAAGACCCTGTTCTCTACTAAAAACAGAAAAAAAATTATCTGAGCATTATAGTGGGTACCTGAAGTCCCAAGTACTCCAGAAGGCTGAGGCAGGGATCCACTTGAACCCAGGAGTTTGAGGTTGCTGTAAGCTAGGCTGACATCTTGGCACTCTAGCCTAGGAAACAAAGTGAAACTGTGTCTCAAAAAAAAAACCCAAGCATTAGCTGGGCATCATGGTATATGCCTGTAATCCCAGCTACTTAGAAGGCTAAGGCAGGAGGATACCTTGAGCCCTAAGTTGAAGGTTGCAGTAAACTTTGAAGATGCCACTATACTTGGCCTGGATGACACAGTGAGACTCTGTCTTAAAAAAAACAAAAGTCTGGAAGTCATTAACCTATTAACCTATAAAAAATATAACCACAGCCAGGTATTGTAGTGGGCACCTGTAGTCCCAGCTACTTGAGAGGCTAAGGCAAGAGAATCACCTAAGCCCAAGAGCTGGAGGTTGCTGTGAGCTGTGACGCCATGGCACTCTACCAAGGGGACAGAGCGAGACTCTGTCTCTAAAAAAAAGAAAAAGAATATAACCAAAGCAAATGACTCCTTTATTACAAGAGACAGAATTAAACTGCAATGAAATAAAAGTTTTCCAAAGTTGATTCCATAAGAAATTGACTTAAAACATTAGAACTTTTAAGAAAAATTTACCATTTTAAAGCAGGACTCATCTACAATACAAAAATTTCATTATACCATCTTAAGAAGGCCCTAATAATTGGAATCTAAAAATTTCCACCAAGAAGCAGAGTATCTAGATTAATATTTTAAATTAGCACTCTGTCCTTGCTTATATTTTAGAATTGACTAAGATGCACTGAAAATATATACAGTAGAACCTCCATGGTTGGCCCTTCTCTACCATTACTACCTCCTTCACTTGACGTAATTTTCATAGCCTGGACATGCAGCACATGTACTTAATTGTAGTTCCTTAACTGACCACCTCAGATGTTGACCAGTTTGTTACAGTCCCTTGGGTGGTCAACTTACAGAGGTTCTACTGTCTTATCTCTCTCACTAATTGGGATTGTGTTGATCAATATAAAGTTTCTGTGTTTCTTAGCACTTGAATAGAAGTGAATGGATTTTTACTCAATTTAGAGGAATTTTGGTAATTGAGGCCCTGGTAGACACCTTAAAAGATAGCATTTTTTGTTGTATAGTAGAAATACAATGCAAACCAGGAAGACAAGCTATGTATGCAATTCACATTTTCTATTAGTCACATTAAATAGTAAAAAGAAATGTGAAATTAGGCTCAGCGTCTACACACAATGCTTACGGTGCCAGCCACAAACACAGAGGCTGGCAGGTTCAAACCCAGCCCTGGCCAGCTAAACAACAATGACAATTGCAACAGAAACATAGCCAAGAGTTGGCTGTGGCAGGCGCCTGTAGTCCCAGCTGCTTGGGAGGCTGAGGCAAGAGAATTGCTTAAGCCAAAGAGTTGGAGGTTGCTATGAGCCGTGACGCCACAGCATTCTACTGAGGGTGACATAGTGAGACTCTGTCTCAAAAAAACAAAAAACAAAAAAGAAAGAAATATGAAATTAATTTTAATAGCATACATTTAACTTGACATATCAAACTGTTACTTCAACATTACATTAATTTTTTACACGAGATTTTCAAAATCCTGTGTATATCTTCCATTTAAAGCATATCTCAATTCAAACCACACTTCAAGTGCTCCACAGCCCCAAGTGGCTTGTGGCTACCACTAGTAGCCAAGTCAAGGGCAGGTACCACCAGCATTACCTGGGATCCTCACAAAAACACAAATTCTCAATCCTCTCTTCAAGCTTAGCAAAGGAGAATAGCGCAAGAGGGCAAAAATCTGTCTTCTGCTAATATCTCTAGGTCAATTTTGTACATCTGAAAGTCCAGCTCCATTGCTAATGTACTGATTTATGGCTGAACTGTTCTCACAAGGAAACTAACAGTCCAGGGTATGAAGAGTATGATTTATTCACCCTGCCAAGCAATGGAAGGACAGCAACTAAAATTAAAAGTTTTAAAAAAATAAACTAGGCTTGGCGCCTGTAGCTCAGCAGCTAGGATGCCAGCCACATACACTGGAGGTGGTGGGTTTGAATCCAGCCTGGGCCTGCCAAACAACGACAATTACATCCCCCCCAAAATAAAAATAGCCGGGTGTTGTGGTGGGCGCCTGTAGTCCCAGCTACTTGGGAGACGGAGGCAAGCGAACTGCTTAAGCCCAAGAGTTTGAGAATGTTGTGAGCAGTGATGCCATAGCACTCTATCAAGGGTGACAAAGTGAGACTCTGTCTCAAAAAAAATCAAAAATTAAAAATTAATACCCGAGCACATACTATATGCCTATCACTTAGCTAAGTGCTTCATTCATTTTTTCCTAACAAGAATCCTACATGGTAAGCACTATTATCTCTATTTTTCACATAAAAAATTAAAGGATCAGAGACTTTACCTTGCCAAGGCTGTAATCTAGTAGGTGGCAATGCTTGAACTTTAACACCAAAGCCACTTGTCTTAATCAGTATCTAACACTGCCTTCCTGTGTGAAAAACCAATAATTAAGTGATCTTTGCAGTGCTGGGAATCAAGCATGATACATGACATATGTTTACTAAATATTTGCTGAATAAAGAAAGGTGATCAATTTTAAACAATTCATCCTGGTAGGTGATTTATTCAATAAAACTGCTGAAAGCCCACTGTATGCCTGGCACCATTCCAAGGACAGAACAGATAACAGTGAACTAATAACAGTGTCTCTGTTTCCTGAAGCTTATATTCTAGTGGAAGACGTCTGTAAAAAAAAGAGAGAAAAAAAGAAGCAGTGATATGAAGAAACTAAAATAACATTAAAGATTGACTGGAAATGACTGTGTTACTTCAGACTGGGTACTCAGGGAAAACCTTCTCGGAAGTGACATTTATTAAAGACATGAATGACAAAAGAGATCTAGCCATGCAAAGAACTGAAGGCAGAGCTCCAGGTAGGGAAAACAACTAGAAACAAAGGTCCTGGGACTAAAAACAACTTAAGTAGGCCAGTATGACCCACACTTTGTTGAGAAAGGGAGAAAGTGGTACAAGATGAAGATAGAGGTGGCACCCATAGCCACATACACCCAGGCTGGTGGGTTTGAACATGGCCCAGGGCCAGCTAAACAACAACAACTGCAACAAAAAAATAGCCAGGTGTTGTGGCGGACACCTGTAGCCCCAGCTACTTGGGAGGCTGAGGCAAGAGAATCGCTTGAGCCCAAGAGTTTGAGGTTGCTGTAAGCTGTGACACTACAGCACTCTACTGAGAACAATACAGTGAGACACTGTTTCAAAAAGAAAAGATAAAGTTGGAGAAGTAGGCAGGAACAGATCACGTAGGCGCTTAAGGGACAAAATAAGGTGTCTGTATTTGGACATTAAGTATGAAAAAGCCATTGGATAGGAACACTGTATGAATGTATTGATACTGACATAGAAACAGAAAAAAGCCCTATCACAACTCATCCCCATCCCACCACAATTGCCATAGAAAGACGTTTTTTTAAATCCACAGCTTTGTCTGGGGATACTACCAATCCCCAAAACAATTTTCCTCTAAAGCAAAAATTTAGGCAGCAAACTCAAACACATGCCTTACCTCTCTGACCATCCCAGTAAAGTAATCCCTAAGTGTTCGTACTTTTATCCCTAGGCCCCATTTACCCTCACCATTTACCTGTTCTAATGGAAGCTGATAAGAGTTTCCCAACACTGCCTCCCTCCAACACCCTGCCTCATGCAGGGCCTCTGCAGGCTGCTGCTCCCCTTGCTTTAATCCTTGCTCCCAAGAAGCCCATCCAGTCTGGAAGGCTGAGCTCAGTTCATATACTTTTGGAGCAGCAATTTTATGCCAGGCACTGCAATCCTTCATTGGATGATAAGAATCAGAAGGTCCCTGTTTTCTACCCAAATTCTGTGGGCTACTGGGGTGAAAAGCAAAGGGAACTGTTCTTATTATTAAAACAATTTGTAGAGCTGGGCATGGTGGCTTATACCTGTAATCCCAGCATTCTGGGAGGCTGTGGCAGAAGCATCACTTGAGGCCAAAAAAACTAGACTAGCCCGGGCAGCACTGTAAAACTCTCATCTCTATAAAAAAAAAAAATTAAAAAAGCTATCCAAGTGTGACAGTGCACACCAGTAGCTACTTGGGAGGTGGAGGCAGGAGGACCACTTGAGTCCAGGAGTTAGATACTACAATGAACTTTGATCATGCCAAGAGACTCCAGCCTGGAATACACTCCAGCCGGGCAATGGACCAAATGTGGTCTCCACAACAAAAAAACAAAAACAATTGTGAAAAGTAGGTTTCTAGCAAAGTTGACATTTAGACAATCCACGGAGAAACATTATGAGTGGTTCATCTACTGGGTAAAAATCCAAAAGCCCAAAAGCAAACAAACACAGATGTGCCTATAGTTAGAGACATAAAAATATTCATTAAAAGGAACAAGTAAAAGAAAATTCAGCACCTGTACCTGCCACCAACAGATAGACTTAGCGGGCCTGTAGTGACTTAATTTCAGCCATAATAATTTTCTTTAGAATACCACATTATTTGTGTCTGCTCCTACTGTCAGGGCATTATACACAAACAATAAGCCTGCCAAGTCTATTAAATGCTAATGCAGTAAGGAGACAGACTTAGAAAAAGAAATGTAAAAATCGAAGATAAGAGAATTTCAAAATAAAAAAGAATTCCCACAGTGAAATAATTTATTAAGCCGTGGGTCAATAACAAATGGTAAAACCATTAAGTGAAAGAACAATTGCGAGGGAACCGAATGTTCCAGTGTGTCAAATATCATTCTACAGATTACTTACAATGAAGAAACAGGCAAACCTTTAAAATGAAGAAATCTGTCAGTCACCAGCTTAACTGAAAACCCAAGTTTAGTATCAGCAACAGCAATACAGTTTGACTTTAAGTGCCCCCTGTGTGATGCAACACAAAGTCTACAACCTCACCTCTGAAATGCCAAAAATGGCATTAATTGGCAATAATCTAATGGCATTAGATTATTAATCTAATCAAGACACTGGCCCTAAATTCCAGTCTATAAGAATTAGAGAAGGCGGTCTGTAAGGCAAGTGCTTTGGAGAAGCCAGACAAGATGCTCACTTAAGGCCAGAGCTAGAGACTAGCCTCAGCAACAGAGATAGCTCCCGTGTGGATTCTTTTCAGTTTCTTTTGCCTTTTTTGACAACCTGAACAAGAGTTTTTCTCTATATGTGCATTGTAAGTTGTTTAGCATCCCTACGTCCCTACACACTAAATCTTTTTTTTTTTTTTTGGCAACAGAGTCTCACTTTGCCGCCCTAGGTAGAGTGCTGTGGCATCACAGCTCACAGCAACTTCAAACTCTTGGGCTTAAGTGATTCTCTTGCCTCAGCCATCCAAGAAGTTGGCACTAGAGACACCCACCACAACACCCAGCTATTTTTTGGTTGTAGTTGTCATTGTTGTTTGGCAGACCCGGGCTGGATTTGAACCTTTGAACCCGCCAGCCCCAGTGTATGTGGCCAGCGCCCTAGCCGCTGAGGTACAGGGGCCAAGCCCCTACACACACTATATATATATATATTTTGAGCAGGGCTGGGTTTGAAACCACCACCTCCGGCATGTGGGGCTGGTGCCCTACTCCTTTGAGCCACAGGCGCCGTCCTACACACTATCTTAATGACACTTCCCAGGGACTGACCAAAGATGCTTCTGTGTATTTCCCAAATACTCTCAGGTAAAAGAACCACCAGGGCTATTGATGCATTCCCTGTGATATTTATGCAGACTGCCAAAGACTTTTGTTTAGGTGGAAAGACACACACAACAAAACATACATAACATCAAGAAGAGGGAAAGAGTTCCTTTATCTTTCCTTCTCCTAAAATATCATCTCTGCTTAAGAATTTTGAAAGACCTAAAAACTACCGCTTGGCAGAAATGCATTTGGAATTTACAACTACAATCCCCCCAAGTCCTGACTGGACTTAATAACTCTCTTTTAACCTAGTTTGTTTTGTAATTAGAAGAATATCTATAAGAAATAAAAATTACAATATAAAATATAAAGACTGTCCATAAAGTAACCTGTCATGTATGTCTCTAGTTGGCGTAGTACAAGGCTGGATACTTTCTGGACAGCTCTGGTATGTACAACATTAATGCTAAACAAATACAAAAAGTCCACAAATAAGACGAGCATAAAATGTATCAGATTATAAACAGTAGTTGCGTTTGGGCAGCTCCACATACTACCTTAATATTTTTTATTTCAGATTAGCAAGGGAACATACAATTAGGTTACACTGTGTGTATATGTCAGGAAAAGTCCCAAGTTGTATTTGAGTTCTTCACCTAAAAGAAGTGTGCCATATACCCCTACACTGTACCCAACAGGGGGGAGCTTACTGAGCCCCCTCCCCACACATTGTGTTTTTCCTCTCATGTGGGCCTGTAATTGTTCATCTACAAGTTTCAAATCAGTATTGAGTATATGGGATGCTTGCTTTTCCATTCTTGAGATACTTTACTAAGGAGAATATTTTTCATCTCCATCCAGGTAAATACAAAAGACATAAAGTCTCCATTTTTTATGGCTCAATAGTATTCCATGGTATACACATATCACAGTTTATTAATCCATTACTGTATTGATGGGCACTTGGGAATTAAGCTGCTATAAACGTTCAAGTACAAACATCCGTATGGTAAAATGGGGTTTTTTTTTTCTTCTGGGTAGATGCCTAGTAATGGGATTACAAGATCAAATGAAAGGGCTATTTTTTTGTTATTGTTGAGACAGAGCCTCAAACTGTCACGCTGGGTAGAGTGCCATAGTATCAAAGCTCACAGCAACCTCCAACTCCTGGGCTTAAGCGATTCTCTTGCCTGAGCCTCCCAAGTAGCTGGGACTACAGGCGCCCACCACAATACCTGGATACTTTGGGGTTGTAGTTGTCATTGTTGTTTGGCAGGCCCAGGCTGGATCGAACCCGCCAGCTCTGGTGTATGTGGCTTGCGCCTTAGCTGCTTGAGCTACAGGCACCAAGCTGAAAGGTCTACTTTTAGTTCTTTTGACGGTTCTCCATGCTTCTTTACAAAAAGGAAAAATTTTTTAAGGCCAAAGATTTCATTTTATACCTGCTCTAAACTTCCATGAGAATTAGCTATTTGCTTGATTTCTCTTCCCTACTCCTAAAACATTCTAACTTCTCAAGAGCTGCAAATTAACATATTTCTCTCATTAAGCACATATCAAAAAAATCACTGCAATATAGTAAATATGCCATATGTAAGTAGATAATGGTCAGTAATTACAGTCTTATCACAAAAATTCAGGAGAGAAAGCTTATCAAAAGATGACATGGGCTCGGCGCCTATAGCTCAACCGGCTAAGGCGCCAGCCACGTACACCTAAGCTGTCGGGTTCGAATCCCCAGCCCAGACCCACCAAAACAACGATGATGGCTGCAACCAAAAAATAGCCGGGCGTTGTGGCGGGCGCCTGTGGTCCCAGCTACTTGGGAGGCGGAGGCAGGAGACTCGCTTGAGCCCAGGAGTTGGAGGTTGCTGTGAGCTGTAATGCCATGGCACTCTGCCCAGGGGGACAGCTTGAGGCTCTGTCTCAAAAAAAAAAAAAAAAAAAAAAAGATGACATGAAAGTAGTAACAGTTCTTTTTGTCATATTATCCAGATTTGTTAAGGTAATGTATGCTGAAGACAATTTTCCTCACCTGGAAACTCAGTCTTGTAATTAAACAGCTGAAGTTTTGTTTATTTTTGGTTTTTATCAAGTAGCAGTTTTAACTGAAAATAGTCATCTCGACAAGGCATTTAATGTTCTTACTATCTGGTTCTTTTTTTTTTTTTGAGACAAAAGTCTCACGATGTCACCTTCAGTAGAGTGCTGTGACATCACAGCTCACAGCAACCTCAAACTCTTGGGCTTAAGTGATTCTCTACCCTCAGCCTACTGAGTAGCTGGGACTACGGGCATCCACCACAACACTTGGCTATTTTTTTGTTGTAGTTGTCATTGTTGTTTAACAGGCCTGGGCTGGCTCAAACCTGCCAGCCCTGGCATATGTGGCTGGCACCCCACTGACTGAGCTACAGGCACCGAGCCCTATCTGGTTCTTTTTAAAAAGAAAATAGTTTAATATATTTAAAAACCTGGGACAATAACCAAAAATTTCAAATTTACTATTTAATTTTCTTTAAGCTTCATGTATATACAATACATTTTTATCACATAAAAGAAAAATAAATTTGTATTTGTTAGCAATAGTGTCTTTACTTTAATTGCTAAGTCTTCTCAATGACAGTTGCCAACTTCTTTGCCACATTATATACTATTAGGTCTACTGGTCCTCAAGATGTAAAAATAAATTGAGTAATCTGCAGTGCCATCTGATGGCAAGAAGCAAGCCCCACACCCCAAAAATTATTCCAAGCATCCTTGCTCCTTAAGGAGAGCTGGGGGAAAACAGACCTCTGGAATTCTTTTTTTTTTTCTTCTTTTTATTGAGTCAAGAGTCTCACTTTGTCACTCTTAGTAGAGTGCCGTGGCGTCACAGCTCACGGAGACCTCAACCACTTGGGTTTAAGCAATTCTCTCGCCTCAGCTTACCAAGTAGTTGGGATTACAGATGCCCGCCACAATGCCTGGGGCTATTTTTGGTTGTAGTTGTCATTGTTGTTTGGCAGGCCCTGGCTGGATTCAAACCTACCAGCTCCAGTATATGTGGCCTGGCACCCTAGCAGCTGAGCTACAGATGCCGAGCCGGAGACCTTTGGAATTCTTAATGACCACTTGGCCAGGACAACCATCTGGAAATATATAGCAAGGTTCTCAAGGCTCAAGGGGCTAGAGCAAAAAAATGCTAAGCTCTTGGGGGAAAGATATGAATAGAAGCCTAAAGGATAATATAATGCAAGAAATATAAGAGCTTCAGTCAAAGTAAATGTGAAGGAATTTTTTTAAATGTAATAATGTAAGCAATCTTTTAGCATAAAGGAGATTGAAAAACCATGAAACAAGAACAGGCAGAGTGATATGAGGAGAGGAATGAAATCACCTCGTGACATTTAAGAGACAAACATTCAGAAAGAGGAAAAAGAACAGGCAGAGGCAAGCCCTTGCAAAAGCGACATCGACAACTCACAAGCTCCAGTTTTTTCCCCGGAAGAATAGGCACTGAGCAAATAAAGAGTCGTCTATGGGGAAGAGTACATACGCAATATAGTTTTTAGCACGCATTTCTGGAGCATTTGCCACACAAAGATAAGAGGAAAATGCCATTTTTCTAAAGATAGTTAAATTCCCGTATGCTAAGTTATGATTTATGGCCAAAGTCTACAAAAACAAGAATAAAAGGCAGGAAGCTTATCCTTGAGGAATCATAGATAGGAGATACAGTATTAGAAAACTGATAAACCGCCCGGAGTCCAAAGCACACTGGAGGAAAAAAAGACAAGATACTAAAGACCGGAAAGAGGCAGGGCACAGTGGCTCACACTTGTAATGCTAGCACTCTGGGAGGCCAACACAGGTGGACTGCTTGAGCTCGGGTGTTCAAGACCAGCCTGAGCAAGAGTAAGACCTGGGCTCTACCAAAAATAGAAAAAATTAGCTGGGCATTGCAGTGGGTGGCTAAGTCTCAGCTACTTTGGGAAGGCTGCAGGAGGAGGATCACTTGAGCCCAGGAGTTTGAGGCTGCTGTGAGCCTGGCTGACACCACAGCACTCTAGCCTGAGCAAGTATGAGACTCCATCTCTACTAAAAATGAAAAACTGAGGCAAGAGGATCACTTTAGCCCAAGAGTTTGATGTTGCTATGAGCTATGACACCACAGCACTCTACCCAGGACTACAAAAGTGATGAACTATCACACACACACACACGCGCGCGCACACACACACACACACACACAAATTGAAAAAAACAAAGTTAAGAAGGTTAAGATTAGGAAAAGAATTTTAAATTACTAAACCAGGTACTATTTGGAATATACAAGGAATTCTTATAAATCATTGAGACAAAAAAGAAACTGGAGAAAAGATATAGTAGAAAATTCAGAGAAGAGAAAAGCCAAATGGTTAATAAGTATCA
The DNA here is from genome assembly GCF_000181295.1 of Otolemur garnettii. Taxonomy (NCBI): domain Eukaryota; kingdom Metazoa; phylum Chordata; class Mammalia; order Primates; family Galagidae; genus Otolemur; species Otolemur garnettii. The sequence goes on from NW_003852400.1 coordinate 35,475,862, forward strand.
GAAGAGAAGCTATCTCTCTGGTTTTCAGGGACTTAAAAACCAAACATTGAGAAACCACTTTACACTCATCAGGCTGGCAGTAATTGCAAAGTCCAAAAATATTCAGAGCTGACCAAAATTCATGGAAACAAAAACAAGTATGCATTGCTACTAAGAATGTACAGTGACACCACCACTTTGGAGAGCAATCTTGCTATCTCCAATGAAATTCAGCGTGTGTCTTTAAGCATGTATCCTATGACCAGCACATACACACACGGTCATATGCCACATGACATTTTGGTCAACAACAGACTGCATATACAACAGTGCTACCACAATATTTTAACAGAGATGAACAATTCCTATTGTCTAGTGACATCTTACCTATTCTAACATCTCCAATGTAGCACAACACATATACTCAAATGTCTGTGGTGATGCTGGTATAAACAAAACTACTACACTTCCAGTCCTATAAAAAGTATTTCAAACAAAATTAGGTACATACAAAATACTTAATAGTGATAGTAAATGACTGTGCTACTGGTTTATATATGTATTTCCTATACTTTGCTTTTTTCTCATTATTTTACAGTATACTTATTTAAAAAAAATAAATAGGTTAACTGTAAAACTTCCAGAAGTCTTTCTAGAGGTATTCCAAAAGAAGGCATTGCTATTATAAGAGATGACAGCTGCATGTGTGTTACTGTCTCTAAAGACCTTCCAATGGGACAAGATTGGAGGAAGAAAACAGTGATATTGATGATCTTGACCGTATAGGGCTAAGCTAATGCTTGTGAGATGGAGTCTCACTCTGTTGCTATGGCTAGAGTACAGTGGTGTCATCATAACTCACTGAACCCTCAAACTCCCAGGCTCAAGCCATCCTCCTACCTCAGCCTCCTAAGCAGTTGGGACAAGTATGTGCCACTATGCCTAGCTAATTTTCTTCTATTTTTAGTAGAGACAAGGCTCTTGCTCAGGCTAGTCTTGAACTCCTAAGCTTAAGGGATCTTTCTGCCTCAGCCTTCCAGAGCAGAGCGCTAGGATTACAGGTATGAGCCACCACTCCTGGCTTTGTCTTAAACAAAAAAGTTTAAAAAAGTAAAAGAAAAAAAATTGTAATAGAATAGAAAAAATGTTATAGAATAAGGATTTAATTTTTAAAATTTCTGTACACATGTGTTATATAAAGTGTTTTAAACTAAGCATTAAGACAAGTCAGAAAGTTTTAAAAAATTAAGTATTAATTACAGAAAACAAGATTTATTATTGAAGAAATAATTTTTTTATAAATTTAGTGTAGCATAAGTGTACATTTATAAAGTCTACAGTCCTGTGATGCCCTAGGTCTTCACATTCACTGACTCACTGATTCACCCATAGCAATTTCCAGTCTGGCAAACTATTCAGAAAAAGTGCCCTATCTTTCATACTCTATTTTTACTGTCTCTATGTAATTTAGATATGTTTAAATATACAAATACCACTGTATTATAATTACCTACAGTATTCAGTACAATAACATTCCATACAGGTATGTAACCTAGAGAGCAACAGGCTATACCATATAGCCTAGGTATGTAGCAGGCTATACCCTCTAGATTTGGTCAAGTAAACTCAATGGATGTTCACACAACAAAATAGCCAAATGATGCATTTTTCAAAATGTATCCCATGGTCAAGTGATACTGACTGTATCTGTATCTCCTAAGACCCAGCAGTCTCACACCTGGTGCTCTAACCCTGTACAGGCATACAAGGAAACAAAAACAAAGTTATTGTTGACACAACCTCGGAGTTATCTACACTGACAAACCACAAATGTCCATCTTTTGTGAAACAGACTCAGACAACATATTCTGTCATCCTTCCCTTGTACAATTTGCTCCCCCTGACTAGAAAGTTCTTGCTTCTAGACATAAACATACTTTACTCTTTAACTTTAGTCTAGTATCTGCTCAAGTTGTCCTCTACTCAGAGGTCTTCCCTGACTCCTAATCTAGAACAGCTCATCCCTCAACCCAGAATATCTCTGATCTCAATATCCTTAATTTGTCTGCCTAATACTATTAACTACATGACTATTCTAATACACATGTGTTTATAGTCCATATTTCCTTGATTATAATTTAAGGTCCAGGGACTTCACTTTTTTTTTTTTTTTTTTTTTTTGAGACAGTGTCTTACAATGTGGCCCTCGGTAGAGTGCCATGGCATCACAGCTCACAGCTACTTCAAATTCTTGGGCTTAAGCAGTTCTCTTGCCTCAGCCTCCCAAGTAGCTGGTACTACAGACACCCGCCACAATGCCCAGCTATTTTCTCTTTGTTGCAGTTGTTATTGTTGTTTAGCTGTCCTGGGCTGGGTTTGAACCTGCCAGCCTGGGTGTATATGGTCGG
>NW_003852400.1:35479179-35486755 GCF_000181295.1 Otolemur garnettii
AGGTTGCTGTGAGCTGTAATGCCACGGCACTCTACCCAGGGGGACAGCTTGAGGCTCTGTCTCAAAAAAAAAAAAAAACCAAGCCTCTGACTTTTCAATCCTATTCAGTCCAACCTTCAGAGTATGTAACATTCAACCTGCTTTTATCCTTGGGTAATTCAACTTGCATTCACAGTATTCAACAATGAAGCAGCCTGTTTTGGCCAGGTACTATTCTGAGAGAGGAAAAAATAAACAAGAGAGTCTTTGCATTCAAGTCTAAAAAGGGAAAAAAAAAAAAGACAAACAATTACAATATAGAGGCTATGACAAGCTAGGACTTAACTCACTCTAGACAAAGTGGAGAGGGCTTCCCAGAGAAGAAGGTAGCATTTTAAGTAGGACTTATCCCAATAAATGGACGGATGGTGTGGAGTGTTTGTCAGACAAGTGATACACACATCCTAGGCATATAAAGGTTCAAATTTTTTTTAAATATCATAACACTCTTAAGAATTATAAATAGTCAACCTAAACAAAAGTGAGACTACAAAGAGAAAAAAAATAGCAGGATGTGGTGGCACAAGCCTATAATCCCAGATACTTAGGAAGCTGAGGCAGGAGGATCACGTGAGCCTGGGAGTTTGAGATTGATGATTCCACTGTACCCTGCACTCTAGTCTCAAGTGACAGAGCAACACTCTATCTCAAAACAAAAAAAAGCAAATAAGAATTGTAAATAGTTCGGCATGACAGAAGAACATGAGATAAATGGTGCAAAATGTGAGAAGGTGGAAAAAAAAAAAAAAAACCTCCAAACACTGAAGACTTATTTCCTAAACTAGGTAGTTTAGATTTTAATCTGAATGTCTTCATGGAAGGATTTCTGAACAGCTGGAACACCTCCACAACCTAGCTACAGAAAAAGGCAGGGTAGGGAGGGAGAGAATGCATGTATGAAAGCAAAGAAATAATTTAGAAGGTTTACATGAAGTCCAGACAATAGATGATAATCTGAACCAACATAGTAGCACCAGGGAAAAGTAAGTAGATCAAAGAGATAAAATACGATTAGGTAACTAATCAGATAGTTGTGGGAAGGTGCAGTGCCTAAGGAAGTAAGGGAGAAGAGTTAAGATTTGGGCTCTTCCAACTGATTTGTGCATGCATTGCTCAGAGAACTTCAGGCAAGATGACATACATTACTTTTTTGACATGAATTTAAAGTATCTTAAAACAAATTCATGCATCAGAATTGAAGACTGATTTCTGCTAAAAACACAGAGATTTGGAAGTCATCAAAATAGGGACAGCTGGAAGTCACAAGGGACAAGACCCTTCAAAGAGAGTAGAAAAAGGCAGAAGAGAACAGGAGATAGTACCCTAGAGTTAAACAAATACCTAAAATGGTAAAAGAAAGATAAACCAAAACTGGCCAAGAAATAAGAGGAAAATAAGTAGAATTTCGTGTCCCCGAGGTATAAGAAGAAAACTTCAGGCTCGGCGTCTGTAGCACAGTGGTTATGGCACCCGGGTTCGAACCTGACCCAGGCCAGTTAAACAAAAATAACAACAACAAAAAAAATAACTGGGCGTTGTGATGGGCACCTATAGTCCCAGCTACTTGGAGGATGACGCAAGAGAATCACTGAAGACCAAGAGTTTGAGGTTGCTGTAAACTGTGACACCACAGTACTCTACCCAGGGCGACATAGAGAGACTAGGTCTCAAAAAAAAAAAAAGTAGAAGAAGAAAACTTCAGGGGGAAACAAGTAATCAAAATGGCAAAAGATTAAAAAGCTTTCATTATACTCAGCAACAAAGAGATCGATGGCAACCACCATCCCAACAAATTCAGTGACTATAATGGATCGACAGACCTCAAAATATTCAAAGAGTAATAGGAGGTAGAGAAAATGAACACAGATAGCTTGTCCAAGAAATTTAAAGGAAATAAACCAGGAATAGTGGCACATGCCTGTAGCCCGAGCTACTGAGGAAGCTAAGACAAGAGAATCACTTGAGCCCATGAGTTCAAGGGCAGCCGGGCAGCCTAGGCAACATACTGAGACTTCATCTCTTAAAAAAGAAATAAAAAAGAATTAAGTGAAATAGTTTTTGATGAAGCTGAAGAGGAATCTAGGGTAAAGAGAGTGTATTTAAGATGAGAGACTTACATATGCTTAAATCTTGATAAGCTACTGCCAGTTGAAACAGGGATAACTGAGTGTTATGGACTGAACTGTGTTCCCCCAAAATTCGTATGTTGAAGCCCTAACCCCAGGACCCTCAGTATTTGCAGATAAGGTTTTTTAAAAAACAAAATCGATTAAATCAAAATGAGGCCATTAGTGAGGCCCTACATAATTGATATCCCTATAAGAAAAGACACCAGCGGTGCATGAACACAAAGGAATAACCAGGTGAAGTGGCAACAAGAGGGCAGCCATCTGCAAGCCAAGGATGGAGGCCTCACAAAAGACCAGCCTTGATCTTGATCTTGGTCTCCAGAACTGCGAGAAAAAAAAATCTGATTTTTAAACCAATCTGTGGTATTTTCTTATGGTGGCCCTAGAAAACACATGAAGGAAATACTGTCCCTAAGGAGAAAAAACATGAAACACAATTAGAGACGGATGGATAGAAACAGACATGTTTGCAGGTGAAAACAATGAAGTTCCCACCTAATGTATTTCATTTCTTCTGTAGTGAAGAGAATGTTATCTAGCAAAGAGTAAATACATAAGGTAGTGGATTAACAGGCACCATGAATAACGGGAGCAGTTATTAGGGACACACGGGATTGTTGGGCTGCCTATCCAGTACCCAACAAACATCTATTGAATGACTACCTAGCTGTCATTCATGAATGTTAGTTCATTTTCAATATAACAAATTCTGTCAGTTACAGAAAAGCACTGGACTAGCCAGGTGTTGTGGTGGACACTTGTAGTCCGAGCTACTCCAGAGGCTGAGGCAAGAGGATCAATTGAGCTCAAGTTTGAGGTTGCTGTGAGCTATGATGCCACAGTATTCTACTCAACTCTGTCTCAAAAAAAAAAAAAAAAAAGCATTGGAATGAGCCAGAACCTGGGTTATGAATCTAGACATGAAGAGACATACAACTCCCTTAGCATTTCAGGCCCACAAGATTCTTCAACCAGATAAATCAGACTCAATAATGAGTATAAGATCACCACACACACATACACACACATATATATTGTGGTTATATATACACACATACACATATACATATGACAGAAGATAGTACCCTAGAGAGAAACAAACATATATATATATATATATAGTGTGTGTGTGCATTGTGTGTGTGAGACAGAGTCTCACTTTGTTACCCTTGATAGAGTGCTGCAGCATCATAGCTCACAGCAACCTCCAACTCATGGGCTCAAGCAATCAATTCTCTTGCCTCAGCCTCCTAAGTACCTGGAACTGCAGGCACCCACCACAATGCCAGGCTATTTTTAGAGAAGGGGCCTTGCTCTTCTTGCTCAGGCTGGTCTTCAACTCCTGAGCTCAAGCAATCCACTGGCTTCCACCCCTCAGAATGCTAGGATTACAGGCAGGCATAAGCCACCAATAAATGATGCTAGAATTTTATGCAGGTCTATGCATGACCTTGGTCTTTTTCAACTTTTACCAACCAAAGTAGAACATCTCAAGCTTTAAGGAACATTCCTGTCATCTAGCTATCTTCTTAAAATGCAGATTCTGATTCAATAGCTCTGGGGCTGAACCTGAGATTGTGCATTTCTAACAAACTACCAGGTGATGCCACATTTTCAGCAGCAAGGGTGTAGAAGAACACTGATCCAACTTAAGCTGTACTAAGCTTATAATTGTTGGCTTATCCGTAGTCAGCCAGATATTTAGAAAATCAAACAAAATACTTCAGACTCACACCTGCACTGAGTGTGTCTTGCTATTCCCTAAAATGATACGAAATTAACTGATAATGTGCATTTAAAGCGGATGGCTAAAGGAATAAATATTACCGTTAGTAAACACTAAATTAGAAATTAAATACAAATACACACATATGTACATACATACAATGCAAAGTTCAAAATTCAACTAATCAAACATACTACCTTACTCAAAATATGAATATTTTTATTTCTGGAAAAATCTTCAGCATTTTGTTTTCATTTTTCACTCATCTTAGAACTCAACACAGCATATTTTAACTGCTACATGCTTACTAGGATCATTCTGCATTCTGGTTTGATTCTGAGTAACACATTTATAATATAACAAACTCTAAAGATATTTCTACTAATTATCAAATAATCCTTACATATTTGTTTAAGACCTCTAATCATATTACCACAACCAAATTAGTTCATGGTGAGAATTCCCTTTGGCTTTAGGAAATTAACTGGAGAAAGATCACTCTTTACCCTCCTACAATACACAGCCACAAACCACTGCTGTTTCTACTATTCCCTGCACTAATTTCAACAATATTATCACAACCAAGAGGAGAAATTTTACTTTCAAATTTCACTGAAATCTTCCCCAGTGATGAAAGATGTAAGAAAAGGTGTTAGAGTGGCATGCAACAAATCTTTTATAGTAAAGAAACCGTGCCCTTAACCTGAAGCCTCGGTACTGAACAGGGAAGTTTGAAAGAATGTAAAAATGGAGGAGAGAAATTCCTATCCATGGAGAGAGAAAGAGGACCTTACAGCTGCAAACGGTCTTTACTTACAGCCTCCTAAAGAATAACCGAATCTTCAGGGCACTGCCACACTACCACTGAAATCGTTTAAATTGTGGTGGGGAAGAGGTATGTCAACTGCAACCTTGGCATCAGTAGGCAATTTTACCAGTCCTTTCTATTTAGCCAAATCACTATGAAGTCAGAGTAATGCCCGCATTCTTCACCATGTCACAAAAAAAGGGGGGGGGGGAATGACATAAACAATAGGCCTCAAAATAGTTTTGCTGAATCACAAATAACCCCAAATATAAAGCTTCTGGAGTCGCTGAGTTTGGGCATTGGCAGCCATACCTCAGCAAGAAGCTCCTTTCTAAAAATGGATAACTTCTTTCAGTCTTTCTACTAAAGGCAAGGAAGAGTCTAGCGTTTCAAGTTTTCACTGTATCGCTATTAGCAGCAAGATGCTGAATGCAAGTACAATGGTTTTACACTAAAGATAACCACGTTCTCTCAAAATTTGCACCACTTATCCCCCAAGGGCAAATGCACCACCCTGGCTACCCTCAACTCTGCTCAGCCTGGCACACAGTCCCTGCCACTCCACATCCTGATTCCTCGCAATCAGGCTGACTCCGCAAGCCCCCAGTTCCCAGAGGTTCTTAAGGCTACTTGGAGAGTCAAACCCGCAGGCCCCCCGTTGGCTCCCTACTGCTATCCCTGGTCTCCCTGTAGTCGCACTTTCCTCCCTCACCTCTCGGGTCTCGACTGCCCAACCCACTCCTCCCTTACACTTGCACGCGCTCTGTGGTTCTAGGGCCGGAGCCTCACCGTTTGGTTCGGTCCAAAATTGCCCGGCTTTCCCGTTCCCACTTCCCAACACGAAGCGGCTTCGGCTGGTCCTGCGCCCCACGATGCCAGTATACACGCCGCCGCCTACTGATGCCGAAAGCGGCTTCTAGGAACGCGCCATGTTCGGCGTCGCAGCACTTAACCACGCGGACGCGTGAATATGGCGTCACAGACACCCAGCGTGGTTGGGATGGCCAAAGGGAGAAGGCGATAGGCTAGCGGTGGGAAGGGAAGGAGGGGCTTCCTCTTCGAACCCAAGGGCGCCGGGTGGCCACAGCAGCTGTGGGCGCTTGCGCAGTATGTAGTGCAGGGACCCTGAACTAGCGAGGTCTGTAACCATGGAAATCATTGACTTCCTTTGCCCCACTCCTGGGAAAATCAATTATTTCCAGAGTTGATTGAAGCTTAAATCGGAACCATTTTACCCTCCCTATTCTGGATATCGGTGGCTAAACTGCATATTTTACAGTCACTCACAGCAGAGAACCGGTATTAAAAGAATATTCCCAAGGCCGGGCGCGGTGCCGAGGCGGGCGGATGGCTTGAGTTCACGAGTTCGAGACCAGCCTGAGCAACAGCGAGACCACCCCTCCCCCAATCTCTAAAAATATCCGGGTTGTGGCGGGCGCCTGTCATCCCAGCTAATCAGGAGGCTGAGACAAGAAGACCGCGTGAGCCCACGTGTTTGAGGTTGCTGTGAGCCATAGCACTTAACCCCAGGGCGACTGAGTATGACTCTTTTGTCTCAAAAAAAAAAAAAAATCTTACTCCCATCAGTGAATTCCCACCCAACTCTCCTCATCAATGAATATTTATTTTCTTAAGTTACTGAAATTGCTGGGCATTACCCAGCAATAGCAAAGGTGTAAAGATTTAAAAGGACATAAATCTCGTTCTGCCTGCCTCTGCTAAAAACAAGCATAGTGACCTAAATTTTCTGTTTACAAAGATGTAAGGAAATAGTTAAGTTGTCATATTAATAATAGAAAACATTTATTGCTCATTTGGAATATGCCAGAAACAGTCTTAAGATCTTTACAGGAATCATCGATTTTAATCCTCAGAACAATCCTGTGAGGTAGGTGCTTTCCTTATTTCCGTTTTACAGATGAAACTGAAGCACAAAGTCAAGTAACCTAAGGTTAAATACCTAATACAAGACAGTGTTAGAATTTGAACCAACCAGTAGTAAGCTCTGCATTACAAGGACATTCATCACACAGGGCTGCTCTTTAAGAAGATAAAAATTACCTTAATGACCACCAGACATTTCTATGTGATAAAATACAAATTGATGGTCTTGCCTGGTGGCTCATACCTGTAACCCTAGCACCCTTGAGAGGCCAAGGCAGGTGGATTGCTTGAGCTCACAAATTCAAGACTAGCCTGAACTAGAGCGAGACCCCATCTCTAAAAATAGTTGGGCATTGTGGCCAGCCTATAGTCCCAACTACTTGCGAGGCTGAGGCAAGAAGATTGCTTGAGCCCAACAGTTTGCGGCTGCTATAAGCTATCCCCGTACTACACTCTACCCAGGGCAACAAAGTGAGACTCTGCCTCAAAATAAAATAAAATACAAATTGGTCACTGAAAATTATTATGAAGTGTATATGCTGATGTATTAACACATTCATAATGCATCCTGAATAAGAGAGGGTTACAAAACAACATGGAAATAAATGCCAAAATGCTAAGGTTCGTCACTAGTTGAATGATACTGTGACCATGCTTTATTTTCTTTTTGCTTAACTATACCTTCTCATTTTATTGAAAAATAGTACTTCTCAAATTTCAATTTCAGGTGTGTAGACTCACATGAGACTTGTTAAAATACAGGACCTGACTCATTTGGTCTGTGGTGGGACTCAAGATTCTTCATTTTTAATGAGCTTGCAGGTTATACCAATGCTGCTGGTCCATAGTATTAAGGATATAAGGAATGGGTAATAAAGCAAAAAACAAATTACCTAACTCAAAATGAAGAAATTAGTTTAGGATAGATCTCTTCTATTTTGGGCTAACAGAAGAAATTAGTTTAGGATAGAGCTCTTCTTTTTTTTTTTT
>NW_003852400.1:35487532-35499111 GCF_000181295.1 Otolemur garnettii
TCCCAAGTAGCTGGGACTATGGGCACCTGCCACAGTACCCAGCTCTTTTTAGAGACAAGGTCTTGCTCTGGCTCAGGCTGGTCTCAAACCTGTGAGCTCAGGCAATCCACCTGTCTCAGCCTCCCAAGTGCTGAGATTACAGGTATGAGCCACCACGCCCAGCCTGCAACTTGTTTTTCATCAATAATTATATCCTTATAACTTCTACTAAATATTTCCTATATGTAAGCTACTTTCTAAGTAGTTTTTTAAGTGCCTGGTATTGGCCTTGAGACATTTTATATAATTTATTTTATTAAATCTCATCACCACCCTACATGGATAGTATTCTTTACCTCATAGATAAGAGGATGATACTCATAGGAATTAAATCTTCTGTCCAAATTCTTAAATGGAGGAGCAGAGACTCAAGTGTAGATAAATGTTCTATGGTAGGTAGAATAAAAGATGTCTACCTCCTAAATCCCCAAACCTGTGAATATGTTAATTTACATGGCAAAGGGGATTTAAATTAAGGATCTTAATATGGGAACATTATTCTGGATTATCCTGTAGGCCTAATTTATCACTATGGTGTTTATAAGGAGGAGGATAGAGTGTCAGAAAGACAGAAGAAAATGTGAAAGTAAAAGGTCAGAAGGATGCAGGGACCACGAGCCAAAAAAGCACAGACAGCATGTAGAAGCCAAAAAAGTCAAGGAAATGGATTCTCTCCTACAGCCTACGGAAGAAACTCAGTGCTATGGACAATTTAAGACTTCTAACTTTCAGAACTCTAAGAAAATAAATGTATGTTGTTTTAAGCTACTCAGTTTGTGGTAACTGGCTTTCTAGTTTGGTACACTTCATTTATTAATTCAATGTGTGTAAAACTGCATCTTGGGTAACTATTATATTTGTAATACAGCTCATTAGATGTTTATAAATTAACTCAGATGTTTATAACATACCATATTAGAAAAATGAGTCTTCAAGAAATGATTTTTGCTGTGCACAGTGGCTCACACCTGTAATCCTAGAACGCTGAGAGGTTGAGGCAGGTGAATTGCCTGAGCTCACAGGTTCAAGACCAGCCCCCTAGGCAACAGCATGACCCCATCTCCAAAAATAGCCAGGCATATGGTGGGTGCCTATAGTCTCAGCTACTGGGTAAGCTGAGGCAAGAAAATCACTTGAGCCCAAGAGTTTGAGGTTGCTATGAGCTGTAACATAACAGCACTCTACCAAGGGCAACAAAATGAGACTGTCTCAAAAAAAAAAAAAAAAAAGAGAAAGAAATGATTTGATCTGCCCTAGGTAGTAGGATTCCTACCAGATACATTTTTTTAATAATAAAAAATACTTTAAGGCCAGGCACAGTGACTCACAGCTATAATCTTAGTACTCTGGGAGGCCAAGGTGGGAGGACTGCTTAAGCTCAGGAATTCAAACCAGCCTGAGCAAGAGACTCCCATCTCCACTAAACATAGAAAAATTACCTGAGGGGTGGCACTCACATGTAATCCCAGCTACTAGGGAGGCTGAGGCAGGAGGGCTGGTTGAGCCCAAGAGTTTGAGATTGCAGTGAATTGTGATTCCACTGCCCTATATCCCAGGGTGACAGAGTGAGATTCTATCTAAAAAAAAAAAAGTTTTTTAAACTTTAAATATCTTTGAAAAATTTGAAACAATATACTGTCTTTCAGTAAAGATGATATACAAATGATATGTTCATACAGTGCAATATATTCACCTGTTAAAAATGGTGATGTAGGCTCGGCGCCTGTGGCTCAAGCGGCTAAGGCACCAGCCACATACACCTAAGGTGGCGGGTTCGAATCCCCAGCCCGGGCCCGCCAAACAACAATGAGGGCTGCAACCAAAAAATGGCCAGGCGTTGTGGCGGGCGCCTGTAGTCCCAGCTACTTGGGAGGCTGAGGCAGGAGACTCACTTGAGCCCAGGAGTTGGAGGTTGCTGTGAGCTGCGATGCCATGGCACTCTATCCAGGGGGATAGCTTGAGGCTCTGTCTCAAAAAATAAATAAATAAATAAATAAATAAATAAAAACGGTGATGTAGATTTATATTTTTAACATTAAAAGATTTCATATGTAATCAAGTAAAAACAGGTGGTTAGAAGAGTTTTATATATAGACAACTCAGTGTAAATGGTGAAATGAAACTTAAGTTTAGCCAAAAATATATATCAAAAAAATCTCAGAAAATACACACAAGTATAATAGATATGAAGTCTGAGTAGTGGTTTTCACTTTCTAAAATCTTTTAGTATATATCAATGCTTTGTGCTATGTTTACTATTTTAATGATCAAAAATAGTACAATTAATTCTAATTTGAAAAAGGCAAACATAAGAATACCTGTAGCAACAAGTATGAGATGAAATGAGTATTTTTTTTTTTTTGTATTCTACTGGTGAGAATGAAAACTGATTAAACTATTTTAGAAAATACTTTGTCAGGCTCGGCACCCCATATCTCAGTGAGTAGGGCATCGGCCACTTACAGTGAGGCTGGCGGGTTCGAGCCTAGCCAGGCCTGCTGAATAACAATGACAATTGCAACCAAAAAAAAAAGTAGCCAGTGTTGTGGCAGGCACCTGTAGTCCTAGATACTTAGGAGGCAGAGGCAAGGGAATTGTTTAAGCCCAACAGTAGGAGGTTGCTGTGAACTGTTATGCCACAGCACTCTACTGAGAGTGACATAGTGAAATTCTGTCTCAAAAAGAAAATACTTTGTCAATAGATACTCAAAGACAAAAATGTTCACATAGCTTGAACAATTCTTGGAAATCTATGCTAGGGAAACAATCCAAAGTATAGAAATATTTTTCATGTATACACTAAAATATATATGGCTCCATGTTTATAAAAATAATGGTGTAAGAATGATTTAGAAAACTTTTATGCATTCACTCACAAGATGAAAGCTGCTGGCAAAAGCTTTCAATATGAATTACCAAGACTATCTAGTACCTTGAAAAAATGCTTTTTGTGTTATGTATTTTATGGGGAAAAAAAGAGTAAATTGTATACACAGTACAAACTCAACAATGTAAGGACATGTATTGCTAAAATAATAAGAGAAAATTATGGTCCAAATGCTCATCCTTCAAAGATAGAAGTTATCCCAGAATACTGACATTATAAGTCACTTTTTAACCCTCTTACCACTTTCTGTATTTTCCAGGATTCTTATAAGTTGAGTTTCTGCTTTGGTTTTGTTTTCAATGGATCTGCCCTATCTTTAGGGCCCTGAAAACTCACAGAATGGGAAAAAAGATAAAATTAGCTTTACTTACTACATCTTTACCATTATTACCTTGGACATATCTTATTCATAAATTCATGGTAATGAAATATTTAATTTGATTGCTCCTCAGGTGGTAGCTATTATTGTAATTATTTGCCTGCCTCTCTGTGGAAGAACTCGAGCTTAGTCTCCCTCCCTGTCCAGGGAATTATTAAAAAACAGGTTTTCAGTCTGTTAATCTTTCTATTCTTAACATTAGACCGAGTGCGTGGCACACTGCAGACTCTCCATATGAGTGGAATAAGTTAATGATTAAAGGAATGAAATAGGTAGTTGAAGATACTACTAGGGATAGATTTTTTTTCTTGAGTTAGAAATACAGCAGAGAAGCCGAGGTTTGGGAGTGCACACAATTGCTCAGCAAAGAATCGGTTTTAGTAATGCCAGGAAGAAGATATTTCTCCAGTGAAATATAGTACACATAGAAAAATTAAAAACCAAAATCCATTACACCGGCAGGCAAAACAGACGTGGACTTTGCCCTCGCGGATATTACAGTCGGGCACACTGTCCCACGCAATATGGTACACACCTGTTACCATAGTTTGGATTTTTTGTCCATGACTGTCAATGGAATAAATTTTGAGGGTAGTTTCTTATTCAGCAAAGTCTAACACACAGCTAGAGTTTAATAAATGTTTAGGGAGTCAATGCCAAGGAAGTAAAACAAACAGTAGCTCTAGTCCAAATAGAGGCAAAATTCCATTCTGGGAATCCCTGTCCCCACAGTAAGCAACAGCGACAACACATTCTGCCAGAGGAGTAACCTCCTCATGTCCATATCCTGGGTTTCCCACCTCACAATCAGGGAAAGCAGGAGCGAGGCACCTGAATCCTCCTTCAGACTTCATCGATCCGAGAACCTAGCCTTAAAAAAGCATCCACTGGCTTAATCCCATTACGTAATCTAAACAGGTCCCTTAAGCCGAAAACGCCACGCCCACACTCTCTCAACAAACTCTCAGCAGACAGGAGCGAGAGGCCCCGCCCACCGACTCGAACTCAGCCAATGCAAACTTCCCAACTGCCCACAACGGCATCACGATGCCTTCTGGGATATGTAGGCCACCGAATATAGGCTTCCCGCCTTCAAGGGACTACAATTCCCGGCGGCCACTGCGCTCCAAGATGCGCCCACCTTGGGGGAGGGGCCCAGAGCTTTCAGGAAGGGGGCGGGTCTTTACTCGTCTCCCACGCGTCTAGGACCTGTGGGATTGTTGCTGCCGGTGCCGGGCGGCGATTCCCACGTGGTGGGTTTCTTCAGCTATCCTTCCCGTCTGGTTCTGCTGGACTTCCCGGGCCTGTGGGCCCGCTTCCTGCAGAGATGCCGAAGGTCAAGTCTGGGGCGATCGGCCGCCGCCGGGAGAGGCAGGAACAGCGCAGGGAGCTGAAGAGTGCTGGAGGTGCGGAGCCCGGGGAGGTCGAGTCTGGCCTTCTGGGGGGACAACCCTAGTGTGCTGGCCGCAGTCTGAGCCGCTGCTTGAGGCTGGTCGGGACCCGAGCCCCCGTGGGCGCGGAAGTCCGGGGTTTCTAGAACGCCGGCCGTAGGCCCTCCGCGCCGGCCTTGGCTACCTTTCCAGCGAAAGGGGTGGACACAATCGTTTGTTACCTCCGGCCCGGAGTTTGACATTTTATTGGCCCTCGTTGGCGCAGAAATCTTACAGCTACCCGTCCTTCTTTCATCTTAGTAGAGAAAATTAAGGCTGTTTCACATTTTCTTCCAGGACTCATGTTCAACACTGGGATTGGGCAACACATTTTGAAAAATCCTCTCATTGTTAACAGCATTATTGATAAGGTCAGTGTGGAAAAGGAAAGGGAGACAGTTGTTGGCTTATTAATTTTATTCTTGGGAATACTTAATCGCAGGATTCCTGGGATAAAATAGATACTTTATAAATATTTGTTGATTACATTAAAGAATTATCTAGGACTTGTAGGCTGTCTTGTGCATGATAAGATTTATCCTGTGGGTCTGGGTTTCTCTTGGCCACAAATTCTTTGTCTTTCTGTGGATTATCTACTTCATAGCTGGATTTTTGTACCTGTGCAATTCCAGATTATCATTCTATTATTCTTAATCATTTTTCTTGGTGCCATATTACTTTTAGTTTTTATTTGCTCCAGAGTCTAAAACTTATGTCTAGAATATGCATTAGGAAGTTTATTCCCCAGAAAAACATAACAGTATTGAATATAAATTAATTTGATGTATTCCAGTCCACACATAAATTATTTGGAGTATTCCTCCTATCTGGTTTATTAATATTCTCTTATTGTTATGGAAGGGTTTGTGCTAAGGAGTGAAATGTATTGCTAAGGAGTGCAAATAACTTTTATGGTTACAAACAAGGAAGCATCCTAGAGCTGTAGAAAGAGCATTACATAGTTAAAGGATCTTATGGGACTCAGTGTTATTTGCAAAATGAGAGGTGGCGTGATTTTTTAACCTTTTTAATATAGCTCATGAGTTCCTTGGAGCATCTGATGAGAGCTCTGGAGCTAGAATATTGCAACTGTTTGCATACACCCACTTTTGCATATGGTTTCTCACACTGCTGCATCCCTGAAACCATACATGGGTTGAGCGTTGGAAATTCTGCCCAATGCGTACAGTTCTTTCCCATTCCAGCTTGTTGATATGAACAGAGTTGGTAATAAGTAGTTACTGGAATCATTTTCAAGAGAAAAAGCATAACACAAATACCAGAATGAGCTGCCGTTTCTGCTTTTGTGACTCCTAAAATTGAGTATTCTGCCAAGTCAGGAAAGGTCTTAGATTTTCATTTGCACCTGATGATATTGAGGTAATTTCGTTAACCACATAGATCAGTGGTTCTCAACCTTCCTAATGCTGTGACCCTTTAATACAGTTCCTTATGTTTTGGTGAGCTCTAACCATAAAATTATTTTTGTTGCTGCTATAGTAACAACAAAAATAATTTTATTTTCATTGCTAGGAGCTCCTTGCTTATAACCATAAAAGTCATTTGTGCCCTTTTATGGTTGGGGGTCACCACAACATGAGGAACTGTATTAAAGGGTCACAGCATTAGGAAGGTTGAGAACCACTTATGTAGATCATGAGGAAATCTCCCCAAAATGGAGTCAGAATAAGATCTTTCAACTGAGTATTTATGAGCAGAGATGTTTAGGTATAAATTAAATTCTATGTGCAGATGTGTGGGAACAGCTAACATGGTTATGCTTGCTTTTAGGCTGCTTTAAGACCAACAGATGTGGTGCTGGAAGTTGGACCTGGAACTGGCAACATGACTGTAAAGTTGTTAGAAAAGGCAAAAAAGGTAAAAAGATGACTTCATATTTTAGTATCAGAAATTACTATGTGAGCAAGCTCAGCTGGTTTACAAATATAAATCTGTTTTAATTAATTGCTGTTATTTTAATAGTAACTCTTAATCCCTAAAAATTTTATTTCAGAAAATATAAGATGTCAGTCAGGAAAACAGCACATTAAGTATTAAAATAGGGAATTTAATATAGGGAATTGGTTACATATTTGATAGAGGACTATAAGAAAAAAATGAGGACACTGAAATAACCCCAGAATAACAATTGCAAAGAACAGCTACCACCTTTCTGCCTAGGGGACAAAGCAAAGAGGTTGGAGTTACTGGAATCTGGAACTTTGGAGGAAGAGACCTGTAGAGCTAGAGCTCAGGTCTCTTTGAGATTGGGTACCATTTGGCTGTTGCTGGTATCTTAGATCTTGGCTGACCCAGCTTCTAGTTAAATGGAACCACTGTTCCTAGTGGAAACAGCACACTTTAAATTGCTTATCTTGGCTCAGCGGCTAGGGTGCCCATCACATACACCAAGGCTGGGTGGGTTCAAACCAGCCCAAGCCTGCCAAACAACAATGAAAACAATAACAACAGATTAGTAGCCAGGCGTTGTGGCAGCACCTGTAGTCCTAGCTACTTGGGAGGCTGAGGCAAGAGAATCCCTTAAGCCCAAGAGTTTGAGGTTGCTGTGGGCTATGACACCACAGCACTCTACCGAGGGCAATATAGTAAGATTCTGTCTCCAAATAAATAAACAATAAATTGCTTATCTTAGAGTTTAATGAAGAGGCCATTTACAGACATGTGGGAATGAGGTTGAGGGAACTAGTAAGCATAAGTGAAATTTGGGACTAGCCACAGCAGGAAGCAGTTATCCAAAGACCCAGCAAAAGGGGAGGAAACTGTTACTGGAGCCCAGCGAGAGTAGGAGCCAGTGAAGAGAAGCCACTCAGAGTACCACAACTGCCAAAACTTCGAGAAGGGATGAGGCAGGAATTAGGAAATAAATAGCCAGTCCCTCCCCATGCCTTTCACTGGCCAATTCTAACCAGAAGTCAAAGGGTAAGGGAACGAGATTGCGTTACCTACAGGGCATAGAGTAAGATAGAGAACAGATTGGGAGCCAAACTGATTAAGCAGCACATATGTCTACCCAGTAGACACGGTCTTCTTGGAAGTCAGTGAAATGTTAGCTGAAATTGCAATAAACTTATAACGTAAGCCTTATTTGAACTTTATGTGATGTCTGTTTTCATTTATTTAAGAATTCGTTTGTTACGTATTCTGGATTCAGTAGATGAGAAAAGTGATACACTCATCCTATCAGCAATTGTATTGTATATTCCTGCCTAAAGAACACTGACTACTCAGACATAGTGTGTATTTTTTTTCATCTGTTCAATTACAAAGCCTGGAGACAGACAAAATGTGGTCATTCTGTTGAATATTTGGGTAGATCCTCTCATATAATCTGGTTGTCTACTTTTTCATGTGGTGTTTTTTGTTGTTTAAAGTGGGAGAGTACAATTGATAGATACTCCCCAAGACTTGTAGAGTTGCTAAAAAAAGAAAAAAAGAATATTGATGATAGACTTAGAAAAAGAATTTTAAATCATGTAAGAATTACTATTGGAATAACAAGAAAATATTTATACTCCCTAATTAACCTAAAGAAACTTTTTTTAAAAAATTTAGGTAGTTGCCTGTGAACTTGACCCAAGGCTAGTAGCTGAACTTCACAAGAGAGTTCAGGGCACGTGAGTATGCATAATAGAATTCAAGTGTATTTCAGTCTCATGAAACAATATTTGTAAATTTCTTCTTTTCTTATCAGGCCTCTGGCCAGCAAACTTCAAGTAATGGTGGGAGATGTGTTGAAAACTGATTTGCCATTCTTTGATGCTTGTGTGGCAAATTTGCCTTACCAGGTATGTCCTCAAATTGTCTGGAACATCATAGGAAGTATTTCTCTAGTGTGTCTCTCCCAGAAATAACTAGTTCATTCTCTTACAGATCTCTTCTCCTTTTGTCTTCAAGCTGTTACTACACCGACCTTTTTTCAGGTTTGTGACAAAAGATAAGAGTTTACTGCCAAATTTTAGAAAGGTTGACAACTTAGGCTGTGAATACAGCCCAAAATGAAAGTCAAGTCAATTGAGAAACTTGGAGAATTTTTATAGAAAATACTGATTTGTGGCTCGGCGGTGCCTATAGCTCAACCGGCTAAGGCGCCCGCCACGTACACCTAAGGTGGCAGGTTCGAATCCCCAGCCCGGACCCGCCAAACAACAATGACGGCTGCAACCAAAAAATAGCCGGGCGTTGTGGTGGGTGCCTATGGTCCCAGCTACTTGGGAGGCGGAGGCAGGAGACTCGCAGGAGCCCAGGAGTTGGAGGTTGCTGTGAGCTGTAATGCCACGGCACTCTACCCAGGGGGACAGCTTGAGGCTCTGTCTCCAAAAAAAAAAAAAAAGAAAGAAAGAAAATACTGATTTGTATGTGTGTCTTTCTTTCTCTCTTTCAATTGATAAAAGTTATTTGGTGGAGGTGTGGTATAGGTCCTCTTTCTGAGACGTGGCATCCTTTCCCTACTTTTTAATCTTCTTGACATTAGTCTAAGCCAGACTTTTTATTACCTATGTCTAGACAATTGCAGTGGCTTCCTAACTAATCTCTAGTACAAGGTCTTCACAAAGTTTAGGAAAATGCTTATGATAAAAAAAAAACTATGCATGAATTCATGGATTTCTCTTCTGTAGTTTTTTATACATATATAGAGATAAGGTCTGTCATCCAGACTAGAGTGTAATAGCATGATTATATAGCTCACAGTAACCTCATACTCCTGGGCTGAAGTGACCCTCCTGCCTTAGCCTCTCAAGTAGCAACTGGGACTTCAGGCATGTGCCACTAGGCCCTGCTAATTTCTTTTTGTATGTGTAGACATGGGGGGGTTTGCTATGTTGCCCAGGTTAGTCTTGAACTCCAGGCCTCAAGTTATCCTCCTGCCTTGGCCTCCCAAGTTGCTGGTTATTATAGATGTGAACCACCGTGCCAAGCTCAAAAGCAGAACTTTCAATGAAAATTTTAAGCATGTGAGATCAACAAGCATTTCCTATTGAATCATAAGAATTTTAAGAGTAGGTGAAACATGGCTTTACCAATATGATCCTAAAGACAATGCACAATCAAAGCAATAGGTGGAAGTTACCAAGTGTTAGAAGTGGTCCAATTAAAGAAAAAGTGAAATGGTCAAGAGCAAAGGTCATGGCAATAGAATTTTGGGATGTTCAACACATCTTTTTTATTGACTTTCTGGAGAGCCACAAAATGATAATGTTTGCTTATGAAAATGTTTTGAGGGCTTGGTGCCTGTGGCTCAAGCGGCTAAGGCGCCAGCCACATACACCTAAAGTGGCGGGTTCGAATCCCCAGCCCGGGCCCGCCAAACAACAATGATGGCTGCAACCAAAAAATGGCCAGGCATTGTGGCGGGCGCCTGTGGTCCCAGCTACTTGGGAGGCTGAGGCAGGAGACTCGCTTGAGCCCAGGAGTTGGAGGTTGCTGTGAGCTGTGATGCCATAGCACTCTACCCAGGGGGATAGCTTGAGGCTCCGTCTTAAAAAAAAAAAAAAAAAGAAAATGTTTTGAGAAAGCCAAAGCTTTAGCAGAAAAGTGCCCAGGAAAGCTTAGAGATTGCTGTACCACATCTGTGCTCCTGCTTATTTCTCATCAACCAAGGGCAAAGTTGCAAGAGTTTTGACAGGAAATCATTAGACATGCACCTTACAGTCCTGATTTGGCTCCTGACTTTTTAAAAAGTCTTTAAAGGGCACCCATTTTTTTCAGCTAATGTTAAAAAGACTGCATTAACCCGGTTAAATTCTTAGGGTCCTGTTCGTTAGGAATGGATTAAATGGTTAGTATCATTACATACAAAGTGTCTTGACCTTGATGGAGCTTATGTTGAGAGGTAATTCTTTTTTTTGTTTGTTTGTTTGACTCAGAGTCTCAACTATGTTGCCCTTGATAAGAGTGTGGTGGTGTCACAGCTCACAGCAATCTCAAACTCTTGGGCTTAAGTGATTCTCTTGCCTCAGCTCCCAAGTAGCTGGGACTACAGGTGCCCACCACTATGCTCAGCTATTATTTTGTTGTTGTTGTTGTCATTGTTTAGGAGGCTTGTTCTGAGTTCGAACCTACTGGCCCTGGTGCATGTGGCCTGGTGCCCCAACCACTGAGCCGAGAGGTAATTCTTGTATTTTTATCTTTATCTTTTATTTTATTTTATTTGTTGTTGTTGTTGTTGTTGTTGAGACAGAGTCCCACCCTGTGCCCTGAGCAGAGTGCAATGGCATCATAGCTTACTGCAACCTCAGACTTGGGCTGTGGGCATTCTGCTGCATTCTCCACAACACCCAGCTGGGTTTTTCATTTTTTTTTTGAGTTGGGGTCTCACTCTCACTCAGGCAAGTCTCTAACTCCTGAGCTCAAGCAGTTCTCCTTCCTCACCCTCCCACAGTGCTGGTATTACAGTCAGGAGCCACTGCCCCCAGCTGTTTTTATCTGTAATTCCATTTTTTCATAAGCTTTTTGAAGTCTCCTTATACAGTCTATACTAGTGGCTTTCAAACTCAAGTCAGAAACCCCTTAGTAGCAATACAATAAATTTTGTGAATTGTGACTGTTCTTTTTGTTTGTTTGTTTTTAATGACACAATGTATCAGAGGCATTGCATGTGGTACAGGTGCTTATAGTTTTATGAAACTTTTGTTTTGAAATACAGTATATATTGGGCGGTACCTGTGGCTCAAAGGAATAGGGTGCCCCATATGCTAGAGATGGCAGGTTCAAATCCAGCCCTAGCCAAAAAAAAAAAAAAAGTGAAATACAGTATATAAGCATGTGTATATACAGATATTTGTGGCCTGGATTGCGACATCAAATGTATTTCTTGGTATGACTC
>NW_003852400.1:35499322-35512657 GCF_000181295.1 Otolemur garnettii
TTGTTGTTTGGCGGGTCCGGGCTGGGGATTCGAACCCGCCACCTTAGGTGTACGTGGCTGGCGCCTTAGCCGGTTGAGCTATAGGCGCCGGGCCATGACTCACTTTCAAAAAAGTTTGAAGATGCTCTTCTTGTTCATTGGCATACACAAAACCTCCCCATTGCTTACTGATAGACCTTCCACATCCTTTTTTTTTTGAGACAGAGTCTCAAGCTATCACCCTGGGTAGAGTCCTGTGACATCACAGCTCACAGTAACCTCAAACTCTGGGGCTTAAGCAATTCTGTTGCCTCAGCCTCCCAAGTAGCTGGGACTATAGGTACCTGCCATAACACCCAGCTATTTTTTGGTTGTAGTTGTCATTGTTGTTTGGCAGGCCTGGGCTGGATTCGAACCCACCAGCTCCAGTGTATGTGGCTGGCCCCTTTTGAGCTACTGGTGCTGAGCTGACCTTCCACATCTTTTAACCTGTTAAATCATGTTAGTCCCAGTTACTCAGTTGGCTGAGGCAAGAAGATCGCTTGAGTCCAGGAATTTGAGTTGGCAGCGAGCTGTGATGATGCCACTGCAATCTAGCCTGGACAACAGAGTGAGACTTGAATAAAAAAAAATTAAGAGAACACTGAACATCACAGTCTGCTTCTCTAGCGCTCCCTTTTCATTAAAGATTGCTACGCTGTGAACATAATTCCGCTACTGAGTCAGTTTTATTTTTATTTTCATAGAAGGGGCACTAAACTAGTGCTGGTTTGAAATACTTTCTCATCTAATCATTGAGGGCATATATATACAAGCCATCTTCCTAAGGGGTAGGTGTAGGTAGCCATTATAAAACAGAAAACAAAGCCAGCTGTCTCATGGGTAATAAAGTATTCTTCTACCTTGTAAGTAGCTGATTACTGCTTTGCTCTCAATTTCTCTCCCAAGAAAATTCGTTGCAGTTAATTTACATTTATAGTTGAAAGTGACCATTTTCCTTACTCCTTTCTGCTTTCTTTTCAGATGTGCTGTACTTATGTTTCAAAGAGAATTTGCTCTCCGACTAGTTGCAAAACCTGGAGATAAGTTATACTGCAGACTTTCAATTAACACACAACTATTAGCACGTGTGGACCACCTAATGAAAGTAAGTGGCTTATTATTTAAATAATGTAGCTTAATTCATCCTTGAGCATCTAGCTGTGCTTTCTTTGAGGAGAGTATCTTTAATTACTAAGTGGAAGTTGGCGTTTGAAAAGTACTACTTAAATATCTTCTGATTAACAGGTTGGAAAGAATAACTTTAGACCACCACCCAAGGTTGAATCCAGTGTCGTAAGAATAGAACCTAAGAATCCGCCACCACCCATCAATTTTCAGGTGAGGTTAAAATACTGGGACTTAAAATAAAGGAAACTAAAAGTCCCAGTTCTAAAAAAAAGTGTCTGTAGCAGCAGAAAAATTATCAAATCAATCTATATATCCAGACATAGGAAAATGTTAATTATGATACATCCCTGTGATGGAGTAGATGGAATAATTTAATGCAAAGTAGTTATGAAGGCCACAACCAAAAGGCATGGAAAATACTCGTAAAAGGCAAAAAGTAGAAGGCAGTTGCATTTCACTTAAGATTATAGCTATGGAAAACAAGTTTGTAATTGAATAAAACTTAGAAAACAAGATAAAATGAAAATAGTTGTTTTAAAGTATTATGGATACCACTTTTTAATCATAATTCTTGTTTTTGTGATTTAAAAAGAGAAGCAAGCTGGGCCACTTGACAAAAAGCCTTACGCTTGTCACATTAGAGAAAAACATGACGGGCTGTGTGGTCAGCTGCTAGTAGGTAGAGTGGTTCTCAGTAATTCCTTCAAGGAAGTTTAGGAATTCTTATGGGCACCAAGCCAAGAAGTTTATATTTTGAAGACATTATCCACCTTGTATTTCAGGAATGGGATGGCCTCGTAAGGATCACCTTTGTCAGGAAAAACAAGACTCTTTCTGCTGCATTTAAGTAAGTATTTTACTAATTCTAATATATGAAAGGTCAGTGCTCCAGATACTGTGCTACAATTTGGTCTTTTTCCTGAACACTACCCTACAACATAAAGATTATCTGTGTCCAGAAAAACTTGTCCATTTATAATTTGGAGGTGGGGAGGCGGGAGAATTTAATGAAGAAAGTTCTGGGAGTTTGGTGGCAGATCAGGTTTTTTGACAAAACAGGAGAAAAAAAAAACGCAAAACTCTCATACATCTGTCTAGTCTTTTTGTTGGCAAATGGAGTGATGATCAACCCCTTCCCCACTTGTGCCATTTATTGATTTGGAGAAATTGAACACACCAATTTGGAGTCCATGGAACCTAGTATTAGAGGATTTGGAATTTTGTTTTTAAAGGGCATTTTTTTTTTTTTTTTTTTTTTTGCAGTTTTTGGCCAGGGCTGGGTTTGAACCTGCCACCTCCAGCACATGTGGCCAGTGCTCCAGTCCTTTGAGCCATAGGCGCTGCCTAAAGGGCATGTTTTATAGAGGGTCTAGACTTCTTTATGAATTTAAGATGTTTATCAGAAAAAAATTTTTTTTTAAACAGTCTATGTCATCCTAGGTAGAGTGCTGTGACATCATATCACAGCTCATAGTAACCTCAAACTCTTGGGCTCAAGAGATTCTCTTGCCTCAGTGTCCTGAGTAACTGGGACTACAGGCACCCACCACAATGCCCGGCTATTTTTTCATTGTAGTTGTTGTTGTTTGGCAGGCCCAGGCTGGGTTCCAACCCGCCAGCTCCAGTGTATGTGGCTGGTGCCTTAGCTGCAGAGCTATAGGCACTGAGCCAGGACTTAACTTTTTAAATATAATTCACATTTTCTTTGTTAAGTTGAAGTATTTAATACCTTTTAAAATTCCTTAATTTTACCATAAGAGATACAGATTTAATTTCATCTAAACTAAAAAGAAATTATGTCTATAATCTGAGAAACAATAATAGTAATGTAATTTTTTTATGCTATAGATCAAGTGCAGTGCAACAGCTACTGGAAAAAAACTATAGAATTCATTGTTCAATCCATAACACTGTAAGTAGAAAATGTTTCTGTAGTTTCATTGATTTTTCTTTTAAAACGTCCTGTATTTTTTTCAAACCTGTCATTATGAGATTCCTTATTTTGTACATTCCATAGGATCTTTAAAAAGTAGTATTACAATGCATAACCAGCAAAATTGTGACTTGAATTCTGGCAAGTCAATGCTGCTATGTATTCTGTGGAACATTATTCCACCCTCTCCTCTCTAACTATTGACAGTTGTTTTTAGTCATGTCAAGAATCAGATTTAAGTCTGGGCACAGTGGCTCACACTTGTAATCCTAGCACTCTGGGAGGCCAAGGTGGGTGGATTGCCTGAGCACACAGGTTCAAGACCAGTCTAAGCCAGAGCGAGACCCTGTCTGTAAAAACAGCCGGATGTTGTAGTACGTTCCTGTAGTCACAGCTACTTGGGAGGCTGAGCCAAGAGAATCCCCTGAGCCCAAGACTCTCAAGTTGCTGTGAGCTTTGATGCCACGGCACTCTACCGAGCGACAAAGTAAGACTCTTAATAAAAAAAAAAAAGTCAGATTTAGCAGTTGTAATTTCCTCAAAGTTGTGGATTCATGTAGCAACACTTTATTATTTTTATGTAGGTATTTATGAGACAGAGTCTCACTTTGTCACTCTGCATAGAGTGTCATGATATCACAGCTCACAGCAACTAAAACTCATGGATTCAAATGATCCTCCTGCCTCAGCCTCCAAAGCATCTAGGACCACAGGCACCAGCCACAATGCCTGGCTAATTTTTCTATTTTTAGTAGAGACAGAGTTTTGCTCTAGCTTGGGCTGATGTTAAACTAAGCTAACACAATCCACTTGCCCTGACTTCCCAGAGTGCTAGGATTATAGGCATGAGCCACTGTGCCTGCCCTCTGTGAGGTTTTTTGTTTTTTTTTTTTTTAAGACAGAGTCTCACTCTGAGTGCCATGGTGTCATAGCTTATAGCAACCTCAAACTCTTAGGCTCAAGTGATCCTCTTGCCTCAGTCTCCTGAGTAGCTAGAACTACAGGCATGTACCACAATGCCCGGCTGGTTTTCTCTATTTTTAGTAGGGATAGAGTATTGGTCTTGCTGAGGCTGGTCTCAAATTCCTGGGCTCAAGTAATCTGCCGTCTCGGCCTCCCAAAGTATTAGGATTACAGGTGTGAGCCATTTATACATACAAGAAGTAAGTAATGTTTGCTAACTTTTTAGCTTTCAATTTAATTAGAGGTAGGCAAATTTCCTTTGTATTTCTTATGATTGTATATATTATTTCCATTTTTCTCTTTTATGGGCAAAAAGTCATTATTTAATCTACATAAGTAAAAAATATATATATTAAGCTGGATAAGAAAAATCTTTGAATAAAAGATGAAAATTAAGTTTCTCAAAAGTTGGAGAGGTAACCTCTTTGAAAAAATGAACTGGTTATGTGAAATCTGTGGCAAGAAAATGTGAGTTATTTTTAAAGGCATAACGGCTGCTTTAAAATTTAATTTATAGGCCAAGCACAGTGGCTCACACCTATAATCCTACCACTTTGGGAGGCTGAGGGGTGAGGTGGGAAGATCATTAAGAGCTCAAGACCAGCCTGAGCAAGACCCCTTCTTTACTACAAATATAAAACTTAGCCAGGCTTTGTGGCGGGTGTTTGTAGTCCCAGCTGCTCAGGAATCTGAGGCAGGAGGATCACTTGAACCTAGGAGTTTAAGGTTGCTGTGAGCTAGGCTGATGCCATGGCACTCTAGCCTCAGGCAACACAGTGAGAAGCTGTCTCAAAAATAAGCCCAGAATTTTAGTTTTAATTATTTTATGAAGTTTGAAACTGAAAACTATTTCACAATTTTAAAGAAAAATGCCAATTACATGATTAGTCATTCAAGGTACACTGCGTTATTTGTTTGTGGTAAGGTCAGCCACTTAACTAGAGATCCAAGTCATACACAACCAGGCTTTCCAAACTGTCCTAACAGATAAATTAAAAGTGACTATTAAGTGACTGTTTCATGACTTAACTGAACTTAAAAAAAAAAGAGTCATGATGACTTCATTAAAGATAGGTTGTTCATTTATTCTGAATCTTATATTGATAGGTAATACCAGAAGATTTCAGCATAGCAGATAAAATACAGCAAATCCTAACCAGCACAGGTTTTAGTGACAAACGGGCCCGTTCCATGGACATAGATGACTTCATCAGGTAATTACAGTTTTGTTTTCCTAAGTGTTTACATTTTCTTGTTTTTACTGTGACACCTTCAGATGATTTAAAGGCTTTTAAGCGGTATAAGGTGCTACCTGGGAGAGTTGTTGCATAGCACTTCCATGGCATGGAATAGTATTTGGTGTAGAAGATGGAGGCTAGTTAGCTGCAGCAGAATGAACATTTTCTTAAGGATAGAACAGTCTGAGCCAGAAGTTCGCCTCTGTGTTAAAGTGTTGTGGTGTACATCATGCTCCTTCCCACTCCCTCCCTCAACTCTCATTCACAGTCTTAAGTCTTAATAAATTAGCTTGTCCCACCAAAGTAGCCCACGAGGCACAAAAATCACAATACAGGTTAACTGGATCTGATTTGTTTCCTCATTGGGAATGGATTATAGATCTTAAGCATGAAATAATGTCATACCTGGTTATCCATTTCATGATAATACAGTTAATTGTTTTGTAGCCTGAAGCAAGTTCCACACATATTGGGTAAAAAAGTGTTAGAATTTTCTGGGCAATTTAAACCAAAATCTGTTTTCCTTTAATTAAGCAAGTCTTATGATAGGAAACAGTAAAGCTTCAATTAATTACCCAGGTAATTTATTAACCTATATTCTACCCTTTATTTAATCACCACGTTAACTTTCTGACGTTCTTGCATTTTTAGCCAATTCCCTATTAAAGCTTCTATGTTCTCTCCTTTTTAGTATATTGGTAAGAAAAGTTCCATGTTCTCTAGAAGCTGAATGAGTGGACTGTTAAAAAAGGCATTGGTTTTCCTTCTCTAAGCTGGAAACACAGTTCAGTATTACTAAGACAAATGCTGTCATGACTACTGAGTCTTTATTGATGGTAGTCCTAGGTGTTGAACACTATAAGCACCTACTTTGCTTTTTCAGACATTTTAAATTTACCTGGACCTGTTCCTATGGGCTAACCTAAAAAATAGTATCAGGCCTAAACAGAAATCTTTATCTTCCTCCAGTCTCACTAAATTTCCTCAAGGTTATTGAGCATGTGCAGTTTGCTAACTAGACTCTAATAAAAACAAAGGTAACAAACAGGTCTAAGTATTTAACTTGAACCTGATAACAGCCCATAGAAGAAGAGTGGGCATGTAAGATGGGTCATTGTTACCTCTAATTTCTACTTTTAATTCCAAAGAGCTCTTGTTCAGTTGCCTTGTTAAAATAGAACAAATGCCATTAAGCTCTTCGACTTAGGATAGCAGAAGTCTAAGATGATTTTAGTCAAATTCATTATAGCTTAAGACATACAGGTTATGTGAAAGAGGCACCAACATGACATGGTTTTAACCAATATGTATCTTATACATTTAGTTGGGCACTATGGTTTCTTTAACAACTAGTGGTAGGAGTGGGTGGACTACATGAATATGTTGATGTGTTCAAGTTTTAGAATTAAAGATAAAGAATTATACAGCATTATGTGCCACAAATTAGCTTTTCAATACCATTCCATTTTGGTTTCTTTTCAGGTTGCTACATGGATTTAATGCAGAAGGCATTCATTTTTCCTAAGTGGAAAACAGAATTTTTCAAGGTCAAGAAATCAATTACGTATTTTCAATATTTGAGAAAATGAACCTTGCCTGTGCTCTATATAGATCATTAATACTATTGTTGTCACTGTTTATAATTCTGAATTTTTAAGGTGGTCATTTCTCAGTGCCTAAGTTTGTTTGGTATGGGTTTGTTTTAATAGATAATATAGGGCAGGGTCCAATCTACTCTCATAACCTTCAAGTTTAAGAGCCGCAGATACGCACAACTTTATAAATTTATCATCTCTAACAGTTTATCATAGATGTTACTCTTCTATTTACTGTGTTATAACCGTGAGGCCCTCTTACTTCAGCTGTGTCCCTCAGGTAGTAAAAACATTAAAATATGCTTCACTGGTCACATATTTCCCATACCATTTCTTGTTATTTACATGTACAGTAAAACAATTGTCTCTTCAAGTGTTTCTGTTTTGCATCTCTCATTCTTTTCCATACATATGATGATGTAGGAGGCACAGTGTGCCCTACATCAGGGTTCTGGGTTAGCTTGAGTCTGCTACTTGCCACCATACTGTGCATGAAGCTCTGGTCATGAAGCTTAACTAGAATGAAATTACTATAATGTAACTATAAAATTACTTTTTTATTTAGGGGGAAAAAGTGTAAGTTTAGCAAAATTTCAAAGGGTTTTGTAAATCAAAACAGATTTTATAAGTCTTTTTTCAGCTTTAAAAAAACAGCCATTTCTCCATACCTGTACATTCCCAATATTCATGACTATGGACAATTAAAATTTCTAGTACTTTTCATATACCTGATGCTTAGTTTTAAGCTATTTTAAAACTGTCAGATTGAGAATTTCAATAGATGTCATAAACAAGTTTTATTAGCTACTATGTTTAATCAGTGTAATAGTGATATTACTATACTCTAAGAATTATAGTAGCTATTTTATTTATACACATAAGAAAATTAATAAAAAGTATCTGCATTGATTTTAGCTTTCCTTGCAGGTAGCTTAATAGAAGGAATATTTTCACTTAATTTAGCAAAAGCCAAATTTTGAAATCTGGCTTCGAAGTTACATAGTAAATTTTACCACATAATTAAAATAATGCATATTCTTAATTATTTTTAAGAGGGATTATCAGCTTTCAAGTCAAAGAAAATATTACAGAATGTTGACTCCAGAACAAAAAATTAAAGTTACTTAGCTCCATCAATTCACTTTTATCATATGAATATTGTACTGAAGGATAGTTTTTTTTTAACTTCACAAACTTTGTAGAGTTCATTTGTACCATCTCTATCCTTACAGAAACATTTTAACACTTAACTCAGCTTTCTTAGGTCATTTCCCTCTACGCCAGGGGTGGACAACCTTTTTTTTCTTCCTTTGCTGCACACTGGAAGAATAAGAGTTGTCGTGGGCCACATGTTAAATACATAAATGTAATAACAAAAGTTGATTAGCAAAAAAACGATCTGTGGGTATTTTTCATGATATCCAGACACCACAGCTAAACAAATAAAGTCCTCGTAAAATGAGCATGCTGTCCATGGGCTGCTGGTTGGGCACCCCTATGAACTGCTGAGTTTTAATCCCTTTTCTGGCCTTCAGTTTTCCCTATTTGTAAAAGCTAAAGGTGCATATTATACTAACTCCAAGATCTGTTTTGGTATGAATTTTTTTAAATACCTTGACTCCTAATCAGAATAGAGCCATTATAGTATAAGGCAGCATATTTATCTGTAAAGATAACTTCCAAAGATAGTACCCATCCAATGCAAATAATAAATTAAAGCTAATCTGTTGTGCTTTACAGTGAGTAAGTTCACATGTCTTTATTGCCCTTTGAAGATTGGTTATTCTCATAAACTATGATTTTAAACAGCCTCTGCAAGGCCAATAGTAACAGTTCTCCACATTTCCTCTTCCCTTTGAAATAAACACAATATATTTTACAACTGCAAGAAAACCTGAGGCCTTTCCAAAACAAAGGTGATTGTACTAAAGTAAATTGTCTCTTAAAACTCATTCCATAGATTAATGAGCAAACAAAATCCAGATTTGTTTCAGATTTCATGTTTACAGAGCTTTCCACGATGGTGTTAGGATCTTTCACAACTACCCTCTGGGTTTTGTGAACAGTGAAGTAAAGAATCTGGCTCATGTGACTCTCTGTTCATAGCTTCCCTTTGGCCCAAATGAATGAGCTAGTTCCCTAGAGTAAACCAAAACAAGATATCCTTGGGAGATCTTTTATCAGTAAACTACTCTTGGCTTCTATACTGGGAACTGAGAGAAAACTCCTAGAGAGATATATAAATTTTTTAACAAAATTATTTACATGTAAAGTGGCCAGTTTTCTTTCTGAGAATAGCAATATGTAAAAATAAGTGCTGCCATTTAAAAAGTAGCATACCCTACACCAATCTATTGGTGAGAATTTGGTGATTCTCACAAATGGTGAAATTTCACATTTGGTACTGGATGGAGCTTGGGTTAGATCTGCCTTTCTTTTAAGGCAAAGTCAACTCTTTCAGCTTAATTCTTTTTCAAGAGTTATGTACTGCCTATACTTGGCTTAAACTAACTTCTATTATGGACTACTCTCAATGTACATATTAGTATTCATGCATCAGAAGCCAATTTCCTTTAACAGTACATTAAAAAAGGTATATTTTGGGTGCTCATGAAAATGTCAAATTAAGAAATGTATTGGTAAGGATCAAATTGCACTATTAGTCTTGTTAATACCACACTGGCACACACACTGCATATATATGTATTTTCCTAAGATAAAACTCTTCTCAGAATTTTATTACTTTTTATTATACACCAACTAGTTTATATTTTAGTTCTTTACAAAGAAAATGCTAAGAAAATTATAATCACATGTTATATGGTTTTAAATCATAATTCCAGATTTCTTTACATATAAGATGGAATGGTCCAGCAGCTATGTCCACTGTCACAGACTTTAGTTCCGTTCAATGATATGGCACATCCTGCAAAATTAACTAGTCACACACAAAAAATGTCTCAAATACAGTAAAAATGTACACACAAAGGTAATTTACAAGGACAAATAAGGAATGTAATTTATCTTGGCTGTGCTTCAGAAATTTAGGGTCAGTAGCCTTAGTCAAGGCACAAAGCAGAAGAGGTGAGCACAGCTGTCTCCAGGAGTGGGCAAGGTATGTACAATCACTGATGAGGTATGCATGCACGCAAGGATTTCAAACTGCTCAGTCTTGCTACGAAAATTGAACCGAGTTAAAAGGAAATGCTGTGGCTTCCCCCACTATCCACCTCTGGATCAAGTCCATAATCTTCATATAGAAAACAAAATTGGCAAGGATCTCCAAAAGTAAATCACTATTTGGGTAAAGGAAACAAAAGGCTTCACTAATTCCAATTCTTGGTTGTGCCTCCTGGACTAGAAGCATTTTGTAGACAAAGGAGTGTTTCACAAAATTGAAATGTCATTCAGGTGAAGAACAAGACATTTTCCACAGACACTTAAAAATTTCAAACTTTCAAATGGCCCTTACAGCTGAACCATTTTATGTTACAGTAGTGAGGTTATGGGGATCCTTTAGCAGCAAATGCCGATTTAAAGGGCACGGGGTCTCTTCGGGTTGATTTGTTTGCTGGCTTGTTCTTCTTCTTGCAGAGCGGCACGAAAAGATTTCACTTTATCTTGGGGGAAAAAGGACAAGGGAATAAGTATTATATTCCATGCAACACAGTTTACAACTTTATAGGTCGTAACCAAGTCAGCTGTGTTACTTCCTAACAATAACTTAATAGTATCTTTACTTTTGTGGTTTGTCATTTAGAACCTCAGAACTAAGCACAAATTTCAACTATAGCAGTTTCGTTACAGATTCTTACAAATACCTATTTTTCTATATCTTTCAATAGGTTTCTGTTCTGTTTGGCAAATTTACAGTTTTCAATTTTAATTCATTTGAATTCCTTTTGGAGTATAGGCAGGTTTTAGATGGGTAAAATATGTACAGTCACATTGGAAAGGAAATCTGTGAGTCTTACTAAAATGTTAAATTGACATTTCTTCTTTAAATAGGAGATTTCTACTCCCCATTTATATTTTACCTTTAACTTAAACCTATGAAATTTTAAAAGATATTTGAGTTTTTAAAAATGAGTGACTTTTTCCCTCAGGGCAAGGAGGGATTGTGACTGGGGAACTCTTAGACATTCTGTCCTACTGTCTATAACACCCTGATCTGTAGTCATGTAAGAAATAGAAATAGGTTAGTAATGTGTGAGAGACAAAATGACAGGCAGCTGTGTGAACAACAGACATCTTTTTTAAACAACGGATCTTACCTAGGAGTGACTTCCCCTGCACCCCACCCCACCCAAGGGACATTTGGTAATGTCTGGGGACATTTGGGGTTGTTACAAATGGTGTAGTACTACTGTCACCAGTGGATGGGAGAGAAGGATTTTGGTAAACATTGTACAATACACAGGACAGCACCCCTCACATCAAAGAAATGCCTGGCTCAAAATGTTAATAAAACCCTCCTCTATAATCTTCAAAAAAAAGGACTCAATTTCCTTCCCCTTCTCAGAAGTACAATGATATTTCAAAAGTTAACTTTTCTGACTTGGTGCCTATAGCTCAGCAGCTAGTATGTCTGCCACACAACACTGGAGCTGGTGGGTTCGAATCCAGCCCAAGGCCTACCAAACAACAATGACAACTACAACCAAAAAATAGCCGGGCATTGTGGCAGGCATCTGTAATCCTAGCTACTTGGGAGGCTGAGGCAAGAGAATCACTTAAGCCCAAGAGTTTGAGGTTGCTGTGAGCTGTGATGCCATGGCAGCACTCTTATGGTGACAGAGTGAGACTCTGTCTCAAAAAAAAAAAAAAAAAAAAAAAAGTTTTCTGAAATTTAGAAAGGAATTTAAGGACTTCTGGAACTAATGTTTGCTAATAAAATAGCTCTCAAACCTTTCTTACTAATACAAAATTATCTCTGGATGGTAAGAAAAAAATTTAGTTTCTAAGAAAAGACTGAATAATGAAACATCTAGATTGTAATTTCTTCAAAGTTAATGGAAGTGCTTGATACACATAAATTCTGAGAAGATTAAGGAAGGAAGTCAATAAAGTTGAGTATTTTGTATTGCAAAGAATAGAGTATTAGAGTGTATTATCCATCTTTTGAATAAAATACATACAGAAAAGCAGATTGAGAATTACCATAGATTAAAAAAATGATCAAAATAATGTAAAACAAAGCTTGAATATGAACAGCTAAAACAAACGGTGTATTAGGGAAACAGTCACAAGATAGGATTTCAAACAATCAATTTCCCAACCATTCCACAATGTATATAGGTTGAACATCTCAAATCCCAAAATCTAAAATCTGAAATGTTTCCAAAATTTCAAACTTTTTCAGTACCAACATGATACTCATTGGAGCATTTCAGATTTCTAGATTTGGAATATTCAACCAATACATATAATGCAAATATTCCAAAATCTGAAAACATCTGAAATCCAAAACACTTCTGGTTCTAAGCATTTCAGATAGGAGATATATAACTGTATATACTTCAAAACCTCATGTTATACATGATAAACACAATTTTATCTGTCAGTGTAAATAAAAAAGTTGGTGGGCAAACAAACCCAAAACAAATAAACAACTTCACAAAGGACCTGCCTTAAAAAATGAAGCAGGTTTTTGATCCCCAAAACTAGGAATTTCAATCTGGTTTACACTGCATTGCATGTACACATACCTTGTTTCCCCGAAAATAAGACCTACCCAAAAAATAAGCCCTAGCAGGATTTCTATGCATTTGTTAAATATAAGCCCTACCCCGATAATCAGACATAGTGATAGGCATGGCTATGCAGTATATCTGCATAACCACGCCATGCATTTCGGCGTGGAAGACATCCCCTGAAAATAAGCCCTAATGTGTCTTCTTGAGAAAAAATAAATGTAAGACAGTATCTTTATTTTAGGTGAAACACGGTAAATACAGTTGTCCACTCACATAAAGAAAATCAAGTCTGTGAATGTCTAAAAGTTAGCAGATATACAAGAGATGCATATCTGAAGCTACACAGATGAGCTGATTGAAAAAGGCTACTTAGGAGGCTGAGGCAAGAGAATTGCTTGAGGCCAGAAGAGTCTAAAGTTGCTGTAAGCTATAATGCCACTCTACTGAGGGTGACAAAATGAGACACTGTCTCAAAAAAAAGCCAAAGAGACATGGAATGTAGATAAGTCACATGCTTCCCTTCATGAGCAAGACAATATAGTCACTTTGACACTTTCCTTCATTTTTAAAAAACAAAGTTTCAAAGATGGTAAAGAAAGATGGTGCAGAAAGCAGGAGCAGACAGGAGGCTATTGAAAGATGACCCTTAATAGTCCTAATTCGGCTCGGCGCCTATAGCTCAACCGGCTAAGGCGCCAGCCACATACACCTAAGGTGGCGGGTTCGAATTTGCTTTACAGACTTTTTCTTAGCATACGTAT
>NW_003852400.1:35512811-35514098 GCF_000181295.1 Otolemur garnettii
AAAAAAAAAAAAAATAGTTCTAATTCAAGGACTATTCAAGGAAGATAATTCCAGTAAGCATCAGCCTACCAAACTAAAGGTCTCAATGGGTATATAAGATTTACAAATTTACTATACTTTTCCTCTTTAATCATAAGATGTCTTTGTTTTCACAAAAGACTAAAAGAAAAAAGATGACTAGAGAGAATCTGAAATGATACTCCATGTTTTCTAGAAAAACTAGAATGGTTGGTTTGTCTTTAGACCTCTGGAGAGGAGAAGGTGCTAAATGGTGCCCATAATTTTCACTTCAGATGTTTTTACTGCAATATCAAATTCTCCCACTAATATATATATACCAATAGCGAGCAGATTTCAAACACTAAAATGAAAACAAAATAATTACCCCGCAGCTCAGTTAAAATGTCTATTTTTTGCTCAAGAATAGCTTCGAGTTGTGTGGCATATGAATCTACATCATAGTCTACTTCTTCAGTCATCTCTAGGAGAGCTTTTTCATCTTCTAACCATCGAATAGATTCCTAAAAGGACAAAAAAAACAGTAATACAATAAACTTTTCTGTAAAACAAACCAATTTACAAATTTTGTTAAATATAAACATATGTTAAGATGGTATTCTCTAAAATATTAATAGACATAAAACATTTTTATTCACAGATGGTCAAAGTAAACAATATAGTTGACCCCCAGACCCAGGTGTGAACTCCCTAGGTCCACTTACATACTTGATTTTTTTCAACATAAGTTACACAGAGTATACTTTTCTGTTGCCTCCCCCTCTTCTGCTTTTGCAACCCCTGCGAAACAAAGATCAACCCTTCTTCCTCGTCCACCTACTCAATGTTAAGACTAAGAGGATGAAGACCTGTATGGTGATTCACTTCCATTTCATGAACATTAAATATATCTTCTCTTTCTTAAAGTATTCTTAATAACATTTTCTCTTCTATAGCTGATTTTACTATAAGAATGCAGTAATGTAACACATAGAACATATAAAGCACAATGAATTATTTATGTAATAATAAGGCTTCTTCCAATCAGTCATAGGCTATTAGTAAAGTTTTATGGGAATCAAAAAGTATATGCATATTTTCAACTGTGTACAAAGCCAGCACCCTTAATCCCTACATTATTCAAGGAGCAATTGCATTTCCTTAAATTCAAACACAAACACATTAAGATGGGCTGAGCAAGATCACTTAAATTCGGCTCGGCGCCTATAGCTCGACCGGCTAAGGCGCCAGCCATGTACACCGAAGGTGGTGGGTTCGAATCCCCAGCCC
>NW_003852400.1:35514245-35518656 GCF_000181295.1 Otolemur garnettii
AAAAAAAAAAAAAAAGATCACTTAAATTCTCTTTTACTCTACCTTGAATGGAGATTTGGGGGAGAGAATGAATCAAACACATAAATATTAACAAGCACAATAAGTATCAAAACCTCAACAGCTGTCCCTAAAATAGGGAGAAGAGGCATAAGAAAGCTACTAAGCAATTTGATGGGGGCTATGGTAGCCCAGAACTTGTAAGTCATATGCCACTAACATATCCAGTTGAGGTCTTACAGTGGCTAGGTCAAGAGGTAAACCTAAATTCTAAATACTAGTCCTTTAAAATTATTGTGATATAATGCACCAATGGATACCTAATTTTAAAAAAGTCAAATGTCTAAATAGTAGCTACTTCCTATTCATAAATGCTTCAAGAACATTCTTAACTGATTTTAGACATGTAGAACCTTGAACTTCATTTTCTAGCAATATCATAAATCATACTGATATTAACAAGGCCAGATTGTTCTGACTGAAAGAGCTTTTTGAACATTAAAAATAGGTACTTTCTAAATTTTTATGATGCAGACAACCTCAATTTTCCAAACATCAATTCACTTTCATGGCTAATTAAACTAGACTATAAATCACCTGACAAAACTGGTTAACCTAGGTATACCAATTAGAAAACGTCTATGTGTTGATTATAAAATGCAACTACTCCATTACTTTTTTTCATTTCCTTCAGTTATATACTTAATTTTTGTTTAACAAAACTCTATTTTGAAAGCAGCAAATTCTAACCATTAGAGTCCATCAGAGTGCATCAAAACACTGTTTTGAAAAATGGCAAATCATAATGTAGAGGAATGATATATGGAACTTTAAAAAGAAACTGAGGCTCAGCGCCTGTAGCTTAGTGAGTAGGGTGCCGGCCACATACACCGAGGCTGGCAGGTTTAGGTCTGGTCTAGGCCTGCTAAACAACAATGACAACTGCAACCAAAAAATAGCCAGGCGTTGTGGTGGGCACCTGTAGTCCCAGTTACTCATTAGGCTGAGGCAAGAGAATCGCTTAAGCCCAAGAGTGTGAGGTTGCTGTGAGCTGTGACCCCAGTGCACTCTACCGAGGGCGACACAATGAGACTCTGTCTCAAAAAAAAAATTAAAATAAAAAGAAACTGAATTGAAAGTGAGAACACCCAGTTGTGCCAATAAACAAGTGTGAGACTATATATAAAATGGCAGTGTGGGAAATAATGGTCTTTATATAGTCTCACACTTGCAAAACATTGATTAACAATATCCTTTAAGTGTCCATTCTCAATCTAAATACCTAGGCTTCGAAAGAGATTCTTAGCATAAGAATTTGACTAAAACCCTAATACTTTTTGGGGGGGTAGAGACAGAGTCTCACATTATTGCCCTCAGTAGAGTGCCGTGGCGTCACACAGCTCACAGCAACCTCCAACTCTTGGGCTGAGGCAAGAGAATTGCCTAGCTGAGACTACAGGGGCCTGCCACTTTTGGCCTGCCCGGCTATTTTTCTGTTGCAATTTGGCTGGGGCTGGGTTTGAACCTGCCACCCTAGGTATATGGAGCCAGCACCCTACCCACTGAGCTACAGGTGCCGCCCAAAAAATCCTAATACTTTTTATGAATGTCCCTCAGCTGAAATAAAGTATTCTATTTAAAAAATATTTTTTTAAACAGAGTCTCATTATGTTGTTCCCAGTAGAGTGCTGTCATGTCACAGCTCACAGCAACCTCAAACTCTAGGGCTTACATGATTCTCTTGCCTCAGCCTCCTGAGTAGTTGGGGCTACAAGCACCTGCCAGGATGCCCGGCCATTTTTTGGTTGTAGTTGTCATTGGTGTTTGGTAGGCCTGAGCAGGGTTTGATCCTGCCAGCTCCAGTGTACGTGGCTAGCGCCCTAGCCGCTGAGCTACAAAAGCCGAGACTTTTTAAAAATCTTTTTTTTTTTAAATTCAGATTAATATGAAGGTACAAATGATTAGGTTACAATGTTTGCATTTATTAGGTGAGGTCCCTGCTGTAACTGCGCACCTTGCCCAGAAAGTGTACCACATATCCTTACATTGTACCCATTAGGTACACCAATCCCCTTCTTTACCTATTCCCCCCAACCTGAATTGAGTTTTTCTGTGTGGGTGTGTACTACTTTGTCTACTGGTTTCATATCTATACTGAATACATTGGATACTTGCTATTCCATTCTTATCATATTTTAAGTACTATGTAGAATGTTCTCCAACTCTATCCAGGTTAATACAAAAGATGTAAAGTCTCCATCTTTTTTAATGGCTGAATAATATTCCATGGTATGTCTATCTATAAATGTGTTTGTGTGTATATGTGTGCGTGTGTGTGTATATATATATCAATCACAGTTTACTTTTTTCTTTTTTTAATATGTATCACCATTTATTAATCCATTTGTGGGTTGACGGACACTTGGTTTGATTCCACATCTTGGCGACTGTAAACTGAGCTGTGATAAACAATGTAGTGCAAAGGTCCTTACAAGAAAATGGCGGTTTTTTCCTGGGTAGATACTTACTAATAGGATTACAGGATCAAATGGAAGGTCTATTTTGAGTTCTTTGAGAATTTTCCATACTTCTTTCCAGACAGGCTATACTCGTTCATACTCTCCAACTATATGTTTCCTTTTCTCTACATCTGCGCCAGCATCTGTAGCTTTGGGATTTTGTGATGTGGATTATTCTCACTGGGGTCAGGTGATTATCTCAGGGTGGTTTTGATTTGCATTTCTCTGATGATTAAAGATGATGAGCATTTTTTCATGTTTCTTGGCCATTTGTCTTCTTCAGAGAAGGTTCTGTTCATATCTCTTGCCCAGTGATACATGGGATTACATGCTCTTTTGGGGGGTTAGAGTTCTCTATAGATTCTAGCTATCAACTCTTTGTCAGATTCCTAACATGCAAATATCTTTCCCCATATTGAAGGTTATTTAATTGTTGTGTCCTTAGCTATGCAGAAGCTTTTCAGCTTAATTAAGTCCCATTTATTTATTTTTGTTGTTACTCCAAAGGAGTCTCATCACAGTTTTTCCCACACTTTCTTCTAGGACTGCTATCATTTCATGCCCCAGATTTAAATCTTTTATCCATTTTGAGTCAATTTTTGTAAGTGGAGAAAGGTACATGTATGGTTTCAGTCTTTTACATGTGGTTTTCCAGTTCTCCCAGCACCATTTATTGAACAGGGATTCTTTTCTCCACTGTATGCTTTTGTTTGGTTTATCAAAGATTATATGGCTATAAAAGACTGGTTTCATCTCTTGATTTTCTATTCGGTTCCATATGTCTATGTCTCTATTTTTGTGCCAATACTATGCTGTTTTGATCACTGTGGACTTGTAATATAACCTGAAGTCTGGTAGAATTATAGCTCTGGATTTGTTTTTATTACTAAGAATTGCCTTGCCTACATGCAGTTTTTTCTGATTTCATGCAAAACAAAGAACTATTTTTTCCACTTCTTCAAAGTATGATGTTGGCATTTTAATGGGAATTGCATTAAATCTGTAAACTGCTTTGGGTAATACAAGAATCAACATTGTTAAAAATGTCTATATATTGATTCTTTCCAGCCAAGAGCACTGTATACACTTCCATTTGTTAACGTCTTCTGCTATTTCTTTTCTTAGGGTTTCATAATTCTCTTTGTAAAGATCCTTCACTTCCTTTGTTTGGTATATTCCCAAGTATTTCATTTTTTTTGAAATTACTGTGAAGGATACTGTGTCCTTGAATTGCCTCTCAAGTTGACTGTTTTGACATATACAAAGGCTTCTGATTTTTCCATACTGATTTTATACCCTGAGATGTTATTGTATTTTTTGACCAATTCCAGGAGTCTATGGTTTAGTATTGGTATTTTCTAAGTATAAAATGATATCAACAGCAAAGAACAAGAGTCTGACATCCTCTGCCCCCATCTGGATGCCCTTAACCTCCTTCTCTTGCCTGATTTCACTGGCTAGATCTTCCAGAACCACATTGAATAGTAGTGGCTCTACTTTACTTTTGAGCCCTTCACTGAGCTAGAGGCTCTGAGCCAGAAGAGTTTTTCTTATTACTGTCAAATAAACTGGTGTAATATGAGGAAAGGAGTAGTGGTGGGCAGAAGTGCAACTCTTCTCTAAAAACCAGGACAGCCAACAAAAACAAACAGGGGAGGGAAAAGAAGAGAACTCTTCACCATTGTGCAAAGAATGTTTCACATAGCCATAATTTACTCTATTAAGAGTACCATGCGGCTCAGCGCCTATAGCTCAACCGGCTAAGGCGCCAGCCACGTACACCTAAGGTGGCGGGTTCGAGTCCCCAGCCCGGACCCGCCAAACAACAATGACGGCTGCAACCAAAAAATAGCCGGGCGTTGTGGCGGGCGCCTGTGGTCCCAGCTACTTGGGAG
>NW_003852400.1:35519414-35520605 GCF_000181295.1 Otolemur garnettii
CTCCTGCCTCCGCCTCCCAAGTAGCTGGGACCACAGGTGCCCACCACAACGCCCGGCTATTTTTTGGTTGCAACCATCATTGTTGTTTGGCGGGCCCAGGCTGGATTTGAACCTGCTACCTTAGGTGTATGTGGCTAGCACCTTAGCCACGTGAGCCACAGGCGCTGAGCCTACTTTTCACAATTTAATTCAGAGTATATAGCGTAAGTTTCTTTTCTTAAAAGAGATATAAACATCTTTAGATGATATTAAAGATAATGTCTTTCATGACTGTGATTATCATATTAGTGTTCTGAAGGACTCAACTCTTACTAAATCTTAATATCCTAAATATACTGTGCAATTTGTTTACCAGTTCTTTTTTTTTTTTTGAGACAGAGTCTCAAGCTGTCGCCCTGGGTAAAGTGCCATAGCGTCATAGCTTACAACAACCTCAGACTCTCAGGCTTACATGATTCTCTTGCCTCAGCCTCCCAGGTATCTGGGACTATAGGCACCAGCCACAATGCCTGGCTATTTTTTGTTGTTGTTGCCATTGTTGTTTTAGCTGGCTCAGGCTGGATTCAATCTGCCAGCCTCAGTGTATGTGGCTGGTACCCTACACACTGAGCTACAGGCACAGCCCTGTTTACCAGTTTTAATGGAAATTTTAATTGACAATTAAAAAAAAATTTTTTTTTAAATCTTTCTTGACAAAGTCTCACTCTGTAGCCCTGGGTACAGTGCTATAAAGTCACAGCTCACACCAACTTCAAACCTTGGGTTCAAGTCATCCTCTTGTCTCAGTCTAGTAGCTGGGACTACAGGCACCTAGCACAACATCCGGCTAGTTTTTCTACTTAGTAGAAATGGGGTCTTAGTAGAGATAGGGTCTCCCTCTTGCTCGGCTGGTCTCAAACTCCTGAGCTCAAGCAATCAACTCACCTAGGCCTCCCAGAGTGGTAGGATTACAGGCATGAGCCACCACACCTGGCCCTGAATTCTTCTATTTTTATTAGAGATGGGGTCTCACTCTTGCTCAGGCTGGTCTCAAATTACTAAGCTCAAGCAATCCACCTCCCTCAGCTTTCCAAAGTGCTAGGATTACAGGTGTCAGCCGCTGCACTCAGTCATATTTTTGTTTTTAAGCGTTACTTATGATCTACTATATGTGTAATTCTTTCTTTCTTTCTTTTTTTTTTTTTTTTTTTT
>NW_003852400.1:35520625-35529641 GCF_000181295.1 Otolemur garnettii
CACAGCAACTCAAACTCTTGGGCTCAAGTGATTCTCTTGCCTCAATCTCCCAAGTAGCTGGAATTACAGGTGCCTGCCACAATACCCAGTTCTTTTTAGAGACAGGGTCCCGCTCTTGCTCAGGCTGGTCTTGAACTCTTGAGCTCAAGCAATCCACACACTTTGGCCTCCCAGAGCGCTGGGATTACAGGCGTGAACCACTGTGCCCAGCCCCCATATGTATAATTCTTAAAGTTGTTTTTCCCTATATTAATTTTTTTAATTTCCTAATTTTAATATCAGTATAAAAATTAGGGGAAGAAAAGGAATAGTTCAGATCGGAGACTGGTAAACTTTCTTAAAGGGCGAAATAATAAATGTTTTGAGTTTGTGAGCCATATGGTCTCTGTCACTGGTGGTGGTGTAAGATAGCAGCAAAATAATCCATAAACAAATAAGTATGACTATGTCCTAATAAAACTCT
Source organism: Otolemur garnettii (assembly GCF_000181295.1). NCBI lineage: Eukaryota > Metazoa > Chordata > Mammalia > Primates > Galagidae > Otolemur > Otolemur garnettii. Next base: position 35,521,089 of record NW_003852400.1, read on the forward strand.
ATTTGTAAAACAGATTGGGCAGGCCCCCAGCATGGCTGTAATCCTAGCACTCTGAAAGGCTACAGTGGGTGGACTGCCTGAGCTCAGGAGTTCAAGACCAGCCTCAGCAAGAGCAAGAACCTGTCTCTAAAAATAGTTGGGCATTGTGATAGGTGTCTATAGTCTCAATTACTCTGGAGGCTGAGGCAAGAGGATCATCTGAGCCCAAGAGTTCAAGGTTGCTGTGAGCCATGATGCCATGGCACTCTACTGAAGGCAACAAAAGTGAGATTTTTGTCTCCAAAAAAAAAAAAAAAAATTAGACTGGCTGTCCAATAGGCTAGTTTATTAACTCCAATTAAGGGAATAATTTTTAGTTATTAACTTTTGTAACTGATGAAATGAACTAAATAAAATTAGAACAATTACAACTATACTAAGTCACTCACATTTTGTTCACAAAGAAGTTTCAGATCATCTCTCTGAGGTGAACTCCCAACACCCCACTGTGTCTCTAAGTCATCAATCTGGTTTGGTGGATGGTGCATTATTGGACGAACATCGCCAGCAGAGGCTGGATCTACAGTCAGCTCTTTCACCCTAAAAATACATTAACAAGTATCTAAAGTTAATAAACACTTACAAAGAAGAATAAGAAAATGCCAACCTACTTAATAGAATGGCAATTCTACAAACATACTAAGATTGATGATGTCACTTTTACAGGTCATATTTATCTGAAAATCTGTGTAAACACTAGAGGGATATTTGGTTTTAATTCTAGGAATTTTCTTAGGCAACTTTATTATTACTTCAAATATTATTGGGCACAACACATGAGAATTAGCAAAGTATATAGATTCAGTATTTCAAAGAAAGAAACTACTGTTGCAATTAAATTATAGGAACTGAAAAATGTTAACAAGGGCAATTAGATAAATAAACGGATCATTGTCAAACTTGAAAATTTGATACACTTTGCAGATTTCTTGTAGTCATAATGCTCAATTAAAATAGCCATGTGTGAAAATTTTCTTTCTGTCTGTCTCTCTTTTTTCTTCCAAGACAGAGTCTCACTCGGTTGGCCCATGACAGAGTGCTGGGCATCAGCCTAGCTCAGAGCCACCTCAAACTACTGGGTTCAAGTGATCCTCCTGCTTCAGCCTCTGTAGCAGCTGAAAATATGGACACCTGCCACATCTATTTTTAGGAGAGCTGGGGTCTCGCTCTTGCTCAGGCTGGTGTTTAACTCTTGAGTACAAGCTATCCTCCTGTCTCAACCTTCTAGAGTGCCAGAATTACAGGTGCAAGCCACTGTGCCCAGCTCAAAATTTTATTTCTAATATATAAAAATCAGATTCTACATTCTACTATTCAAAAAATGTTTACTGATTACATTTAATTTAGACATTTGGGACAGAGTATACTTTCTAAGTCAAAGTGATCCTTATTTCCCTGTAGACAAGGAAAGTTAGAAGATCATACAAAATAAAGGCAAATTCTTCATTTCAAGCAAGACAATTTATCTTTTAATAGTAAATATGCAAAAGTGACATCATCCTTTAATAATATGAGAGGGAAATAAGAAGCCTGAATTCTAAATCAACATTTTAAAGTAAATAAAGTAATAAAGAACGTAAGAATGCAGACCATGCAGTACAAATACCACCTGCCAAACAAAATGAAAATGAAATCTAAAATGGCCCAGGATAAAAAAAAGTAAATGAAATGTTTATACAAAGCACAGTTCAAAAGAAACTATTAAAATAAACATCTTATGCATAGAATGAAGTAGACCTGGTAATCGAAGGAGAAAAGTCGTCATACTCATAAGAAGGAGAGAGATCAGGGCGACTGCCACTACCCTGTGAGAAGGGAATGTCTGATGGACTAATTCCAAACTCCTTTACTCTGCAGCACCAAAACAGCAACAAATTAAAAGAAGACGCTCTTGTAAACACAGCAATGCACATTACAAGTTTTCATTTAGTATTGTTTTATTTGTTTAAAAAAGGATATCAATATCGTAACAATGTATTTAGATTATTTTATAAAAAACAATTTTAAGAAACTGTTGAACTTTTCTGTCCCACTGATCCCCTACTCTACGATCCCAAATCCTTCCTCTTTAGTGTATTTTCCCCTTTTCTCATAATCCTTGGAAGTTTAACTAGATCATCATTTAAATCTGAAATGCCCCTTATTTAAATCCATGAACATATAACCTAATTTCCTAATGTGGTCAGTCCAGAGCAATTTTGCAGGTTCCAAACAGAACACAAGGGAATTAAAGCCCTTATACCTTAAGGCATCCATTATTTGTAATGAATTAACTTCTTTCCTATGCATCCACCAGAGTGGTATTAGCTATGAAACATCCTGCTAACACTGAGGAAAGTATTTACTAAACTTTCTGTGGTTGATGATTCAGATGAAGAATCCTGATTGAAGAACAGTTTTTAACAATGGAATTTCTTAAAAATTATTTTTGGTAGTATCTGTAATAATTGAATTTAACCAAATTATGACTTTTCTCACCCATCAACATGATCCCTATGTTATATTCTCTTTGGGACAACCCCATTTCACAGTAATAGGCAATGTTTATTAGATTAGTAATATTCAAGCTTTGCTCCTCACAATAATCTTATGATATATATTCACTCCATGTTACTGATGAGAAAGGCTGCTCAGATAAAGTCTCCTACCCAAGGTCATTCAATGAGAATGTGGCATAACTAAAATTAAATCCTAGCCCTGAGAACAAATCTTATCCTATTTAAACACTTCAATAATTAACCATATCCTGTTTTCCTTATCATTTCTCTCAGGTTTAACTACCATATTTTGCCATATATAATGCATACTTTTTTGCCCAAATTTTTGAGGGCAAAATAAGGATGTACGTTATACATTGGTAGTACAGGTCATAGGAGCAGGGAAGCCCAGCAAGCCTCCTGGGGCCACCGTGCCCTCCTACCTTGGCCTATTGGGCACATGGCATTCCAATCTGTGAGGATCCAGGATCCAGTCAGACCAGGCTGGAGTGGCCTCTATGAGCACAGCAATCAGAGGCAGTGGCAGTGGCCCGGCTAGCAAGGCAGGCTGTGGCCCTGCAGATCAAGGTCTGAGACCTAACTGGGAGGAAGGAACGGAGCCTCCTGCCCCAGGGACCCACCTGACTGCCCACAGTCTGAGCAGTCTCTGAAGATCCTGACCCATCAGCCACTCACATGGCCATCTCTGCCATGGCCCCTTACATGGTGGGGAAGGAAGGACCCCTAGGAAAGGAAAGAGGCAGCCTTCACAGAGCTGCAACTACGGGAGGGCAGTATAATCTGCATATTTACCAGGGGAGCACCAGCCCTCCCCAAATGTGTCTCTTTCCCACCCAAGAGCTGGCCATTTTTTTGAGGGGCATTTTACTAAAGTTTGGCCCAAAAACATGGGTGTGCATTAGACACAGGAGCACTTGATGAACAGCAAAATACGGGTAAATTAGATTCCTTTTTTAATAAAGTAAAACAGTCAAAAACCAGTAACTTAATAGAAATCAAACTAATACATTTCTTCTATTAATACCTTTACTCTTTGACCTGTTGGTAATATCTACTGTCAAAGGTTCAATATTGCATTTATCTGCCTTATATCTTTTAAAATAGTTACTTGAGAAAACTTACCATATAAGCTGACAAATCTAAATTTCTAATTCTTTCACTCCCTACACCATTTCACATCTGCTTCCGAAATACCCCATTAGCCTTATCTACCCATTTGTCCTCTATCTAAACTCACTTGCCCGAGCCAATCTACATACAGGAATCATATTCCTCAAATACACTATTAAAAACTCTTCAATCATTCTTTTACCCAAAACCCAATCATTCTACTCTTTTTTATTGCCCAAAGATTATACTCTACTTCCTGTTTTTTTGTATATCCGACGATACTATTTTTCCTGGGATAACAAACCACTCCTTGCACTCTCTAAAATTTTTCCTTCTAGTCTCCTCTAAAATATCATAAATCATATGAATTTTATGACTGCAACTGGATTTATCATCTTAATCACGAAGCAGCAATGTGTACTGTTAAAAACTATTCTCTAACTCCCACAGAACACTTCAAAGCATATGTCTAATTTAAAAAAGGATTTGAAAAAATTGTTTTCACATCTGTTTAAGTGAATTTTTAAGACAGAACTACTCACTAAAATAGCAATAAGGAATAATGATTCTGCACTTAATACTGGGTGTCCATAAAGTCTATTTTTAATTGCACATGAACTTTATGGACATCCTGTATACCCTAAGCACTGTGCTAAATATTTTACACAGATCACCTCTTTTACTCCTCAAAACAATCACATTTAAAGTGGAAACAGTCATTAATCTCTCCATTCTAAGGATGAGAAACAAGGACACAGAGAGATTATGTAACTCTTTAGGGGCTTTGTTGCCAATAAGTAGTAAAGCAGGTTTTTTTGTTTTGTTTCTGTTTTTGTTTTTAGAGGCAGAGTCTCACTATGTCCCCTTAGTAGAGTGGCATCACAGCTCACGGCAATCTCCAACTCTTGGGCTTAAGTGATTCTCTTGCCTCGCCTCTCAAGTAGCTGGGACTACAGGTACTTGCGACAACACCCGGCTATTTTTTGGTTGCAGTTGTCATTGTTGTTTAGCAGGCCCAGGCTGGGCTCAAACTTGCTAGCCTCAGTGTTTGTGGCTGGTGCCCTACTCACTGAGCTACAGCACTGAGCCATGAAGCATGTATTAAACCCATGTTGTCTTGAGAGTAACAATCTTCGATAACTATGCTAATTCTTAAAAACAAGACATTTAAACACTTCAGAGATAACAATTTCCTAAAATTATGGAAATTTTAATGTAATAGTACCTTCTAACACCTCAAAATATCTGCCTAAATAATACGAAGCGGATTTAATATTAAAGAGCAATGGATTCTGCTTAATTATAAAAAAAGTTATTGACTCTTAAAGTCAAAACACTGGCATGAATTATCCAAGGAGGATGAAAATCTTTATTCCTAAAGATCTGGAAATAAAAGTGAGACACTTATGTGTCCCACAAATGGTCAATCACATTACAAATGAGTTAAAGTATATAATAAAAGGTTAAGATATTTTACTTAGACCTAAATGGAGGAACAGCTAGACACAGCATTTTCCCAATATTGGGGGGGAGAGTTCTCTGCAGTCTGAAGTCTTAAGTCATGAAGGGGTTGTGTTTGTTTTATTTTGTAACATGGTAAGACTCTTCTATACTAAGATGTTAAGTATTTAAAATTAATTATAAAATCGCACATACCAAAAAATGTTAATAACAAAGGTCAGTTAAAAGTAACAAAACGAGAGTTTGCAGCTGTAAGCTCGTAATTCAAACTTAAAAGAGATTAAATGTAGAAAATACAATAGTTCTGTATTTAGCAATATAGTTCTATTACATTTTTAAAGAAGCTATTGTTTTCTCTCCTTTTTTTTCTTTGCGGTTTTCGGCAGGGGCCAGGTTTGAACCCACCATCTCCAATATATGGGGCTGGCACCCTACTCCTTGAGCCACAGGCACCACCCCAAAGGAATTATATTTTAATACCTTTTTTTTTTTTACAAAGGGTCAGCAGGTTTATACTTTCCAGCAATGTTTACTACCATGTATAAAAAATCTCTTCAGCTGAAACAAAAGCAGTATAACAGAACAAGTTTGATCTCATTATATAAAGTTCAAATACAACTAGTCAGGGATACATTCATAGGCAGTAAAACTATTTTTAAGAAGAGATCAATGTAAAATGAGAAAATAATTCCATAGAAGTTAGGACCATTCGTATATCAGGGTAGAAATTAATGGATTTAGGATGTTATTTAGGATTTGTCATCAAGAAAAAGCACATGGGGAACCTTGGGGGAATAGTAATGGTCTATTTCCCCATTTGATGACAGGATTTTCACTTTATTAGCATTCATTAAATTATTCACTTATGTTTTGGGTACTTTCCTCTATGTATTATGTATTTCATGTTTTAATAAAGGATTAAAAATAAAATTTCCATAATGAGTAAAACGAAGAAATAGGACAAATATTTTTGTCCAGCAAAATTGCGATGATCTCTATGCTAGAAACAGATTACAGAGAGGAATATGATCTCTAGGTTAAAATCACAAATGTTAGCATGTGATAAGAGAAATTTAAAACTACATAAACAGCCATTCAAAGCAAGAACAGTGGGGGGAAAAATCTACAAAACAAATATAAATATGCCTGACATAAGTCAAAGTTGCAAAAACATTCCATGACTCTAAGGAATAAACTGCTTTAGTAGTCTATAACACATTTTGCCCTTCCATCTGTAATAACCCAGTAGTCTATTAATGTTTATAACACTATTAACATGAATAACAAAACATAACTCATATAGAAGACCAGAAAGAACTGTGCTATAACTTGTTATTCAAACCCTAGATTTCCCATAGTAGTATTTAATAATACCAAGAATAATTTTCAGCACATACCAAAATAACTTAAGAAATAGATGTTCCTTAATATTCACTTAAAGTCTTCATGTAATAAGAAAAATTTGCATGATTTAAATGTAATAAAATATTAGGAAATATAACTCAGTGAATAGAAAACTGTAATCTTATTCTAGGATAAAAAGACCAGTCTCACTTTTAAAAGTATCCATCTCTTCCCAAATTACACAACATATTTTCTACTTATTTTTAGAACTTGACAAATGATTCTAAATATCATCTTATAGAATCCAAAAAAAAGTTTTTTGAAAATAGAACAATGTACTAAGATTCGCTCTGTCAGATATTAAATCATACTATATGCTGCTCCACTACTCCCCCTCTAATTTCAAAATGGAGAATTCCCATACCTATTTGCGTATCTTAATGTATTAAGAGTATTTTCACAAGATGCCATTCCTGGAGAGATTGTGGCAATCTGTAGGGGGAAAGAATGCAAAGGTAAAGAAAAGGTTATAAATGATCAAGACAATAATACCAATATGTAGCTCATTTAGGTCTAATTTTACTATGATTATTTAAAAATAAAGATTTATTAATGATATCTCAACTGTAAGATAATTTGCTATCTTATACCCATAATCAGATAATAAAGTCCAGTTAAAATATGAACAACTCTTTGAAGGGATTAGAAAATGATCCAAACCCAGCAGAAAGAAGGAGGTTAAAAAAACGGTACTAAGTTACTACTCCCACATTAAAAAAAAAGCCCATTTTTTGGCTAGGTGTGGTGGCTCATGCCTGTAATCCTACCTTAGGAGGATCTCTTGAGCTCAGGAGACCAGCCTGAACAAGAGTGAGGCGCTATCTCTACTAAAAATAAAAAAATTAGCCAGGTGTGTTGGCACATGGCTGTAGTCTCAACTACTGAGGAAGCTGAGGCAGGAGGATCGCTTGAGCCCAGGAGTTTGAGGTTGCTGTGAGCTGTGACCCACAGCACTTTAGCCAAGAGTAACAGAGAGAGACCGTCTCAAAACAAAAACCCCGGCTTTTTGCCAGCGGGCAAGCTCTGCTGATGCTGCTTTCACACAGGTCAATTAAAATTTCACTAGAAACTTGCAGTCTCAGCCAGGTGTGGTGGCTCACACCGGCAATCCCAGTACTTTCTCAGGTGAAGCAGAGGATTGCTTAAGCCCAGTAGTTAGAGAAACCTGGGCAACAACAGAAGACCCTGTCTCTATAAAAAAAATTTTAGAAATCAGCCAGGAGTGGTGGCCTGGTGTCCTAACTACTTGGGAGATTTGGGACTACAGTGAGCCATGATCATGACACAGTGCACTCCAGCCTGGGTGACAGAGCAAGACCTCCTCTCTAAAAAAATGAAAAGAATAAGGGGAAACCCAAATTTTACATATAAACTCCCCAAATCTCTGACTGACTTCTGAGCTAGGCATACTACAAGTAACATAGCTAAGTCTAAAATAACAGACTTCAATTTTAGTTGCTACCCACAACAAGGAATGAAAGTGAGACACTTATTACAAACTCTTGTCTCCCCTGTTGTGGGGAGACAAGTTAACTTCTGCTGAAACAACAAAACCCAGTAATATTAAGAACATAAAAGAACCCAGCATCTCTACAAAGTATTCATTCATAATACGTGTGATAGAACCCCCAATTACTAGAAATATGAAGAGATAGAAAAGTGTTATCTATACTCAAGAAAAAAGGAAACCAAGAAATTAACCTCAAGACAACTCACATTTTGGAAAAATAGTACAATCACTGTAACTACAATATAATCCTCTGTATCAGACTGGCAGGGATCACACCTATATATCACTTTATATCTCACAACAGAAGAATTCAAATGACTATCATTAACATATATTATAAAGTTTCCACAGATATGATGCAGTTAGTCCTTTGGTATTAAAATACAACAAACAAAACAAAAAACAAACACAAACTTACCATGCAGGTACGTGAGTTTTCACCTATGAATGAATCTCTTAACACCTGAGTAAGTTTACTTGCTCGGAAAGGAGTATGAGGTTTATTTCTACCTAAGGCTCTGATGCACTCCT
>NW_003852400.1:35530256-35576605 GCF_000181295.1 Otolemur garnettii
CCTTGAGCGCTAAAAGGCTTTTATTAATTTCAGCACCTTCAAGCCTAGTTTGTCTGTCTGCACTGGAAGTATCAGCTCCTCTTTCATTTCCAGCCAAATCGATGAGAGAAAATTTACCATGTAGTTTTCCTTTCCTTCTAAGAATAATCTGAAACACTGCATGGCTTCGAGATGAATGAGCATTTGCAGATGTTTGACCGGATGTTCTATAACGTGATTAAGAACATCTTGATACATAAAAACTTCAATTTACATGTTCAAACCACCATATTTTTATTAAAAACAACCACCCCCCACCTGTTTAGCTAGTTTTCATCATTTAAATGGAGATCAAACATTTTCAGTTAATAACATATAACTATAACCAAATTCATATAATTTAATCTGGTGTATTTCTAATATTTGCAGTATAGTATTAAAGTGTCACGCAAATTTGCCATTCAATATACGTAAAATATTTTTATAAACAATGATTTTTACTTCCAAGGTGTACTGAATATGAAGGACACTACAAAAGTTTTGAGATACACAAAGATTTAGAAATGTAAAATCATTTTGATTACTGTATTTTCTCAAAATAAATGCCAAGACATTCCATGCATGTTCGTTTTGTAAACCATTTTTAAAAACACTCTTTCCACTTATTTTCTTCAAGTACTGTAAACTCATTTTCTTAGGCAAAAATAGCATCTTTAGGGCTAGGGAACCTTTTTCCACCCATGCGATTTTTTTACTGTAAAGAACAGCAAATAATCGCATGGGACCGCAGGGTATGTAAGTTATAAGTCTAACCTCTGGACTCCAAGAACTGAATAGTGATAGTGATGTTGGCTGTGTGTGTAGACACACTGTCCTGGTGCAAAATGGTGCCCCACAGTCCTTGTCTTTGGCTGCTGTTCTTGAAGCTTCTGGAAAATTTTTGGTAAGCATACTGTTGTGTATCACTGGACAGTAACAGTCCTTTCTTCCTCCAAGAATAATAGCTACAATGTGACCACTTTTGGAAAAGAAAGTTGCCACCATTTTCTTTCTGACACTTCGGGCTACTTCACTTTTGTTAGTATAAAAATCCACAGTGTCGACTGAGGCTTATTCTCTGAATCAAATTGGTAAAACCAGGTTTTGTCACTAGTAGTGATGTCAGAAATGCATCTAGACTCACCTCAGTCTGATCTGACCAGCATTTCTTTACACCATTCAACACAGATGCGGTTTTGTTCCTGTCAAAGTGTGAGGCATCCATCAGGATGAAACTTTCCTAACCTGAAGATCATGCAGGATTTTGGACACTGCCAGAGATCTAATTTGTAGTGCTGCTTCAGTGTTCTTAAATGTCACTCAAATGTTTTTGCGAACCATTTTTTCCACAACAGCAATGTTTTCTTCAGTCACTGCGGTAGCCAGATGCTCACACCTCTCCTTGCCTTTCAGTGAAGTTCAGCCTCTTCTAAATTCTTGAAACCATGGAAAAATTGTTGTGCAGAAAGTAGTAAAGGTCACCTGAAAGCCCATTGCAAATGTTCAAGGCTTTGAGATTTGTTTAACCCACTTTTGAAATCACAGAAATATAACGTGTGAAAGTGCCCTAGTGCCCTCTTCCCAGTTTGACAGCTGATGATGACTGAGAGCCCTACAGATGGAAACAAATGAGGCCTCTCAGTAACACTGACAAGCCAAGCAAGTTGAAACTTGCACAGATGTATCAAAGAGGATGTTGCTATCAAATTTCTTAGAAGTGAAATAACGGACCTTTACATAGTCTGTCTCAAAACTTTCATAGTGACCTTGGTACTATCCTTGCTATGGTTTTATGCTATACCTGAAGTATTTAAAACTGAAGTTTCCTTTCTTAATTAAAGTGAGATTTACCTGCAACTGTTGCCTATGTCAATGAGTTTTAGTACATCTTCAACACATTTGACCTCTCGTTCCTGTAATCCCACCACTTGAACCTGCTGTTTTCCATCTTCTAGAACTCTTAATTTTGTTTTCCTATTTAGCAAGTCAAACACCTATGAGAAACCATATTAAATTAGATTTAAAGAGAATCAGTTCTATAAAAATGAGTCACTCATGGAGTCTGAAAATTATTTCAGAGGTTAAAATAATAATTATTATTAGAGTAATAATAATAATGCTCAACACTGACACTGAAATTTTTCAATGGACATTTTTTAAAAATCTTAAAACAAACTCTAACATAAAAATTCCATATATACATAAAAATTTTGGGTGGTAAAAATTGCCCAGTAATATGAATGTGCTTAATGTCATGAAGTTATAGTTAAAATATTAAATTTTATATTATATAAATATATTTATTTATATTTATATTATTATATTTTACCACAATTAAAAAAATTAAAAACAAATTCCCACTTACCTTTCCACTGTAAATTTCAAAAAAGGTTGCATATACTTGAAGTTCTAGCTTCTTATAGTTTGGCTTCTTTAGCATTAAAAAGACATCTCGAGCTATCAAGAATTTCATATACAGAAAATTAAGATGCAACAAATATTTTTAAGAAACAACTCAAATTTTCTATTATTAGAAGAATCAATTAGTCATTACCTACTATCATAGTATCAACAATAAAAATATGAATTTAATTTTACAAGAAAATAGTAGTAACAGATGCTACTTTCCTTCCAAATTTCATAAAAGGATGCTACTACTTATAAATAGTATAAAATCATAGGTGGTCAAAATAATATTATTCTCATACTATATCAAGTAGTTTCTTTTTTTTTAATTCAGTCATTCAGGCTTGGTGCCTATAGCTCAGTGGTTAGACTACCAGCCATAGACACCAGGGCTGGCGGGTTCAAACCCGGCCCAGACCCGCTAAACAACAACGACAACTACAACAAAAAATATAGACAGGCAATGTGGCAGGCGCCTATAGTCCCAGCTACTTGGGAGGCTGAGACAAGAGAATCACTTAAGAACAAGACTTTAAGGTTGCTGTGGGCTGTGACGCCACAGCACTCTACCAAGGGCAATATACTAAGACTCTGCCTCAAAAAAAAAAAAAACAGAAAAAAATCAGCCATTCAACAATTAATACTGACCTCCAAAATGTGCCAGAATACATTGACACAAATTAAAAAAATCAAGATTTTTGCCCCCAAACTCAATCTTACAGTTCTTTTCAAGCAATCTAATAACCTAAAATTGTCAAAATACACAGTAATCTTATACAGTTGCTGAACAACACTGTCAAGCCTTCTTTCAAAGCTGCCTACCTAAAAGAGTATCTAAGAATATTCCAAATTGTATGCAAAAAGAACAGTTACCTGCTAGTGCATAAATTCCTTTAGAACAATCTTGGTTCTTTCCTGAAAAGTCACCACCCATAGTCTGTATTTTTAAAAAAAAGATAAGAAATAGAGATTATTCAGGAATAAGTCCTAAGAATTTAAGTCTTAGAATTAAGCTGTAAGGAAAAGATAGTGTAGCTTCACGCCACAATGTAACTTTAATGAATTACTTACATGAGTTTTTCCACTGCCAGTCTGCCCATAAGCAAAGCATGTAGCCATTCCTCTTTCAAATATAGTTTCCACTAGTGGTCTAGCAGTAAACCTTAGAAAGAAAATACATCAGTCAGAAAGTGTTGGCTGATATTTAAGTAACAAAAGTAATACTAAGTAATACAAACTATTTTATTAATAAATAAAATTTGTAACAAGATTTTAAGCCAATCTTTGTTAAAATTTTTAAATAAACATATCCTAGAAAACCGTCTTATAGCTACTTAAAGCATAATTTAAATCAATAATTCCATAATAAACAATGGCACCATAGGCCATTGTTTTGGATAACGAAAACAAAAATTATTGACTATAATTTCAACAAAAATGGAATTTAAAAAAGTGGTAATCTCAATAGAAAAAAGCTACTGGGGAAAAATTTGCAACAACATTATCTTTAGACCATCTAAATAAGTAGAAAAACAATTACTTTTAATGTAGACAAGTAATTTATACTTAAGGAAAAAAGAATAAAAATTGTGCTTATAAGACAATATTGTTCTGAGTTGATAGTCCTGCTTCAAGAAAAGAATGCCTAAATATTATGGCTTGAATTATGTTTTAAACACATTGGTATAATCACTACCATAGTTAAAATAAGAAGGTGGGAAGGGATAATAAACACTTCTTCACTGAGCAGAACACTAAAAAGTATAAAAAACCAAATCTACAAGTAGAACACTTTATACAACTCTTGTTTGTTTCTTAAGGAAAAACTGAAGGCGGCACAGAACAAAGGGAGCAGAAAAACATTCTGGTCAAACAGGAGCAGGAATCAGTCTTAAGGTCGGATGTACTGGCTCACACCAGCAAACCCTAACGCTTCAGGAAGCAGAGCTAGGAGGATCAGTTGAGTCCAGGAGTCAGATACCAGCCTGGACAAATCAGAAGACTCTGTCTCTACAAAGAATAAGAAAAATTATTGAAGTGTGGTGGAACATGCCTATAGTCCCAGCTACTTAAAAGGCTGAGGCAGGAGGACCATTTAAGCTCAAGAGTTCAAGGCTACAGTGACTTACGGCTGTGCCACTACACTCCTGCACTCCAGTCTGGGCAACATAGTGAGAAGGAAAAAAAAACATTATAAATGGGTGCTTAACCAATTTACAATTAAACACAGTCTTCACAATATCTCTACACAGCATTCGTATGTTCTTTAATTTGATCTTTTTTCTTTTACAACTGAACTTCCAATTTACTGACTAAAGACAAATGAAGGTGGTCTCAACAGTGTTTCATTTGAACACCTTTAATTCTTATGAGTCTCAATAACACTAATTTTCTCTTTACCAGTTATTTTGTTTATTAAGATAGAGTCTCACTCTGTCTCCCTGGGTAGAGTGCTGTGGCATCTTAACTCACAGCAACCACAAACTCCTGGGCTCAAGTAATTCCCTTGCTTCAGCCTCCTGAGTAGCTAGGACTATAGCCCCCTGCCACAACACCTGGCTCTTTTTAGTAGAGACGGGGTTTTGCTCTTGCTCAGGCTGGTCTTAAACTCCTGAGCTCAAGCTATTAGCCCACCTCAGCCTCCTGGAGTGCTAGGATTATAGGCAGTAGCCACCACGCCTGGCCTTTTATCTAGTCATTTTTATAAAATTAGAGAGCAATAAAACATAGCAAAGATAGTCAATAGAGGCTAAAATAGCAATGCTGCTAAAACTTTGTTATAATTATTAAAAATGTATGATAAGGGTCTTTTAATTGGAGAAAGACATAATTATTAAAAACGAATGTTTGAAAACTGATTAAAATCTAAGTCTGGCATAAAAACTGGGGACATCAATGTACAATACAATGTAATTCTGAACTGATGATAAGATGAATATATGAACATACAAGAATCTCATGTACTAAAACTATCTCAAAGCTTAAAGATCATAAAATTAAGCAAATGTAAATAAGTTTATAGAAATTTTTCCTTTTAACTATTAGTACATGCTAAATAAAGATTTAGACAAATTAACAATATACTAACAACAGGTATTTCAAATTTCTTTACTAGTACAGATTTTGAAAGGTAAAAATTAAAAGTCCTCTTCCCATCACATTTCGCTCCTAGAAATTTCCAGAAATTTCTTGTCCACATACGTAGTTTGTGTTTTATATTATACATATATAATAAACCAATTGGCAAGTAACAATGAAAACTATGATTCTGAGGAACATTTACAAGTGTTAACACTCATTATAATGTTTGTAACATTTCCTTTGTCTGAACTCAGAATGAAAAAGTGTACTGCACTTCTGGAGAAATACTGCAGAATTAATATATGCTTCTGAGTGGCGATGAACATGGCATAAGAACTAAATCTGATTTTAAAAGAATTTACCTACCTGTAAACCATTTCATTAGGAGCTGAGTCATCAAAGGCATAATCAAAACGAAATGTTTGGTTTTCTAGGTAACTTGTTAAATCTACTTTTTGTTTTGGCTCATGTACCATCACAACATCTTTACTAGGGATTGTTATTACATCAAGGTCTTTCATTTGAGTTTCTAAAAGAATAAATGAAAATCAATGCCCAGCAATTTTCACAGCATTCAAATTAATGTACAAAAATTATTTCAAGTAGTAAGAATTTAGATAAAAGTCATAAGTTCTATAAATATGAAGAAAACATCCCATAAATATGTTACTCCATAAAACAAAATTATTTCCAAGAACAAAGCAAAAAAATCAAAATTTCTGTGAAGCAAGAACTAGGAATTGCAATGATTCATATAGCAATAACAAACCAACAAATCTAGTCATATACATCTGCATAATAGTTATGTACAAATGAAAGGAAATTTACATTTTTCCAAACTGTTTTGATTTGTGCTATTATCAAAATGCCTTACAATTAAGATAAAATCAGCCTTCTATGAGAGCTCATTAAGTATCATACCTTTTTTATTGAGTGGTCGTTTTCTTACACAAACACATATTCTATGTTCATCAATCTAGGAATAAAAAATACTTTATTTCAGTGGTTATATGTGTTATATGAAACACTGAAAAGTCAACTATGTAATACTATGTACTATTTCCTTCAGGGGTTTCAGAAATTTATACATAGCATAAATATGATATGTAAGCTTTAAAAATAAATTAGCTTTACTCAAATTATAATGGTTGTCAAATGTAATACTTCTAAAATCCTGAGTGTTATACAAACTTTTGCTTCTTTTGTTATTTTAGTAAACCATCACCTTAGGAAATAATTTTGTAGAGGATACTACTATTTTTAGGGTACTATTGTTTTAGTAGCACTTACTTCACATTTGTTGTACTGTATACGACAAAATTAAAAATTTTTATTCTACCAAGTAGCATTTTTTCAGGTTCATTATGGAAAAGTTGTTGGCAAAGATCACTACAGGCAACAGTAGTCTTAGAAGATTACTGAGCAAAACATTTTGAACAGTTTTATAAATTTATCAGTTCTTATATATAAGTATATATATAAAAACCTCATATGTATATATATGAGGTTTTTGCATAAACCTCATGTTTACAATACATGCCTCCTTTTAATAATTACTATAAAGCAAGAATTGACAAAGTATTGGCTGTGGGCTTAATTTAGACTACTACTTGTTTCTGTAAAGGTTTGTTGAAACACACTGATTGAAATAAATGTCATACCCATTCTTTTTGATATGTGTGTGTGTGTGTGTGTGTGCGTGTGTATAAGCTTTTAAAATACAATGGCAGAGTTGAATAATTGTGACCAAGACAAAAATATTTACTTTCAGAACAAGTTTGCCAATTCCTATCTTAAAACATGAGCCTAGATTTAGTAGGTGAAACACACAGTGGGGGAGCAAGGTCTAAAATACATAAGCTACAAACAGGAGTTAACCAAAGGGTTATAAACTATTCTATACTTTTATACTATGAACAATTCTATTTAATTCTATAAAATACATGTCTAACACAAATGTATTTTTCATAACTAACACATTTTTTCCTAGGTCAGATGTATTATTTTTTCTTAAGGATCAATTTCTGACGAAAGTATTCCCTATCCAATATGTTTGCATTCTTTAACAGGAAAGGAGGTAATTAAAGCAGAACATTTTTTCTCATACTAGATTTCTAGTCCACTGCAGCCCTCAACAACACTTAACTGTTAAAAGACAAGAATAAAATTTACATTAAAATAACAGACTATTAATAGTAATCTGGAATGATGACAGATCTACAGCCCAAGCAAAAGAGGAAAATAAGCTTAGGACTGAGATCAAAGTATAACTGATGGTCAGAAAGGAAACTGAGTTTTTGCTGTCATTCAGTTAACTTTCACTCTGCCTTTCCAAAGACAAGGAAACTTTACTCGAAAAGGACATTTCTGTGGGTGACATGTCTCATTTATCAAATTATGGGAAATGAACATAATAAATATGGATAGTTTTCTTGATTATCTTCTTAAAATATGCAGAATGGTACCCATAAGTAGAGGAAAAACTATATAGCTAAATGCAATATCAATTTAATGAGTATCAAGCACTTTGTCATTTAAAACAAAAAAAGTTCAAGAGTAATGGTTTATAAAAAATCTTACGGGATCTGCTGTTGTTAAGGGTCTATAATCCAAACTTCCTCTGAAGTCTCTGATCATACACATAATTTCATAATTTGGATTTGTGGCATCGACATCCTATTGAATACAGAGAGAATTCACCATTTATAATGATTATAATATATTTACTGCATTTGTCATATGTCTCTGTCATAACTAAGCCTAAACTCAAATGGAAGATATTACATAGTTTCAAAGTTCAGGATAATATGTTTAGAATCACGTCCATATTAAAAACAATTCTCTTACTCTGCATGTACTCTGTTACTCCAAACTAAAGGCTTCTCACTAAAGTCACCTTTACCTATTTCAAAAATCCATCTGTTATTCATATACCGGAATTATCCTAGAAAATGGAGCAAAAGAGAAACAGTGCTCATTTGCATCCCTGGCAAAGAACTCTAGAAAAATTAATTCAATCAGATTCTTCTTCTAATTTCTTAATCCCATGTTTCAGCACAGTAGAAATACTGATACGTTTATCTTCATTTCCTATTTTTGTTGACTCTCTAAAAAAACAAAGGCATGATAAAACAGTTTTGTTTCCAATAAACCCCAAATTGAGAGGACATAAAACTTAAAGGAACCAGGGACCAAGATATTTTTTAAAATCTTCAAATTTAATATTATTGAATGCTAACTGCAATTTACTTTTTTGCTGCAAAACTGAGAAAATTCTAGGCCAGGCACAGTCGTTCATGCCTGTAATCCTAGCACTCTGGGAGGTCAAGGCTGGTAGACTGCTGGACCTCAGGAGTTTAAGACCAGCCTGAGCAAGAGCAAGACCCTGTGTCAAAAAATAGCTGAGTCTTATGGCAGGCCCCTGTAGACTCTGCTACCCCAAGCTAAGGCAAGAGGATTACTTGAGCCCAAGAGTTTAAGGTTGCTATGAGCTATAACACCCCAGCCATGGCATTCTACCAAGGGCAACAAAGTGAGAGACTGTCTCAAAAAAAAAAAGAAAAAAAAACCTGAGAAAATTCAGACTAAGATACAAAAAGCAATAGTAAACAGCCTCTCATATCCATGAAAAACAAATGATTAGATTTAAAAAAAAGTTAGATTTATGTATTCAGATTTCTTTTGAATATAGTTAAGTTATAAAACTGTTACTAAAACTTACTTTCAATTAATTTTCTAAGAAATAATACTAACAATATCAACTGAGAAGCAGAATGTTAAATGAGAATTCCACAAAGAGATGTGCAGGTATTATGAAACACCCATAGGAAACACAAGGTGGCATCTGTGCCAGTAGATATCTGTTTTGTGTACTATTATTTATTTCAAAACCCAACTAGCTATGCTCAGGTCTCTTTCAGATAAAAGCTGATTTATTCAGGTTATCATACTGGGTCTACATTTTTACAACACAACATCTGAACTCGTAGTTTAACCTGATTAAGAGCATTTGAACATTCTATTAAATAAATAATACTGACAATTTGTTATAAGTAACAGGTATTGAGAATATAACAGATAGAATACAATTATACTAGAGGAGTTACATGTACAATAACACAATTTCTAATATGTAAAGACCTAGGGGGAATAAAAGACCAACCTTCTATGCAATTTTCTTATTGCTATTAAACCATTTTTTATTATCATTCTAAAATCAAAAGCCTATTATTCTTGAGTATTACAGCATACGCATCAGAATTCTTAAACACAATAGCTTATTACTGATAATGGAACAAACTTTCAGGGTAACACATACTCATTGAAGACATGAAAAGTAAGCGCAATGAAAATTTGTTATGGTAACTTATTTTCACAGGAGTCTGTATTATACCTCAATATCAATTTAAGGAATTTTTGCAGTCCTTTAAATAAATCCATCTTTTTTTTTTTTTTTTTTTTTGGAGACTGAGTCTTATTCTGTTGACCAGGCTAGAGTGCCATGGCCTCAGCCCTGGGTTAGCTGAGACTACAGGCACCTGCCACAATGCCCACCTGATTTTCTATTTTTAGTAGAGCTAGGGTTTCGTTCTTGTTCAGGCTGGTTTTGAACTCCTGAGCTCAAGCACTCTTCCTGCCTCAGTATCCCAGAGTGCTGAGATTACATACATGAGCCACGACTACTGGCCATGAATCCCTGAACTATTTTCTCACAAGTAAATCATTAATACAGTCTAATCCTCAGTACACAAACTATTTGTGATACAAACCTGGGCTCTTTTTTCTCTAAGCTCTTGCTGTTGCAATCTCCTTTTTTCTCGTTTTTCCTGCAATTTTTCTACTTCTTTCACACAATTAGATTTCCTACGTGCTGAAAGAAAAAGATGAGCTTAGGGTGTATAGTTTTCATTTTTAGCGTACTGTACTTACACTCAAAAATTTTATGTATAATTTCACCACATAGACACAAAAAAGGTACACAGTGACAAAGCATGCCTGTAACAACTATGTAAGCTCTACTTATGAGCTGTTGTATCAAAATTAGGAACAAGACAAATGAAAAGTCCAGAAAAATGACTCAAACATATTGATACATGTCATCTCTTGGTTTAGAATCAAGATCTTTGAATTGCAAAGATCAAAGAGCACAAAACTTTCTTCTGAAACATCTGCCATCTGCCCAGAATTCAAACTCAAAGCAATTGAAACACTGTTAGAATTTCACAAATTTTTTTTCTCCAAAATATACATTTAAAAATCCAATTAACAGACTAAACTAAAATGAAAACTGCAATCAAGTCTGTAATGAAACTGATATTATGTGGGGACTGATAAGGATGACCAAGAGAGAATACATGTATGCCTAAAATGACTGAATCCTTGATACGTAATTTACATACAAGGGGGTCCAAATTCCTTTTTTGCAGCTTGAACTGGAGATATATCTGAAACACTACCATTCTGTTGTGCAGAAGAAGACTGTTCAGGAAGCTGACTAGGCCGTGCACGTGCAGAACCAACCACTGCAAGTAAAAATATTTTAAATTCAAAACAGAAAATTAGTAAAACTAACTTTGGTATAAGGAAGAGACATCTCAAAAAAACTCACGCTTAAAAGTTACATCAGTGAATTGCCAAGTTTTCTATTTACATACACTGTATTTCATTTATACACATATAAATCAGTTCTGCTTAATAAACTGACACAAACTAAAAAAGGATTTTAATGTAAAACATGCAGACTTTAGTTTTAAAAATGTAATTTTAACCCCAAAACTCAATCTTAATAATTCACATAAAAACAAAGCCAAGTTTGATTTTTAATAATCATTTAAAAAATATATATGTGAAACCCTCTCCATGTCTTATGATTTCAGACTGCAAAGGAATCCTCATAAAACATATGTATGGAATATAAATTTTAAATGTGTTCTCACTTTTTAAAATTCACACTATTTAAACACACAGAAAAGAAAAATGTCCTTCAACCCTCCATATATTCCAAATCCCACTCTTTGCAAATATGCAAATCTTCAGCAAAGAATTTCCCAGTATGGATATTATAAAGGTGGAAAAAGGATAAGAAATGAAATATAAAATTTTATATACGAATATAAATTTTCACAAGACTCAAAGGATAACATTTAAACAGAAGGACTTTCCCTCTACTTTTAATCCCTTGAATACTTCTGTCTGTCCTGCCCCATCTCCCACACAGAGAAAAACATCACTGTTAGAAAGGATAATTTTGAATTGCTAAATAGTAGAAAAGAAACTATGTTTTTTATCTCATGGATAATCTCATAATACTATCCTCCAACCTGCAAATTATGGAGTAAACTGGATGACATATTTCATGGAGTTCCACATTCATCATACACATTTTTAAAATCATTATTTGATATTTTTGACATTATTGTGTTCGGAAACCAAGAAGATGTCAATTTTAAAACTAGCTACATAAAGTTTAAATGAAGAACATCCCTGAGGGTAATGCTTTTGATTTACTTTTTCAGGGACACAGTAAAAGTCAGCAGACAAAATGAAGAAGATAAATTTTTATTTTACCTCTATTATCTCTTGGCGGAGGATCATTCTTAATTGCTGCCACAGTCCGTCGATTCTATAAAATAAAAAATATTTATTTTATCAAAATAATATAATGATAGGGCGGTGCCCATAGTTCAGTGGGTCGGGGCACCAGAGGCTGGCAGGTTTGAACCCAGCCCAGGCCAGCTAAACAATGACAAACTGCAACAAAAGAATAGCCAAGAGTTGTGGCAGGCGCCTATAGTCCCAGCTACTAAGGAAGATGAGGCAACAGAATCGCTTAAGCCCAAGAGTTTGAGGTTGCTGTGAGCTGTGACACTCTACCGAGGATGACATGGTAAGACTGTATCAAAAAAAAAGATAAAAATATATACAATAATATAAAACTAAATGAAGAACTATTATCTTCTAAAGACTTACCACTAATGCTATCAATATTCAAGTTTCTTTATATGAGGTATTTTTTCCTCCTACCCTCCAAAAATATTCAGGCATTAACACAAGCCAAATACTGCTTTAAGGACTTTCTTTACAACAACTCTATGAGGCAATTACCACTGCTATTCCCATTTCATAGATGAGAAAACTGAAGCAGAGAAATTAAACTCCTTCACTGTAATTTGTATGATATTTTTAATCACCATGCTATTCCACCAAAACCACTTAATAAATAGTTATCAGGAAGTAAACCATAAAATATTTGTTCTAGATAGCCAAGAATTCCTAATTAAAAGGAAATATCAGAATACTATGAAATGTATATTGGCATAAAAGGGTTTCATTAGAGTTGGACAGCAAACTTTTGGTCATATTATTCACTTAATAAGATTTCATTTTATTCACACCTAAGGAAAAAAAACATATCAAATAATGCCACTCTGGATGCACATTCAAGTCAAATGGATACTATTAAAAGGACTTTGATGCTATGGCTTCCCCTGAGATAAAACAAAATTAAACCTCTGGGAATGGGGCTCATAAATCAGTATTTTAAGAAATTCTCCAGGTATTTTTGTATAGCAAGTATTGCTAATGACATACCAAGAAGAATAAACTGTGAAGATCTTCCAAGGTTTTGAAGCCAAATATGAAAACAGTCTATTTACAACTGGTAATAATGACCTCTAAGCAGTGACTCACACCATGATTAAACACACATGAATTGAGTATCGCCTTCATGTACATGTACGTTGTTTACAAAACAGAATATTTTGTTGGTATTGTTTAGCTTCTATCATACTGTATGTGAATGCTTATTACATCCCGTCTGTGAGATACTGATTTCACGTAGGCTAAAAGCCATGTCATTTATCTTTGTGTTTTGTCTAGCACAGTACGTGGCACAATGCAAAAACAATCAATAAATGCTTCTTGAACTGAACACAAAGAACTGCAGATTCAACAACTTTGTGGTACTATCTTGTTTAAACCAAGTTGTACTTTTCTTTTTTGGAGACACAGTCATGCTCTGTTGCCCAGGCTGTTGCCAGTGTAGTGGTATCATCAAAATTCACAGCAACCTCAAACTTGGAGGCTCAAGGAATCTTTCCATCTCAGCCGCCCAAGCAGCTGGAACTACAAAGCGTACCACCACACCTGGCTAACTTTTCTTATTTTTGGTACAGATAGGTCTTGCTATGCTGCTCAGGCTTGTCTCTAACTCCTGGGCTCAAGAGATTCACTGACCATAGCCTCCTGAAGTACTAGGAATATAAGATATTAGCCACAGTGTCCAGTCAGAGTCGTATTATATTTTGATACAATACAAAATTTTAATAGTGAAAGGGTGAAGTACTAGGTATATAAGGTATTAGCCACAGTGTCCAGTCAGAGTTGTATTATATTTTGATACAATACAAAATTTTAATAGTGAAAGGGTTTTGAGAGAATGGAAGAGGAAATATCTTTAAAGACAATAAAAACAGGCTCGCCGCCTGTGGCTCAAGCGGCTAAGGCGCCAGCCACATACACCTAAGGTGGCAGGTTCGAATCCCCAGCCCGGGCCCGCCAAACAACAATGATGGCTGCAACCAAAAAATGGCCAGGCATTGTGGCAGGCGCCTATAGTCCCAGCTACTTGGGAGGCTGAGGCAGGAGACTCGCTTGAGCCCAGGAGTTGGAGGTTGCTGTGAGCGTGATGCCATGGCACTCTACCCAGGGGGATAGCTTGAGGCTCCGTCTCAAAAAAAAAGAAAAAGACAATAAAAACAATGTGCTTTTAACTACGTAAAGATAAAATTGCTAGGGAAGACACAGCATGGTTTATCTTCACAGGTAACAGGTAAATTACACACTATCATTTTCCATCTTTCTTTAACATAAACAGCAAAATTTTCATTTCAAAAAACTCTCAAGGTTGGTATTAATAATAAACAGCTATAATTCCTTTGTCAAAGTCATATATACTCATCCACAAACACTAAAAAACAAATGGTTTTGACTCCTATCTCCTAAAAAGCTATTAAGTTTTAGGAAAAATCCTAATCAGACAAGTAAATTCTAGGATCTTTTCTAGTAACTATCCTAACTGCGATTAAACGATCTGAATCCTTTAAAGTACTTAGGTGTAATACACAGATATGGATAGCAGAAAGAATGAAAGTTTTTTTTTTTTTTTAAAAGCAAATTAATCAATACTCTTCACAGCCTTCCAATTTCAAACCAGAATATACACACACCTACCATACATACCCTTGTCTGAACTTTCATCACTGACCTTTACAATTTTATTTACTTTGGCTGAGGATGTTGGAGGTGGAGGTGTTTCTGGACTGGGTTCGATGTCTTCATCTGGCACAAGGTCAGGGTTAAGTGAAAAGATGCTCTCCAGGTCAATCTGTTTATAAAACACAGCATATATTTTGAGATGTAATTTAACAATTAACCTCTTATTGTTCTAGTAAACTGACATAAGGTGAGTAACTCTGAGATGACTGTAGCCTAATGAATGTCAGTGCTTGCAAACTAGATTATATAAAATTATAATACACATAGTTAAAGAATCTCTCTTAAAATAGCATTTTATAATCTTGACTATATAAACTGCAAACAACAGAGTGACCAAAAGAACCACATAATTAACTGTTAAACAAGTTTCAAACTATACAATCTGGTTAAAACAGTATAATTTTCATCTAATAGGTTTGACACATGTAATCATGTAAGATACATAAAAGGATCCTATCTTCCTTTGAAAATTTTTAATCATTTCAAAATTTTTCAAAGAAAGATTATAAGAATACTGCACTACATAAAACTATATTCTTTTCTGCTATATTTCACATTCAGAATTTTGATTGGAGGACTAGAAATAACTTAAGTCATACCTCTTTGCCTTTTGTATCTCCATTTTCTATCCATTCAACAGTTACACTTTCATTATCTTCATTTAAAGATGTTACCATTGCTTGATGTATTCGGCCTAAGAGAGAATAAAATACAAATTTTTTAAATACCATGAATCATGGCATTCCTAAACACTGTCAAATACAATTTTATAAGTGCTCACTCTCTTTCTCCCCGCATAGATACATTTTTTAATGATGCTACCTCTCCTTACAAGGGATATACATAAAAGTCTGAGGATTAGACAATGAACTTTATCCATGGGACCATAAATCAACTTGCCACTTGTCAAGTCCAGGAACCCAAGAAATTTAATTGAGACCAAATGCTTATTTTCAGTATATATGATAAATGGTTACACAGGGACATGGAATGCAATTAAATAGATCTAATCATTACTGTGAGTCAAAAATGACTCTGGAACAAAGAATGAAAATTCATAAAGCAATCTTTTTTCTTTCTTAACATGGAATTTCATTCTGTTGCCCAGTTTACAGAGCCATGGCCTCAGCCTAGCTCACAGGAACTTGAAACTCCAAGGTTCAAGAGATCCTCCAGCCTGAGATTCATTCCCAAGTAGCTGGGACTCCAGGCACCTGCTACAACATCCAGCTAATTTTTCTATTTTTTGCAAAGCCAGGGTCTTACTCTTGCTCAGACAGGTCTTGAACTCCTGAACTCAAAGAATCATCCCACAGTGGCATCCCAGAAGCTAAGATTACAGGTTATAATCCACTGCACCTGGCTCACAAAGCAATTTTTAATACTATACTGATATAAAACACTTTTGACTTAAAAATTAGTTTTTATCATACATTGTGCATACTGATAAAATTATTTTAAAATTAAAAATCTGAGTCTAGGGCAGCGCTTATGGCTCAGTGAGTAGGGCACTGGCCCCATATCCCAAGGGCGGCAGGTTCAAACCCGGCCCCGGCCAAACCGCAACAAAAATATAGC
Source organism: Otolemur garnettii (assembly GCF_000181295.1). NCBI lineage: Eukaryota > Metazoa > Chordata > Mammalia > Primates > Galagidae > Otolemur > Otolemur garnettii. The sequence goes on from NW_003852400.1 coordinate 35,546,616, forward strand.
CAGGTGTTGTGGCAGGCGCCTATAGTCCCAGCTACTCCGGAGGCTGAGGCAAGAGAATCGCCTAAGCCCAAGCAAGAGCCAGAGGTTTCTCTGAGCTGTGATGCCACAGCCATCTACAGCGAGCGATAAAGTAAGACTCCATCTCAAAAAAAAAAAAAAAGAAAAGAAAGAAAGAAAAAGGGGGAAAAACAGAAATCTGAGTCCAAAAAGGTCAAGACATGCTGATTTAAAATGGTCTCTTCTAGGGCGGCGCCTGTGGCTTAGTGAGTAGGGCGCCGGCCCCATATACCGAGGGTGGTAGGTTCAAACTCAGTCTGGCTAAGCAATTAAAAAAAAAGGTCTCTTCTATATGCTGCCCTATCCAAATCTATTCTATTCCTTACTTTCCCTAACTACTCCAGACTTACCATCCATAGAGAAGATATTATAGATAATGTATCGAACTTGTTTTCCCCCTTAATAGATTTATGGATCATATACATGTTCTCTGTTAAATAACTACAGAGCTAATTATTTGTAATTGTTATAGCATATTCCATTGTTTATCGTAACTTATTTAATAATACTTATTGATGGTCCCTTTGATAGATGCAAATTTGTACTATTGTAAATACTGCAATGAATACTATTGATTATTTGTGATTATGCACTTGTCAGATTTCCTTATGACAAATTCCTAGAAGCAGACAACAAAATAATATACAAAAAACACATTTTTAAAAACACATCTATATCTTCAATATGACCTAATAAAATGCTGAACATATAGCATTTTCATATGTATTTCTTCAATGAAATCCTTGGGTGTATCTATCTATAATTTCCTTTAGGGCAATTTAGTTCTTTAAATATCTAAAAACAGAAATACAGTATATAAGCAATTTTATCATAATAATGTATAAAATAACCTTAAAGAAAATATGGGTACTATAATAATTTGTTAAGTATTATTATGTATAAAGTTACTATGAATCATCACCTTTTCTGTAAGGGCTCAAATAAAAATTTGCAGAAGTTATAAATGAATTAAAAAGTCCAATACTGAGTATGTAAATAATCTATGATATACTGGTGCTGCTTTGTTTAAAAACTAAAACAGAAACTAGTAATCTTTCCATGACAGTATGTATAGACTTATCTATAAATTTTAAGCACCACATAGCATTCCATAAAAGGGATGTATCACAATTTAACTTTATTAAAAGTAATTTTAATTGTTTCCAATGGTTTGCCATTAAAAGATGTTGCACTAAACATGTAAACATAGGGGAGAGTGTTCCCATAAATGAAATTTCTAGAAGCAGAATTAACAGATCAAAGAAATTGAAATTGATGGATATTTCCAAGTTACCCTTCATTTACATTCTCATCAGTGAGACCTATTCCTCCAAATTCTTATCAACACTGAACATTATCAGTCTAAAATTTTTACCAATCTAATGAATCAGATCTTTCTTTAACATATTATTTTTTAAGCCTGAATATGTCAGATACAAGTTCATTTAGTCTACACTGGTCCATTTAATAGTAACAAAAATGCCTATGAAGTAGATAGCTCCATTTTAAAGATGAGAAAACTAAAGCCCAAGATCACATAAAGTAGCATGGATTAGAACCTTGGTCAAATTGTAAAAGCACTCCCTATTTATCACTGTATTTCTCTACCCGCTACAATTTTAAGCTGATGAAGATCCCTGTGTGGCTTACAGTCCAGCATTCCTATAAAAATTGATAAACTACAACAAAGATCCTCAACGCTCATTGTGCACCCGACATTCCTAGCAAGTTTTTACAAAATAAAATGACAATGCCTGCCCCCAGATAGTGAGTCAATTCTTACTAACTTCACTGCTGTCACCTTAATGCAAGCTACCAATGCACTGTACTTGGATTACTGTGGTCCTCTCCCAACTAGACTCCCTGCTACCAATCCATCTGCCCTTCTGTCTATTCTTCAGAGTAGCCAAAATATTTCCAGTCGAAACTAAGTCAGGTGCTACTCCTTTGCTGAAAACCTTCCAATGGCTCCCCATTTCAAACAAAGTAAAAGCCAAAGTCCTTTCAATGGTCTTGTAATGGCCTACAACAAAGCCCCACATGACCTGACCCCTCATCATCTGTGACCTAATTCTTCCCTTACCAGAGCAGCAACTCTCTTTTTCAACTGACCTGACTTCTGTCTCACAATATACCACCTCCAGCCCTAACCCTCAACCCCAAAAGATAAGTCAAACAAAGACTTAAATATGAAAGACAAATGAGAAAGCAAGTAAGTAAACAGCGGTATCATTTACTAAGTGAACATTAGAAGAGAAACCAGTGCTGGAATGGAGGAAAAGAAGGGGCTAGAAAATAGTGGAAGGGTTCAAAATGGAGAGGCTTAAAGAATGGGAATTAGATAACCTTTACTTTAGACGTGATTTGGAGAAATTAGGTAAATAATCACTATAAGTGGTATCCCTCATTTGGGTCCTGTAGGCACAACAGTCAAGTTTTAAGCCTGGATGACTGGGAGAAATGACATACTTTATCCTAAGGCTCAGTGGTTAACAGGGATCATGAATGCATGAATTTTAATAATATTAGGCAGGATTGGAAGTATCTTCCCCAGAACTTGTGACAATCTTCCCACATGGCTCTTCAAATACCATCCCATTTCTCTGTTCTATCTTCACTAACTCATTGCCCTTAGACTCTCTGATTTCCCATTTACTTTATTGGGAATTGTATCAAATATACTTCAACACCTAGAAAAAATATTAGAGCAAACATCTCTGTATCTGCCAGAAGCCAGGTCAAGAAACAACACTCATAAAACATGTTCTCCTCTTTAATTTGAATCTTTTTCTCCTCTTTTCTCCTCCCAAGAGGGAATCCCTACCCTTACATGTTCTAGCACTTCTTTATGGTTTTACCACCTATCATTGTAAAACAGATATATACAAAATCTGAGTAATATGTAAACGGATTAACACTACTTTTAGACATTTTTTTTTTTGCTCAATACTATTTTGCAGGGTTCATTTTTATTGTATGTAGTTACTGTAATATATAAAATGTACATAACTCATTTTTTCTACTATATAGTGTTTCACTGCATGAATATGCCAAAATTTGTTTACCTATTCTACTGTTGGTACACAATGAGTTGTTTTATACATTTCTCTATCAGGAAAAATGATGCTATACATGTGCAGGGTACAACTGTGCAAAAAATTTTCTCGGATATACACCTACAATAAAAGAAGAAATACAGAATAACAAAATATGCATACATAAAACTTCTAGTTAGCCATATTTCCTATTTATAGTGGCTATACCTGCAATGATTTGCAAGCAACTGCTAACAATTACTCCACATCCACAATACTACTTAATATTTATCAGATTTAATGTATTGTATTGTGGTTAATTACTGTGATTTAATGACGTAGTGGCTATTTTTGTGCTTGTTGGCTATTCAGGCCTTTTGAAGGTCTTTTTCTTACTACTTCCCTATAGAAATTCTCTACATTTTCTTGGTATTAACCTTTTTTAATACATACTGCATATATTTTCTCCATTTTCCTTATGGAGTCTTTTGATGAATTTTAGTTCTTAATTTTAATGTAGTCAAATATATATTTTTCCATTATATATAATGGATTTTTTGTTGTGTTATAAAATTCTTCCTGAGACTGCAATCATTAGTTTCTTACCTTTTCTTATAAAGTTTTACAAAGACTTTCACATTCAGGACTTTAATCTATTGGTATTTTGATATCTGTATAACATAACCCCATTTCCCTTTTTCCCCCTATGTAAAAATAAATTATTCTAGTACCAGTTCCCAAAAAGCCCTTCCTTCCTCTACCTACCTGTCATGTTTCAGCCATACACATGAGTCTATTTCTTTATACCTGAACCAAAATTATACTGCCTTAATTACTACTATAGATTTACTCATCAATGTCTTTGCCATGAGGCAGAATAACCCTCCCACCTTACTGCTCTTTAAGAGTTTCTTTGATCTTCTTGCCTTTTTGTATGTCTGTATAAATTTTAAAATCATCTTGTCAAATTCCAACACCAACTAAAGTAGGGTCCTCAAACTTTTTAAACAGGGGGCCAGTGCACTGTCCCTCAGACTGTTGGAGGGCCGGACTATGGGCCCCTGGACGAGTCGGCTGCTAAGCAGGATAGACAGCGGTGGCAAAAACACCCGGTGGGCCGGATAAATGTCCTAGGCGGGCCACATGTGGCCTGCGGGCCATAGTTTGAGGACTCCTGAACTAAACTAACAACAATAAAACACTACCTGTAGGGATTCTGAGTGGAAGTGCATTGAATACTTCGTTCTGGATTTTTACATCTTTGATTAAGAGTGGTACTGGCCAATAATTTTCCTTTCTTTTACTAACCCTATTAAATTTTAGCATCATGGTTAAGCTAGACTCACAAAATTATTTTTTATGTCAGGAGTTCTCCCTTTCCATACTCTGGAATGTGTTAAATTAGAATTATTTGAACTTTGAGTGTTTGGTAGGCACTGGTTAAAACCATCTTTGTTTGGGGTATTATTTGTGGGACGATTCAATTTCCTTAAAAATTACAGAATTATTGTTTTCTATTCTTGACTATTTTGGATATTATATTTTTCTAGGAATTTTATATACGTTTTCACATTTTTTACATAGTTACATAGTTTAATGCTTATGACATCTGTAATGTCCATTTTTTGATTTCTAATTTTCTAACTATTTTCTCTCAATCTCATCTGTGATTTGTCCCATTTTGTCTTTTCTAAGAGTAAATGTGCTTTTGTTGAGCCTTTTTATTATGAGCTGTCAAATACTTAATTTCTCTTATCATTATTATTTCTTTCCTTCAACTTACTTTGGGCATATATCTTTATCCTTTCTTTTTTCCTAATAACCAATTAAAGCTGCACATCTCTCTCCAAGAACTTCACTGGCAGCATCTTTTAAGTTTTCATATGATTTTTCATTGTAATTGTTCACTTCCCCGACTTTTCTGATTTTCCTTGTGATTCTTTAACTCATGAGTTATGTAGAAGGTGTTTCTCAAAATCCAAAAACATGGGAGTCTTCTAGGTATCTTGTTAATGATTTCTAAAGGTAAGACACTTGACTAATTGGAACAAAGGCACAAATAACTGGTATGACTTTCCCAGTGTACAGTGGCTGAATCTTACTGTATATCTATCTTAATTATGCTGGACTGCCCCATCGATGGAACATTTTCTATAAACCTAGCTCCAGGGAACAAATCACAGCATTTTTTTATTTTTTCTAAAGCAGCATCTTTATTTAAAGTGGAGTCATACAAGTCCTTGTCTTTCAAACAGTAAACCTGATTCTGATCCTTTTTTTTTGTTTGTTTTTCTGATCCATTTTTTGTTAAGTCTCTTTCTCCCCCATCATTTTATGGGAGCCAACTTTTGCCATCCTTGCCCCCTTCTGGTCCATTTCTGCTCCATGATTTGATATTTGAGCTCAACTATGTTTTTTCAGTTTTCTCTTATGTTTTGGGGGGCAAAAGGACACCAACACATGAAACTTATTGTAGTGTTGATCAAAAGTCTCAATCTATTTTTTAAGCCATGTATCATAATCATATAAAACGGGAGTCATATCTAAAACTTTGTTTACATTATTAAATAAAATCAACACTATTTCAATAACTTATAGTTTTTACAGTTCCATATTCTTTTCAATTATTATGGGTACATAATAGTTATGTACAGGTTGCACGTACCCTATATCTTTATAGGGTACGTGTGAAGTTTTGATACAGGCATACAAGTGAATTAATTAAATCAAGGCAATTGAGGTATCCATCACCTCAGGCGTTTAGCATTTCTTTGTGTTAGGAACATTCAAAATCCCACTGTTCTATTTATTTTACAGTACACCCTAACTTATTCTTGATTATAGCCACTTTGTTGTGCTACTGAATACTGTTCATTCTGTCTAACTACCTAACTATATTTTTTTACCTATCAACCATCTCCACTCTAACACTCCCTCCCCCTGGTTTCAGCCTCTGGTAACATTCTTCTCTCTTATCTCCTTGAGATCAACTGAAAAACTGTAATTTTTTAAGACTTAAAATCTAGAGTTTTATTTCAATCTACTATAAATATAGAGAACAAAAATAACATCTGCTAAGGACAAAGCAGAAAAATATAAAGTGTTTGGGAAAGTATAGGCAAACACTGCAGGATACCTCTCCAATCATTTTCCCAATAGCAGACCTCTTGGTTTTTAATATCCAAACCTCATAAAATGTATGTCAATGCAGGATTCTTTGGCGAGTATTTACATAAGAAAAGATTTATATTTGTATGTGCCAAAACTCAATTAGCATGTTTTTTTAATTTCTTATAGCATAACTATGTACATTAATGCAATCATGGGGTACAGTGTGCTGTTTTCATATACATTTTGAAATACTCTCATCAAACTGGTTAACATAACCTTCATGTAGCATGCTTTTTTTTTTTTTGAAAAAGAGTCTCACTGTAGTCCTCCGTAGAGGGCTGTGACATTACAGCTCACTGCAACCTCAAACTCTTTAGGCTTAAGCAATTCTCTTGCCTCAGCCTCCTGAGCAGCTAGGACTACAGGAGCCTGCTACATCATCCGGCTATTTTTTGGTTGCAGTTGTCATTGTTGTTAGCAGGTCCGGGTCAGTTCGAACCCGCCAGCCTGGTGTACATGGCCGGCACCCTAACCACTGAGCTATGGGCACCGAGCCTCAGTTAGCATTTTATTTTACTTTAAGAGATTGGGTCTATACTGTCTCCCAGACTGAAGTTTAGTGGTGTGATCATGGCTCACTGTCGCTTTGAACTCCTGAGCCCAAGGTATCCTCCCTGCCTTTGCCTTCCAAGCATGGAGGACCAGAGGCAATGCCACCAGACATGGCTAATTTTTAAAAACATATTGTAGAACACCATCTTGCTATGTTGTGCCAGGCTGGTCTCCAATTCAAGTCACCCTCCTGCTTCAGCATCCCAAAACCCTAGGGTTACAGGCATGAGTTATGAAAACCGTGTAAGAAAAGTTCTGAGTTACAGTACAAATAATAATTAATAGACTTTCAGAATCACATATAGATTTTTTTAAAAGTCATGCCAAGAATCAAAGTGATACAAAAACATAGGCACAGGATGATGCTTTAAACATACTCAGTATAAGCCATTTACTGACATAGTCTGCTTGTCCCAAATGTATGTCCATAGTCTCTCATATTTACTTAGCCGTTTTGCTCAGTGTTGAGGGTCCCCAAATATTTAATATTATAAATGTTAAAGAAAACACTGGGAATGGGCCAAAAGGCAATGACAATGGAAGGTAAGATTTTACTACATATAAATCTTATTTACTAAACATATTGTTTACTGATCAAGCAACATATTTTACTAATATATAGGCAATTCATAGTGTCAATTACATTTCTGAATTTGGTTAGAGAGTCCACATTGATGATAAAAACACTGTAATTTTTTCCCACTTAAAATAAAGGTAGATAGGCTTCCCATCAGTATTTTCACATACAACATCTAATTTTTAGGAACAATTTACTAACCTTAGATGGGACATGACTGTGTATTTCGTAAAAACAGGTTTCTGCTACTGAGAATAAGATTTTCAAATATATTAAACAGTAGTAATTCTCAGAAGAAAAATAAGGTCTATACTTAGTCATTCAACCTAAAAAATTTCTATATGGTTCAATGTAATAGAAAAGTAAATTTAACCTCAAATTCAGACAAATATTAAGACAAATTGATTTTTTTTTCTTTGAGACAGGATCTTTCTCTGTACCCAAGCTAGAGTGCACTGACATCATCATAGCTCACTGCAACCTCAAACTCCTGGGGTCAAGTGAGTCTCTTACTCTCTGAGACCACAGGTATACACCACCATGTCCAACTAATTTTTCAATTTTTGTAGAGAGAGGTCTCAGCTCCCTTTGGCCTCCCAAAGTGCTAGGATTTTAAAATGTAAGCCATTGCACCTAGCCACAAATGATGTTTTTTAAAAAGAAAAACCCCACTAATGACAATACAAGAACATACACCCAAATTTAAGCCCTAGTGAACAAAATAATAAATACCTAGCCTTTATATTTCAGAAATTTCTAATCTTTAAAATTAAGTTGGTTACTTAAGATCAGTATTAGTACTATTTAATTTGCCATAAAAGCTCATATATTTATTACGCTGTCAAAAACAAGCTTCACATGTTGACAATTGCCTTTTGGTCTCTGAAAACAGGATCCTATTATATGTTCTCTAGTTCGCAGCTGAATTCACAGCAGCTGTGAGGCTAAGAAATGCCAGCATCCAATTAGGCTGGCATAAACCTTGTCTAGCATCTAAAGTATAATTTGGTTGCAAATGTAGGCGACAAGAGCCAAAATAAATCAGCCAAGAATACTAATAAAATTTCATTACAAGTATTTAAAAGTCAGAATATTTAAAATCTAGCAAATATATCTATTTTATTAAAAGTATATGGTAGTAGAACAGTAAGGCAAAATATGAAAAAGCAACTATCAATTCTTTTCAGACACAAGCAGTTTTTTAGACAGTTGCAGCTGTTTGTGACATACCTAGGATTACAACTGTTTTTTTTCCATTTCTAATTATTTAAATAATAGAGTTGAGGTATGCAAGAGTATACCTATGACAAGTCTTCCCTCAAAGTGAACATTATTTTTATTAATTCCCCTTGAGATGTTTCTAGAACATTTTCTTTCTACACTTTTAAAATATTAAAACCTTAGTAAAAATGTTAAAACCTAAACATGTAAAAACACTACTAAAATAGTAACGATAAAACTTCAATTCTAAGATTGTTTATAATGGCAAATAATCTTAGGGTTTTCAAACCCTTTGAATTTGTTATAATCTGTTATTGTTAAGTACAATAAATTCTAAAATGTAACAAAAACCAATGCTTTATAATACATTAAAATGTAATCTTAAAAATGGTACCTATGCTTTGAAAAAACTAGTATCACTGGTGGTTCATGTGTATATAGATACCCCTGTAATGAAAAGTAACAGAAAAATCTCACTTATATGCCAATAAATTTTACAGTTCTTTAGTGCATCCTTGAAAAAGCTTCCAGTAGGCAGCGCCTGTGGCTCAGTGGGTAGGGCGCCAGCCCCATAAACTGGCCCCAGCCAAACTGGGGCCAGCCAAACTGCCTGCCTGGCCCCAGCCAAACTGCAACAAAAAATAGCTGGGCGTTGTGGCATGCACCTATAGTCCCAGCTACGCAGGAGACTGAGGCAAGATAATCACCTAAGCCCAGGAGCTGGAGGTTGCTGTGAGTTGTGATGCCACAGTACTCTACCAAGGGTGATAAAGTGAGACTCTGTCTCTTAAAAAAAAAAAAAAGCTTCTAGCAATCCCTTCAATTTTCAATTGTAATACCACTGCATAATTTGAAAGGATTTGAGGGGTAGACTTTAAAAAATATGCCAATTAAATCTAGTTACCTCCTTCTGCATCTGTCAAGCAGTAACTAAGAAGGAAAACATGCACAAATATCCATTCTGAGAACAAAGAAGTAAATATTACTCTGAGTTATAAATTCACATAGCAGACCAAGTGCCTGACAGAACAATATTGTTTCCAGAGGGTGAGTAGTACATATGCTTACTCAAAGTAGTTGGTAAACAGACATCTGAAAGAACCACTTTTTCCCAAGTCAGTCCCTACCAGAAGAGAATCCTGATAAATTATCTTAGAACACAGTGACCTCAAAACTTTTGCCACTTCATATCAAGTGATTGACAAAAATCTGTTTGATTAGTTACTCATTTTCTTCAATACCAAATATATAAAATGTTGATTCCAAACAATTATATAGTATTTAGTTATTAGAACCAAGCATTGGTGTAGGATATAAGTTAAAAAATTTGAATGCATCTTTTCAAGTAAAATCATAGCAAAATATGTTATGTTAATTAGCTTTTGTTGTCTACATTTGTTTTAAGATTGGACTTTTAAAACAGACACAATTTCTTTAACTTATTAAAAGAAGTCTAAAAGGATGCACCTTCAAGAATATTAATATAATGATCTACTATCACATAACAATAAAATTAGAAAAAGTTGAAAGAATAGATATTGCCAAATGCTGCATTGAGAGTACTAAACATGTCAAGGATGCTACCAAAAAAAAACCTCATTATTTAGAAAAATGGAAGACACAGTTAACTATACCGTAATATTCATACATTATACCTTGGTTTTGCCAACTACCTCAAAGCAGCTTACAATTTATTATTTATACTCTAACAGTAAAGGTTAATCTGTTCCTAGATGCCTCTAACCAGTAAATGAGGACAGAAAGCAAGTATGGTGACCTATTGAAGATCACACAACAGATCAGTAGCAGAATCCGCAGAAGTCAAACTCTCAAACTCTGATGTTCAGGGGGTTTGGGGTAATCTAATCAGTGATGTAAAGAATCTTTGATGAAGAATACGTAAACATCCCAACTTTTTCAATAGCTTTGGTAGAACAAGAAGCCATTAGAGAAGGACAAAAATAATGCCTCAGCTGACACTGGTAACAGTGCTGTTGCTGTTTAGGAAATCCCTGGGGACTATGACTTTGCTGAACATAGAGACCTTTCTGTTCTGGTTTATGACACTTAAGATGTTATTGTTTACAACTCAATTTAAAAGTCCAAATATTTCCCTTTTCAGACTTTAAACACAAAGCTGGAATTCTGACAATAGAAGAGAAAAAAAGGGAATGACACAGCTGAGATTTTCATGAAGAAAATACAACTTAAAAATAGGGCAAACTTTATTCATATTGCATACAAACAACAAATTTTCAAATTCTTACCTCATCTATTGTTTTGAAAGGGATGTGAAAATGAATACTGCATAGTTCCTCTGGGGTGATAGGGAAACTTCAGATCTGTCGGGTTTTGTGTGGTTTTGTTTTGTGGTGCTTAAGAACCACACTGTACACTCCTAATTTGAGTAGTTATCATTTAAACTGGCCCATTATGCAGCATCTTAGAAAAGTTTCATTATGATTTAGGATAAGAATAATAAAGAAAATGTCATAATAAAGCCATGATATTGCTGAAAAGTATTAAATCACTGTAGCTTCCTAATATTACCCAGTGTTATCAGGTAGGATTAAAAAACTGTCCAAAACTACTTGTAAAGAGAACAAAAAAAGCAAAATTCTAAAATCAAGATGCAATAAGAATCTAGCTGAAGTAGTCAAGATGTAAAAAACCCCACAGCGTGAGGAAAAAAATTAAGTTCATTAACAAATTATGTTTATCAACTAAATATATTTCAACACATACCCTTAACTAAAGGCTAGTTTTCATACCTATATTCTCTTAGGTGACAGGATATCTAATATGTATTTTTATTCATTTGTTAAAGAATAAAAGATTTGTTATCTAAACTACAACAGACTTTTACAGTGATGTTGTTGAAACAGTATGTTGCTGATAGTCCAAAATTTTGAGGAACTCCCTTTCACAGACATTCCACTGAATATACTGAGCAATGCCATTTAAATGTTCCCTGGCTCACATTCTTTACTCAAAAGAGAATTCCATACCAATACAGCAGGGTTATTCAGTGACTTTTCATATAGCTACACGTAAATATCATCTTCTCTTTGGCTTACAAACATCCTATCAAGAGATAGAGATTTTATGTGATGTTTCAACGGTTAGCACAAAGTCACTACTTCCCCCAGGAATTTGCCATCACAACCTCTGCTCCACTCTATCTATGGAAGCCTATTACAGCAGTGGCGCTGAGCCACGGTAATTTTTACTTTCAATGCCAGGTTAGTTTGGGCTAGAAGAATAGGTGATCATTCCTTAAACCCTTTAGCACTAGAGTAAAATGTGGAATAGGCAATCTAGTGAGGATAGAGTGTAAGGGCCACAAATACGAGGGGAATCACTAAAGCTGTGAATTGAGAGAAAGGGTAAAAGCAGATTTTGAGGTTAGTTTTATATGTTGTAAGTTTGAGATATCTATATCCAGCAGAGATATGTGGGAGACCCTTGGGTTGGATATACTGGAGATGGTCCAACCTAAAGATAAAAGCTTGGTGCCTGTAGCTCAGCGGCTAGGGCACCAGCCACATACACTGGAGCTGGTGGATTCAAATTCAGCCCAAGCCTGCCAACAACAATGATAACTGCAAACAAAAAATAGCCAGGCATTGTGGTGGGCACATGTAGTCCTAGCTACTTGGGAGGCTGAGGCAAAAGAATGGCTTATGCCCAAGAGTTTAAGGTTGCTGCAAGCTGTGACTCTATGGCACTCTACCTAGGGCAACAGCTTGAGACCCTGTCTCAAAGAAAAAAAAAAGAGAGAAAAGCTTGGGCACAGTCAACATATAAATCACACATTCTCAGCAGGGATAATACTACCCTTAAAAAGAGTGAAAAAAGGCCTTTTAGAGAGGGAGATCATATTATAATGGTTTATGGCCCACCAAAGGACCACAACACATCAACAGATACACAATAATTTCACTGTAAAGGGTTGATTAGGAAAAAAAGGCAAAAAGGCCCTGTGGGCAGAATAATAAAGGTTTGCAAAATGCTGATATAGACAGTATTTAAGGCAATCAAAGTGGATGTGTCCATCACGAAAGTAAAGGTAGAAGTCTCTAGTCTTCAAAGTATGGTATAGTCATCAGGGAGACAATGAGGTACTGGCAAGATTAAGAAACTACCAGAGGCTCAGCGCTTGTGGCTCAAGTGGCTAAGGCGCCAGCCACATACACCTAAGGTGGTAGGTTCGAATCCACCCCAGGCCCGCCAAAACAACAAAGACGGCTGCAACCAAAAAATAGCCAGGCGTTGTAGCGGGTGCCTGTGGTCCTAGCTACTTGGGAGGCTGAGGCAGGAAACTCGCTTGAGTCCAGGAGTTGTTGGAGGTTGCTGTGACCTGTGATGCCACAGCACTCTCTCTACCCAGGGGGATAGCTTGAGGCTCTGTCTCAAATAAATAAATTAATTAATTAAATAAAGAAGCTACCAGAGAAAAAGAAAAGCCAGGAGAGTAGTGCTAGAAGCCAAGCAGAGGAGGTGTTCCAAAAAGAGAGAATAAATTAAATGTGTCAGATCAAGTAAAATAACAGCAATACCTATAACTGAGAGTAGGGTCAAGAGAAACAACAGCATTCCAATATGAAAGACTGTCCAATCCACAGCCCATGGGCCAAAGGCAGGTTCTGTGAGGACTTTTTTTGCTTATTTGTGATCACAGATACTACAAAAATTATGCACAGATTTTTTTCTTTCTTTCTTTTGCTCATCAGCTTCCGTTAGAGTTTGTGTATTTAATGTGGCCTAAGACAACTTGTTCTTCCAATGTGTTGCGGAGAAACCAAAAGGATGGACACCCTAGTAGAGAAACTGATGATGCAGCTCAGAGAGACCTACTGAAGCGGTGATTTTAGGCAGATGAAGGGACTAGGATCTAGCACACAAGTGGAAGAAATGGGCCTAAAACAGAAATAGAAAGGAAGGCAGAATTACAGGCATAGATGCTGGTAATTGGATAGATTTGGTAGATTTGTAGTTCTTTTTTGATTGCTTGCATTTCTCAGTGGTGAATGACAAATGAGGTTATCTGCTCAGAGTGGGAGTGAGTCAAGAGCAAGTATCTTCGAGGGATGAGGGAAGCTGGTAATGTCTATGAGTTTTCTATCTTGAGAAACCTGATATTGGTGTTTCCATTAGCCAATGGAAACAGAAATATGGGGATAAAGGCAATGGATTCCATTTTTGATGAGGTTAAGATACTAGCAGAAAGTCTATGTGATATTATCTAGACAGAAGATCTGAAATCTAAGGAAAAAATATCTGCAAAGGTATTTTTCAGAAAAGTTTTTATCAAGAAAAATTTAAAACTATTAATGAAAAATGGTAAAATTATTATATATAACCAAAACCCACATTCAGCTTTACTAACTTTTAACACATGGCCAATCCAACAAAACTGGATTATTTTGAAGCAAATCCCAAATATCCTATCAATTCACCTATATTTAGCTCTGTACATACAAAGATATAATTTTATGACTTTTAAACATTACTTTCATTTTTAAGCTCTTTAATATTTTATTTGCTTTCAGAAATAGGGTCTTACTATGTAGGCCAGGTTAGACTCAAAGTGCTGGGCTCAAGCAATCCTCCCACTTTCATCTCCTGAGTATCTGAGAAAACAGGTCCCACCATGCCCAGCTAATTTTTCTAATTTTTGTGTAGAGACATCTGGTCAAGCTGATCTTGTACTTCTGACTTGAAGAGATCATCCTACTTTGTCCTCCTAGAGCGTTGAGACTACAGGTATGAGCTACCTCAGCTGGCCCAAAAAGCCTCTTCTAAGGCATTTATTTTTCTGTCTTTCCCAAATATTTCAGTAAAGCAGTATACTTTTTTAGTAAATTAAATCCCAGGCCATTGATCTGTTCTAAAATAACATTCAGAATATGATCATGAAAAAATTCAAAACATATAAAACCAACCATCTTAACCTTAGGTCAAGTTTAAAACTCTATTTCTCTAATGTATCTCCTTATGTCTGGTTTTGTGCTATGCTTTCTATGGTCTCTCTAAGTCTTGACAGATTATACCACATATACATACCTACACAGATAACAGGCAATCTCCCCTCATCCTTCTACTCTGGTAACAAAGACAGACAACATCAAGAGTAGAACTTCAATGTTCAATGCATTCCAAGGCCTAACTCATCCTATACCAAAAAACTGCAATGTATTTGCTGACAAATGCTAAATTAATTTGCTTTCCATGTTAAAAGGTTAAGAATGTTAAAACCAAGGAAGAACATATGTAAATATTTTAGATTTTACAGACCATGGAGAGGCCTAGAGAAGTAAAACATAAAAGTAGGTCTCATCTTAGTTTCTTAGCTGTAACAGGAACACAGGCAACAACAACTAGAACAAAACACATAAACTGGACTTCAACAAAATTGAAAACTTTTGTGCTTCAAAGGGTACTACCAAAAAAGAGAAAAGACAACTCACAGAATGAGAAAATATAGCAAAGCCTGTATCAGATAAGGGAGTAATATCCAGAATATATAAAGAACTTTTATATCTGGACAATAAAAATACAAAAGCACTCCAATTTATAAAGTGGACAAAGAATTTGAACAGATCTTTTCCAAAAATGACATACAAATGGTCAACAATCACATAGAAAGTAGCTCAACATCAACAGTCACAGAGAAATGCAAATCAAAATCACAATGAAATATCACTTCATATCCACCAAGATGGCTATAACAGACAAGAAGTTTTGGCAAAGATATGGAGAAATTGAACCTTCAAACATTAGTGGGAATCTAAAATGGTGTAGCCACATTGGAAAACATGATGACAATTTCACTCCTAGGAAATTTCACTCCAAGAAAACAGAAAATATATCACGTCCACACAAAAACTTATAAAGGAATGCTATTCATAATAGCCAAAAATCTGGAAACAATCCAATGACCATCAATTAATGGATGGATAAATCAAATGGAATATTGGCCATAAAAAGGAATAAAGTACTGAAACATGCTACAGGCAGTCACTGGGTTACAAACAAGAAAGGTTTATAGGTTTTTCAACTTGTATGTATACTGGATCAGATATATCAGATATATCAGATATTTACTTATTACCTGTAATAGCTTCTATTCATAAATGCAAGTTGTATGTCAGTTGGATGCTTGTATTCAGGGACTTACTGTAACAGCCTCCATTAGTAAGTAAAAGGTGTATGTTAAGTTGGACATTTATAACTTGCCTATACTACATAGATAATCTCCGAATATAGATTATGCTGAACAGCACAAATAAGCCTACAGGGTTGGAGGGGGTCTCCCTGATCACGTGCAGCACCTTCATGTCTCAAATGATGTGTACAGAGACTCTTCCAGGCATACTGTCAGCGTCTGCCTGGTGAGCTTCAGAGCCAATAAGGGTTGGAATAGCTATACTTGCAGATTTCAGTTCCCTTCCCAAAGCACCAGTCTCCCTACTCTGGCTGGGGTTCAAGTCTAGCCACCCACCTCTCATCCTGCTCACTAACACTATGCAGCTCTGAGCAACTTTTGCCTCACTCTATCCTCACTCTTATGCTCCAGAGCAAAATATTTTAATTTTAAAAATAACTTTCTTGGCCAGGCACAGTGGCTTATGCCTACAATCCTAGCACTCTGGGAGGCCGAGGCAGATGGACTGCCTGAGCTCACAGGTTGGAGACCAGCATGAGCAAGAGCAAGACCCCATCTCTAAAAATAGCCGGGCATTGTGGCGGGCACCTATAGTCCCAGGTACTTAGGAGGCTGAGGCAAGAGAATCACTTAAGACCAAGAGTTGGAGGTTGCTGTGAACTATGACACCACCGCACTCTACCAAGGGTGACAATGTGAGACTCTGTCTCAAAAAATAACTTTCTTTCCATAATTAGAAATAATGAATGACATTTTCTTTTCCTATATTGGCTATCAGAGATTAACTGTGACTTAGAACTGTAGAACTTAAATATTTTCTATTTTATGTCTGAACTTTATGAACATTATAAATAATTAAGCACATTATCTCTTATGGGCCAGTTAATTTTACCAAAAAAAAAAAAATTCTCTCAAACAAGGCAATAGAAGATAAGCAGAAAAAGCAAGCAAGCAAGCAAACAAACAAACATTCTACAGACACAGCCCAAACTTCATAATCCAAGCTAGCAAATCTAAATTGTGTTGTATGCTGTGAGGACAAGGGATGAGGAAACAGCCATTTTGTTAATAAGAAGGTAATTCACATTATATGGAAGACAAATCAGAAAAATTTATCAAAATTCCAAATATATAATTCTCTAACCCAGAGATTCTACTTCTAGGACATTCTCCTACAGATATATTCATGTATGTATAAAATGAAAGAAGTTCAAGATTATTCAATACTCCAGTATTGGCTATATATAGCTATAGATGAGGCCCAAATGTAAATATCATCAATAGAAGACTGGTTAATAAGTTGTAATACATTTAATGCAGCATAAAAAAAATGAGATTTTTATGTATTCGAAGGTTCTCCAAGATAACATTATTATTAAGTTAAAATAAAATTAAGAAGTACCAGTATGTATATAATACACCATCTGTAAGGAAAAGGTATATACAAGGTGGCCATAAAATTCGCATGCAATTTTAGATTGCACACAAACTTTATGGTCACCATGTATTTATGCATATTTATATTACATATAGATATATATACATACAAACACATTTTCTTAAAAGTGAGAGAGAAACATCTCTGCCCAAAGCCGGTAACACTGTTTCTTAAGATGGAAACTGGTACTATATCTCTATTCAAAACATGTAACAAATTTAAAGAGAAAAAATTAAAACTGTGTAATAAAAGCAACATTACACAACTTTTCATGTCATACTCTTGATGCCTAGAGGATGAACATCACAAATCAACTTTTTTTTTAATTTTAAATTTATTGTTGGGGATCCACTGAGGGAACAAGAAACCAGGTTTCATTGATTGCATTTATTAGGTAAAGTCCCTCTTAGAATAGTGTCTTGCCCCCAAAATGTGTGGCACACACCAAGACCCCACCTCCCACAAATCAACTTTTCAGAATGTCAAAACTTGAACAGAGTAGTTAAAGAGGAGCACAGCTAGTTTATTTAATCATAGTCCAGCAAATAGGTAATTTATAAAGTATGTAGAGGCCATGTGCTAGGAAGTGGGAATATAGTCAAATTTGAGTCTGACCAAACATGATTAAACAGACAATACAATCCCATGAGAGCTTTGACAAAAGTAAATAGAGGGAACTTAAAGTACACAAAGCAGGGAACCCATCCTAGGCTAAGAATCAAGGAAGGATGGAATGTTTAACAAGGACAAGGAGGAGAAGCAGCAGTTAACTACAGCAGGGAGAAGTGGAATGTTCCAGGCAAGTTCAGCTTGTCTGGAGTATAATGTGCCTCAAATAAGCAGCATGAATGAGATTGAAGAGGCAGGTTAGATTGTTTAGGGTTCACAGTAAGTCATGTTAGAGTTGGAAATAAAACAAAGGGCAAGAGAAGGAGAGAAAGCTGTTAAAGTTTTAAGGCAAACAACCAGAGAGTCAAACCTACGTTTGAAAGATTACTCTCAAACAGCGATTAACTAAAGGTGGAAGAGACCTATCAGGAATTTGTTCCAATAGCACAGGCAAGATATAATGCTAGTCTGACCAAAGTTATAGTGATGGGAATGGAAAAAGTGTACGAAGAGGTCCTCGACCAGTTATGTTAAGAGAAAACAAGTCAAAGAAGACATCCAAGTTTCCCATCTGGGTAATAGGGTGAATAAAAGTGATGATACAGGGTGGCGCCTATGGCCCTGTGGGTAGAGCGTCAGCCCCATATACCAAGGATGGTGGGTTCAAACCCGGCCCCAGCCAAACTGCACCAAAAAAATAGCCAGGCATTGTGGGCATCTGTGGTCCCGGCTACTCGGGTGGCCAACGCAAGAGAATCACCTAAGCCCAGGAGTTGGAGGTTGCTATGAGCTCTTGATGCCAAGGCACTCTATCGAGGGCGACAGGACGAGACTCTGTACAAAAAAAAAGTGATGATAGATACTGAAGTACATTTAGGAGAGTGATGGATTCAATTTTGGACATGCTGAATTTGAATGTTTATGAGACATCCAAGTAAAGATATTCAGTAATCCATTACAGACCTAAGTAGTACATGTCTGTAGCCAACCTGGACTGAAGAGAAGCATTTAGTTTACCCAGAGAGAAAATACTATGTGAGAAGTATTTCAGGGTTAGGATCAAGCCCTGAGGAACACCAGGGAACACACTTAGAGAATGGCAAAATAAAGCAGCACCTATAAAGAATAAAAATAAAAGGTCTGCGAGACAGGAAGAAAAGAAGTTCCACTTACTTTTTTTTTTCTTATTAGATCCAAGGATAGATTGGAATCTACTTACTTTTAATTAAGGAATTGCTCTTAATAGAAACCCAGGAGAGTACGTAAGGTAAAAAGTAATGCATCACTCTTAAAAAAACTGCAACCCAATGAGCATATAAAGAAAATCTTACTATATATTTCGGGCCACAATTTGCTCAACTTTCAATATCAGCTATAATTTAAAAAAAGAACAAAAACAGAACTGACATGTAATTCCCCAAACAATTTCAAACAGCGGACTTATAAGAATAAAGATCACTAAATCTGGACAGGCCCCTGAATTGATCTATTATGTCAGCAGATTTTAGCAGGCTACTATAGTTTAACTGTTATATTTTCCAAAAATATCTCTGCTGATCTAATAAGAAACATCCTTTCACCTGACAGCATTTGTTCCTGTCTGAACCTCTGAAAAGTCTTAGGAGTATGGAGAACCTAAACATAGGCATTAGCAGAGATACTGGATAAGACTAGAATTTCTTTTTCAAAAGAAATTATAGAGTCACAGAGCACTTGTATTGAGTACAATATCTATTTAATATTTTGTTGTAACTGACAGAGTAATCTTTTCTAGGAAAAAGTCCTTTATTCTGGCAAAGGCATCAGATGAAGGAACACATGATGGTCATACAGCAAATACTACTTGGGTTAATTAAAAATTCCTGAAGGCAAACTATATAACCTAGAAATAAAGAACTCTAAAAGGAATTAAACTGCAGAGGAGTTTGGAGGCAATCTATCTAGGTTCTAACCTCAAATTTGCTACTTCATGTATGACCTTGGACACATCAATTTCCTTATTACATTTTAACAATAAAAGCAAGTTGTGACCAATAGTAGTATTTCATCAAAGAGAAGTCTATGATTAAATTCAAGTCTTACCTCACTAATTGGGGCCTCTCATTTGTTCTCATATCCTAAAACTCTTATAAGTAAATCATTACATCCACTTGTCTTTAGCAGTACGTAGGCATAAAAATACTACCAAAACAAAGTACAATACTGTCTGCACCTACAATCACCTTTCATAACATAAAATACAATAATTATTGTAGATTTCACATAAATCTTAAGCAGGAACTTCTATTGCTCAACCCCTATTTAAATTCAACAGCCCCAGATGAGGCTTCTAGATATACTGCTCGGACATCTGTCATGGCATTTGAACTATAAAGTCAGTATGTCCATGAACTGATGTAAAAAACTTAGACTAAGGCTGCCATACATATCTGAATCCTCACCACAGTACCACTCATTTAAAATTTTTTCTTATTAACATGCCCTAATCTCTCCAACTGGCCAACTGTCACTACATGTGACAAAAACAAATGGCAAAATTTCACCTTAATTGTGTGTCTATGGTTGATTCTCATTCTCAAAATATTATCAATTCCTGTCATTAACTGTTCCATTACATCAAGAGTATCTTTGACTTTTAACACCTAAAGTTTGCATACTACCCTGCTCACCTATTTTAGGCTCACAGCAAAATGGAGTAAAGGTTTCTGATATACCTCAGGCTCCCAAATACACACAACCTCCCTATCAACAACCTACACTAGGTATACTTGTTATAATTGATGAACCTATACGGACACATCATCATCACTCTCTCTAACTTACATTAAGGTTCACTCTTGTATCTTCTACAGATAGGTTCTGGCAAATGAACTGACACATATCCACCATTATATTATATTATCATACAGAATAATTTTGCTGCCCTAAAAATCCTCTGTGCTCTGCCGATTCATCCCTTGTGGGCCCCCCCCCTTTTTTAAGTCCTAGAATGCAAATAGCAGTTAAGAGATTCTAAACACTGAAATGGCATTTAGAATCTTGAGGATGAAAAAGGGAAGGCAAACGCCAGGACAGAAAAAAATAGGCCAAAAATAAGAGCAAAGAAAAAGTAAAAAAAGAGCAGCTGCATTTCAAGAACTGAAACACTTTATCCCTTAATGAATTGAAGCCAGATTCTTTATGTACTCTGTTTTTCTTTCCTATTCTGTTCCAGGAATTTCGGAAGGGTCCTGGCTAATACACTATATAGCTCAGCCTTAAGCTATAACTAACTGCTTCGCTTTCTTAAATAAATCCCTGCTGTAAGTAAAGATTTTCTGGAAGTGATCTATACCTTAAAGTCATTTTTGAGAAACTAGTGGCAAAAACTATAAGCAGTCTGAGTTGGAAGCTCACAGGCTCTACAGTCCTCTACACTCAATTTCATGAATAGGATTAGCTTGATTAAACAGAACTGAAGAGATTTTATAACCTGCACTTGGACTTTACAAATGCTAAGTTTACATTCCTTTCAACTGACATATCCTTTATTCAGCACAAGTGCTATACTGCTAACGCCAATTCCTTCTGCAGTTTGTATTCTGCATCTCATTTGTTCCTTAATCATTCTTACCTTCCTAGACATGCAATCTTATTCACCCTAGCTCTCATTTTTCAGCACTGCTCTCCCTCTAATCTATCACTAATCATTTGTTCTTATTACCGGTTTTAGGAGATTAAGTCCTACCGCAGTTTCCAAGTGTCCTAGAAATTAATTCCAAGATCCTTACCTAAACTCTGTCTCCAAGTCTTTACTAGGGTGACCCAGATTATCCCTCCTTCCCTTTCTTCCTCATCTGTCACCCTCCTTCTGCCAGTTTTAAATGCTCTTTACCTAATAGGCCTCTTTCCACTTTAGAGACTTCTTGCCAGTTGTACCACAGGCCTGGAATGCTTCCTTCTCCCAGGGCAATCTACTGGTCATATTCCTCCCACCATTTAAACTTCACACTTCATGAAGTCTAGTCAGGTCTTTCTGTTAGGAGATGCTACTTTTACTAAAATAATGGATTACTACCCTGGCTGCACGCTGGAATCACCAGCAAGTAAGGTGTCCTAAAATTAAACACTGATGCCAGGGCTCCACACCAAACAGGATCACTAGACAAAAGACCCAGATGATGATGGTGGTGGTGGTGAGTTGTTTTCATTTGTTTGGTTTTTCCGAAGCCCCACAGGTGGCTCTAATGAGCAGCCAGGGTCATGACCACTATAGATTGAGGATCCTTAATCTGAAAATCTAAAAATCCAAATTTGAAACTTTTTGAGTGCTGACATGATGCCACAAGTGGAAAATTCCACACCTGACCTCACATGCTGGGTCACAGTCAAAACGCAGGCAAACAACGAACAGTTTATACAATCTATTGTTTACCAGCTGTTACAGGTTTTCTGGTGAGGCTATTGTGCTGGCTTACTTACCCTTACATTATTTTTTTCACTGTATTAATGTCATATTATATGCTATTAACTACTTACATACGAGTAAGTGTGAGAAAATGAGCGCTTATTGGTAGCATATAAATTCAGAGTTGGGAATGAGGGTGATGCCAAACAACCAGACTGTCCACACACGGGTGGCTGAGAAAGCAACAATGCTGAATAAACTTTGTTTTGTGAACAATAATTACTTAAAAATTGTATGAAATTGTTTTCAGGCTATAAGGTGAAATATAAATGAATTTCATGTTTAGACTTGAGTCGCATCCTCCAAGATACCTCATTACGTATATGTAAATATTCCAAATTTAAAAAACTCTGAAATCTGAAACATTTCTGGTCCCAAGCATTTCAGACAAGGGATACTCAATCTGTATTTACCCTACTCAATCCAAAAACAGAATTTCCACAACTACATTTATACAATACGGACTCTAAATATTCACATATCTCACACCCCTCAAATACACTTACCCACGTAGCCTTGACCAATGTATATCATGTAAATATATGAAATGGCCCTTTTTATGGCATAAACACTTTACAGTATACTTTATATGCTCTGAGAACAGGGTTCTTCTTCTAGAAAATGGGAAGATACTATCTACCTTTTGGGGCTGTTGTGAAAATCAAATAAGATACTGTGTATTATACATTCAGCAAAGCATATAAGCGCAAAGAATACAAAGTTAAATCTCTTTGGATTAGTTAAGATTAACACCTGGATTGAATTTTTAAGAAAGAAACACAATTCAAGTAGCAGTTAGAAGATCTAAGTTACCTGGGTGAGTATGAGCATGTAGCTGCAGGCCAAGAGTTCTGATCAAGAGTCATTCTTAGCATAGTGTAAGGCACTCAGCAAATGTTACCCTAAGCATGTCCTCTCCGGATTCTGTCTTTCCTTTAGGTGAAATATGGCCAAAACTAATAAAAACCCGGAGGAAAATCTTCAAAAGTAAATAAAAGATAGCTCAGGGAGGTACCTGATTCTACCAGCCCCTTGCCCATAATGTGTCAAAAGATTATTCCTAAATTATACATAAGTACCAGTAGCTGGGTCTACCTTGTTTTAGTGTTCTGCTTATTTGGTCTCCGTTTACAAGCACCACAACCCAGGATATCTAGTGAGAAACCTGTTGACAGGGGTGGTCAAAATCTCAAAATTGAATAAATCTTATTTCTTTTAATATCAAAAGCATTTAAAATTTTAAAGATATAACTTAAATGGGTACCAGAGGACAGAATATAGGCCAATAATGACAAAGTCGATTTTTATTGACTAACAAGGGCTATCAGAACACATAGTACTATATTAAGAATAATTCTGATGCTGAATATAGACTCATTAGGAAAGCATGCTATAAGCGATAATTAAGAGGAGGTGAGAGGAATAGCATGTATGACATGTATTTTCCATCCAGAAGAACCCTAACTTCAGAATCTAACTAAAAAGCTTAATCCTAAAAAGTGGTAATGATGTATACAGAATAGCATACTTCTATCAGTACTAATCATACTACAGATGAATTATTAATTTACTTATTTATGAAGGCAGGAACTATTTTTGTATTATTCTTTTTTTGTATCTTCAATGCCTATCAGAATGCCTAACATAGACTGTTAATGAAATCTGCAGTAAGAAAACAGAGAAATAGAAGATCACACTATTTTGATATGCCATGATCATTTAAGGGCCATAATCGAAACTGTTCCACATCCTAATACATAATCATCTGAAATACAAGCTTTATGGTGGTGGGTAATGAGAAAAATAGGTAGTACCAAAGATGACAGAGACCCAGTTAAGGGCTAGATTTTGATGCATGACTTTTATAAAAGAGACACTTCACTCTTGTATTACTCCTGATAGTTTACTATGATAAAATTCTAATGTCTATCTTCCCTTAGATACTGTAATACTATTACTAATAATATTACTTTACTTAAAAAAGAAAAAAAGCTAGAAGGCAACTTAATCTGTATTTGCTTTACAAATGAACCAAAAGAGTGAAAATTATCTAGAGTTTAAAAATTCTATCTAAAAATTCCAACTATTCTTAAGCTAAGAATCATAATTTCAAAACAAACATACCATAAAAAATTATTTTACGTTATAGAACTGAAGTGTAAAAATCAGGCCTATAGTCCCAGCTACTCTGGAAGCTGAGGCAAGAGGATTGCTCAAGTCCAAGAATTTGAGGTTGCTATGAATTAAGATGATGCCATGGTACTCTACCCAGGGCAACAGAGTGACTGTCTCAAAACAAACAAACAAACAAACAAACAGCATACAACTTCATACCATCACTGGCAAACATTTGCCAGCACTTAAGAAAGAGGTAGGAGTGAACAGATTAGGTTCACTAACCCTGGTCCAGGCTATGCCCCTTATTAAGCATGTGATCTTGACAAAAAAATCCAACATCAGATTCTCTGTATGTAAAACAATAAATATGGACCTTCTACCCTGCTTACCTCATAGGGTTCCCATGAGGAGCCAATTAAATAATATGTTTAGAAGGAAGTGCTTGGAAAACTATGGAGGCTTAACAGATACATATGTATTCATTATTCATTATTGTCCTTGTCACCATGGAAAAGGGAATTATTAATCCACATTTTCCCCCATTCAACCCCACCCCCATCATCAGTTACATCTTGTACCTGAAGAACTGTATTGCTATACAGTTCATTTTTATTAACTAAACTTAGGCAGTTATTCTTCAGAAGCCTACATAATGACACGTAAAGATGAACTAGCAGAAGAATAAATGTGGCAAACCAGGTAAAGAGTTAAGTCATTGAAAATCCTTTCTGAAGTTTATTTGCCCTAAACTCCAAAAATTCCTGATGGGTTCTTTGAAATATTCTCTTTCCTCTGGATTTCAGATCCTTAATCAAGGCACTCTTTTCACCAATGTTAAGAAACAAGAATATTTTCTTCCCACAACTTTGGGTTTGTGATACCACCCTATTACTTTTTACCAGAGATCATCCCAATCATGCTTTATTATCATTGCTCCCTGGTGCCTTTCCCATAACTGAAAAGCAGTTTCCTACATCCTGATCAGGCTGCAAAAAGCTATACATCAGCATCTGACCTGGAGCTCTGGCTGCATGCATGCTGATTCTCTGAGGACTTTTCTTTGTTTATCTGTGTGTCAAATATCACTAAAAGTATGCACAGACTTTTTTTTTTTTTTGATAATCAGCTTTAGTTTTCATAGTGTTTGTGTATTTATGTGTGGCCCAAGACAACTCTTATTTTTACAGTGTAGCAGAGAAAACAAAAAGGTTAGACACCCCTGCTATATATAGTTCCAAAATTACAGAATTCCTCCTTTACTGTCATAGTTCTTGATAGATAATCTGGTTTCTATGCTGAGCAATACGGATTCCTGGTTGCCACAAATAAGCTGTATGAATCTAGATAAGTCACTTACGGGGGCATGGGACTCAGTTTCCACATGTATAAATATGAGAACTAGTTTAACTCCAAGGATCTTTCTGGTAGAAATATTCTAAGATTCTCTTCCAATCACATATGCCAATCCTGTGACTAAGAGACTCCAAATAACAATCCCATCTTAGCTGCAGCTTCCAAATAGCCAACATTTCTCATCTCTTCCCTAGTCCCCCAAAGAAGTCACAGTTACTGTAGAACTGATAATAGTACAATGTAAAAAAAAAACTCCCAACAAAAATTAGCTACACAATAACAAGACTGTAGTTTTTTGTTTTGTTTTGTTTTGTTTTTTGAGACAGAGCCTCAAGCTATCACCCTGGGTAGAGTACTGTGGCATCACAGCTCACAGCAACCTCCAACTCCTGGGCTCAAGCGATTCTCCTGCCTCCGCCTCCCAAGTAGCTGGGACTACAGATGCCCAAGTAGCTGGGACTACAAATGCCTGGCTATTTTTTGGTTGCAGCCTTCATTGTTGTTTGGTGGGCCCAGGCTGGATTCAAACCCGCCAGCTCAGGTGTATGTGGCTGGCACCTTAGCCACTTGAGCCACAGGCGCTGAGCCAAGACTGTAGTTTTTTTAAGTCACTGAGCTCTAAAAAGGAATTGAATCAGAGAGATAATAGAAGACACATGCAAGAAAATATACATGACTTAAATGACTATTCATTTCCAGAAACCAGCTCCATTTCACACTAGGTTATTTCCTGTAGCAGAGAACAATCTTAGGAGTGCAAGCCTAACCCCTGTCATTTATAACATTAGAATACCAGCAACTCAGATTAGCCTTATCAGATCATTCAGTTTTAATCAACTCTTGAGATTCTGAACCAAGAGACCAGTGGAAAATAGTAAGGAGGTGTCAGTACAGAATGACTATAGATGAAATTATTATTTAATTCCTGATAAGATTTCATCTGAATGGTTAACTGAAATAATGTTTGAAACCAAAAATCAAATAACATATAATCCCTCAAGGAACTCTACTAGGCATCCGAGGAGGGGGAGATGATATATAGATGAATTCAGGGAATTTAAATAAGAGTCTTAGTATATCCATCCTGTAACGGATTAACTCTGCTTGAAGTGAGGGTAGCCAGACATACTTCCCCTGCATTCTCCACACCACTTGTTCCCCACTGCAGCTTAAAAACGTTAACATTTAAGAGTTACATACCCAAACATCAATACATAAATACTTAAATATGCTATTTCACCAATTGATACAGAGTGAAAGTAATTCAGAAGCCAAATGGCCAACTGGCCATCTGGTTTTGGTAATCAGTGAAGACTTATTCAGATTAGTCTTTTAGCAGGATCTTGAAAGATTAGGAATAAGCCCATTTTAGTTTACTTGTTTGCCCCTGGAATATATGTATTAATATATTAGCATGGTTTGAAATGAAGGCAAGGATCACAGTTAGGAAATACACAGAAAAATGCCCAGTCATCAGTTAGTAACAGCCTGAAGCAGTCCTTCTTTACTTATGTCATTTCTACTGTCTTAGACATTACATTAATGTTCATCCAACTACAATGTTTTTTTTGATTAACTCCACTCTCCAATGCAAATGAGCATTCCCTTCTTTTCAAGTTGTCTACTTACCTTTGCCTTTCCACCAAATCTATTACGTATCTAAGGCACATAAACATGTACATGACTTTAGGTTAGGATAATACCACATTATAATGATTTCCATAATCACTTACGGGCAAACCGCCTTTGAAACATAATTTTAGATTACTAGCACTGATGTAAAAACATAAAGCTCTTGCATGTCTGAGAATTTCTGATATAGAATGAAGGTGAAGGGAGAAAGGGTTCCATATCCTAGAAAACTAAAAAGAACAAAATTCCTTCAATATGTTTAAATAAAAGATGTTAGCTCAGTAAAAAGTAAAATGGACAAACCTCTGGAATGTCATATATATATTTGTTTCTGATGACATTTCACAGGTAAAAGCTATAATCACAGTTACAGACTTATAATAACGTAAAGAACTTACAGGTTTTGTTGCACCCCAAATTTTTAAAAAATAAATTTCACTGTGGATATCTGAGGTTTAGAGCACAGGCTATATATACATAGTAAAATGGTTACTCAAGCAGAGTAACACAGCTATCATTTCACATAATTACTCTTTTTAATTGCAAGAGCTGTTAAAGTCTACTTATTTAACAAAATCCCATATACAATTTTATGACTTTAATCCTCACATATCTCCAAATCTTTTCAACCTGTATGTCTATTTTGTCCTTTGACCCACATCTGACCCGACCCACACACACCTGTTGTTAATCACTGTTTCATTCCCTACCTTTGTGAATTTGCAGTCCTTTTTGAAAATATTCCACATGAAGTGCAATCATGCAGTATTTTTCTTTCCATGCCTGGCTTATTTCACTTAGCAAAATGTCCTCTAGGTCTATCCATGTTGTGATAAATGACAGGATCTCCCCTCTCAGGTCTGAATAATACTGCCTAGTATATATACACCATTTCTTCTGTAGCTATTTGTCCCTTGATGGACATCTAGGTTGTTTCCTTATCTTAGCTATTGTGAATAATGCTGCCATCACTGAAGGTATCTTTACAGGATGGTGATTTCATCTTCTTTGGGTACACAGCCAGAAGAGGGGCTGCTACGCAGTCAAAATTTTTTAATATGTAAATCCTACTTTAATTGGAATACAGTAAGCCCACATTCACCTAAAAAAGAAACCACATTACCAGCACTCTTTCAAGACAGTAAACTGAAGAGAAAATATGAAAGAAACTCCAACCCAAGTGTAACTTCTAAAGCTCTAAGTGGTGTAATTTATCTTTTCACATTCCAGTTGTTACCATAAATTACCTCACAATAATTTTCCCACATATAATGAAGGGAAAAAATCATTAGCTATATAGGGTCATCTAATATATAATATAGAGAACATGAAAGTCAATGTAGCTTCATACATCTTGGTCAAACTTGGTAGACTCCCAAGAGGGCACAGATGTGACAGCAATGTTACTCCTAAACTATATAAACCACAAATAAAAGAAATGGGTACAAGAGAAATGAGTCAAAACACTGTACAAATCTACATATTACACATCTTTAGTTCTTTCACTATTTGGATTGAAAAAAATAATTTTTACTCCCTCCTCCCGTGCATTTTCTCCTTTACAATATACTGTATTTTCAAGCCATGCTGGCTTGTCTCCCTCCACACCCCAAGCTAGTGACATGAAACATTTTCCCCAAGAAAAACCTACAGAGAGATATATAAACCTAAGGCTCTTTAAAAAAAAAAAAAAAAAAATTGAAGCTCCTTCACCTCGCCTTACACTTGTCTCTGTTACCTCTCCCGAGGGTGTGAAAATATCAACATCCGGTCGCCCACCCCCTCTCTCAGTTGTGCCTGGTCCCCTCCAGTCTCAGCACCTTGGAGAAGCTTAGCGAGGATTTCTTCCCATTGCTTCCCCCACCCTTATTCATGGCTGAGCGCGACATTCTCTACATCCTCCCAAGGAAGGAACTGGCAAGAGAGAAAGCAGCATGCTAGGAGACGAAAGCCGAAGAGGCCTGACAACGAACAGCAGTTTAAAGCAACGGGATCGGCCCTGTCCCCCCACCTCGGCCTCTGACCGGTAGTCAATTCTCTCAATACTGAAATCACTGATCTTGGCGCTCCCCCATGCCTACCCCGTTAGAGCTGAGACCGGTAAAATGAACAGGCTGGGCGCAGCGCGAGGCAGGGTCAGCCCTAACGAAGCCCGCTCCCTCCTGGGCTGCTGTCCCCGGGGAGGATGGAGAACGCGGGAGGAGCTAGGGACCCCGGAACCGTCCACCGCGCCCGCCCGGGGCCCCCGGGGACGTGGCCCGCGACACCCAGGCCTCTTCCCCACCCGGTCTCGCCCGCGGCCTGGCCCCAGCACTGCAGCGGCGCCCGGGCGGACCACACAAGCCGGCCGCACTCGCGCACACGCCACACACAAAAGCGCCGCGGCCGCCGCCTTCCCGCCCCCACAGCCCGGCGAAGCAATCAATGAGGCTGCCGGCGCCCGCGTCCTCTCCGTGCACATCCGAACGCGGGGCCGACGGCGCGGCTCACCATCGCTCCGCTTGATCTCCACGTAAATCCCAATCTGGATCTTGCCGAAGTTGGCCGTTGCCATCACCTCATCTGGAGCAGCGGCGGCGGGCCGAGGGAGGGGGACGGGAGGGCGGAAAAGG
>NW_003852400.1:35576625-35592610 GCF_000181295.1 Otolemur garnettii
CACAAGGTCAGGGTTAAGTGAAAAGATGCTCTCCAGGTCAATCTCTTTGCCTTTTGTATCTCCATTTTCTATCCATTCAACAGTTACACTTTCATTATCTTCATTTAAAGATGTTACCATTGCTTGATGTATTCGGCCATCGCTCCGCTTGATCTCCACGTAGATCCCAATCTGGATCTTGCCGAAGTTGGCCGTTGCCATCACCTCATCTGGAGCAGCGGCGGCGGGCCGAGGGAGGGGACGGGAGGGCGGAAAAGGCGGGGAGGGGGCGGGGTAGGTGTGGGAGGGGGAGCGGTGGCCCGCGGCCGCGCCGGCCCGGGCGACAGCGTGAATGCGAGCGGGGCCGCGAGGAGCAGCGGCGGGGAAGCAGGCGGAGGCCCCGGGCCTGCAGGCCGGCGGGAGGACGCGCACGCCGGGGCGTCGGGGTGAAACGAGGGCCGGGGCTATGAGGCGGCGCGGGGGAGAGTGGGAGGGCCGGCGGCCCGGGAGCCGACGCTGGGGAGGCGGGGCGCCGCGCGCCTGCGCAGAGCGGCCGGCGCCGTCTCTTCCTTCTGGACTGGCCTCAGCCCGCTGCCTGGAGGCGCCTCCCTGCTCCGCGGCGGGGTGGGGCTGCGGCCGCGGCTTGGCCGGCCGAGGGAGCGGAGCGCGCGGGGCCCGGCCCCCAGCGAGCCGGCGTCGAGTTTGATTTCAGCGCGCCGCCCAGAAGGCGCGGAAAGCGGCGTTCGATTGCCGCCTGTTCTCTGGCTTCCTTGAATTGGTGCTTTCGCCTGGACGGATGCTGAGCCAAGTGGTTTCAGGGCTTTCCGGTTGGAGCACGGGGCTAAGAGATGTGAATTTACTTAGAGACCCTCTATTGTCAATTAGGACTGTGTGTTTTCTTCTCAAGTTGTTACCTCTATTTCCACCTGGAAGTGACTGGCCCAAGTAATCCCAAAGCCCACCATTACCCGTCCAGTTTATGGAGGAAAGGCAGAAACCCCTTTGATGTGTCACCCACCCTAAGTTGGAATAAAGACCTGCTTCTTTATAGCCTTATTTCTTAGCTCATCCCCGCTCAAAAAGGAGCTCCGCTGTGGAGCAGCCTTAATTGCTGGGTTTATGAGTTATTAGATGCTAGTGTCCTGTTTCTGCTGTAGGGTTCAGGACTTGCCTTGGCCTCTAAAGCCAACAGCTATGACTCAAGGACAGAGACCCATTAGGTTGACGAAGGAATGTGCCTTTTCTGCAGTCGCTTGACCAGTCTGACCATATCAGTACTGTGGAAAGAAGCTCCTCCATCCTGGCAGAGTGGAAGGCCGCTTGGACAGGGACAGTGGAAACTTGACAGCTCCATGTAAAGACCTTGAAGTGTGCTACTTTCTTGTAATATTGGGACGTGATATAGAGGAAACAATTTTCATGCCCTGTTTTCTTTAGTTTTTTCATTGTTATTCTCCCCATAATAACAATAAATATTCTGTTTTAAACTTCAAACGTTGGAAGGTGGATTTATAAGTGCTTATGTTTATGTATCTGCATGCCTAGAATTTTAAACCAAATACATACAATCAAATAGATCCTTAAAAATGTTAAAGACTGGCCTCATCTGTAACTTGAACATATTGAAAGTATACTTGTCAAAAGAACAAATCTCTTAAATCCATTCTAAAGTAGGCATAACCTTTTACATTCCAGAAATGACATCACACTTGAGAACCTCTGTTTTGAAATGGGATTTGACCAACGCAGACTGCAGTTTTTATTTTTTCTACAATCTTAAGATTTTATCTGAACTCTGAGCTCCTGTCTAGAATTCATTTTCTGATGCCTTTGCGGCTGAAGTATAAAGCATCTATTTATTGCTTGCAAATCCTTTAAAGAGTGCAAAGACATAAAGCTATGCAGCTATTAAATTTAAAATTGCTTCATAAAATACTGTTTTATCATGGTTGCTAACACATACTTTGCACCCTGTAGGTTATATAATTAAGAAATCTTAACCTTTAATTCATACACAAAAGTATTTTTTAAAATGTACATCATCTTGCTCTATAAAAAATATATGAGACATGACAGTTAACAAACATCTTTTTTTAATAAGCCATACCTAATAGGCTTATGTTTTTTAGTACATCCCAGCATATATATTCATCAAGACTTGCATTATAGAGTTTATATGTACGTGGCCTTGTGAAGATATTTCTGTCAACAACCTGGATCAAAGACTATAACTCTGGCTCAGGTATTAGCAAGATGTACAACCTTAACTAGAACTACTGCTACTAACTTCCCAAACTAATATCTACTAACTACTAAGATATCTAACCTTATAAGAGTTACCGTTCTAGTTAGGGTAATCAAGTAGGCACTCACACATTGGTTCAATGAGTTAACTTCTTAAATTGCTCACAATATCTCAGTTATTTCTTTCATCAACCTGGAATAATAACTTCCATCTTGCAATCACAGAAAGTTTCTGTGAGGACAAATGAAATAAAATGTGATAATGCTTTATTATCTATAAGTATAATACAAGTTAGGAAATCAAAGTAACACCATTCTATGAAAAATGACCCAGTACTCTAATCCTCAAATCATTAATTAGAATTTTTTGTCCAGTGACAGAAAATGTAACACACATTATCAATTTGGCTATGGCCCTCACCATCTCCCATTAAAAAGATAGCAACAGCTTTATAGATCTGTGTTTTATTTATCCTACTGTAAACTGACAGAAAAATTTTATTCAAGGATTATTTCCATTACGTAATACATACCCTATTATGATTGGTTGCTGTTGGCCTACTAATTTTGAGTTGCTAAACCTTTTTTAAAAATCATAATTGTTATTGTGATCCAACAAAGCTAATTTCATTATTATGCCTAGTTTAAAAAAAATTATCTGGGTTTGGCGTGGAGGCTCATGCCTGTAATCCTAGTACCTTGGGAGGCTGAGAGGGAGGATTGCTTGACACAATGAGTCTGAGACCAGCTTGGGCAAGAGTAAAGCTTTGTTTTCTACAAAAAAAATAGAAAAATTAAGCCAGAGTGGTGGTGGCACATACTTGTAATCTCAACTACTGGGAAGGCTGAGGCAGGAGGATCTCTTGAACCCAGGAGTTTGAGACCGCAGTGAGCTATGATCATGCCACTGAACTCTACCTTGGTAAACAGAGTGAGACCTTAGGGCCGTGCCTGTGGCTCAAAGAGTAGAGCTTGGCCCCATATACCAGAGGTGATGGGTTCAAAACCCGGCCCCAGCTAAAAAGGGCAAAACAACAATAACGAAAATTTCATCAGAGTAAGACCTTATCTGAAAAAAAAAAGTCTCTGTTTTGGGCTTATTAGCACATAAACTGTCCAAGGAAAAAATTGTTAAGCTAGAGAGTGAGACTTGAGACTGAAGATTGCACTCTAACTTTACCTGTTCCTTTGTGTAGGAACAGACAAAAATTCAGTTTCACTT
The DNA here is from genome assembly GCF_000181295.1 of Otolemur garnettii. Lineage (NCBI taxonomy): Eukaryota > Metazoa > Chordata > Mammalia > Primates > Galagidae > Otolemur > Otolemur garnettii. The sequence goes on from NW_003852400.1 coordinate 35,580,071, forward strand.
CTGGTCAAGATTATATTACGTGCTTGTCTATCTCTTGTAATCTGAAGCTTTTTATTCCATTTTTGCATCCATTCTGAATTGCTTCCACAAAGTTTGTGAATTTGAGATCAAGTGAGTAGTGTTGATGGAAAGTTTCTTTGCCTTTGTCATCGTCTTTCTGTCCTGGACTTTATTGGAGAATTAGTGATTCTCATTCATTTACTCAGATGGTAGTTCTAATTAAGCTTGTGTAATCTCAATAATTTATTTTAGTCCTTAAACAAACACATTAAAAACACTTAGGAGATACCAATCCTAATTTTACCCTCTTAGCAAAATATCTCTTCTCCATCGGATTCTTCAGGATTCCCTCTCTAAGAAACAAAATCTGGCTTGGTGCCTGTAGCTCAGCGGCTAGGGCCCCGGGCACATACACCAGGGCTGGAGGGTTCAAACCCAGCCTGGGCCTGCCACACAACAATGACAACTACAACAACAACCAAAAAAAAAAAAAAGCCAGGCATTGTGGCAGACACCTGTAGTCCCAGTGACTCAAGAGGCTGAGGCAAGAGAATCACTTATGCCCAAGAGTTTGAGATTTCTATGAGCTGTGACGTCACGGCACTCAACCTACCGTGACATAGTAAGACTCTGTCTTGAAAAAAAAAAAAACTTGATTATTTTCCTATTCCCATTTAAATTCCTTTTTTTTCACTTTCCTCCTCCACCAAATTCTCAAGTGAGTGTTGTAGATACCCACTGCCTGATTCCCCATCACCTATTCATTTCCTAACCCACAAATCTGAATTCAATCTTCTACTGAATTGTATTTTTGAAAGTCAGCAATTACATTTTAATTGAGGCAATGGACATTCTACAATCTTCATTTGTGTTGAATACTTTGCAGAATGACCTGCTGTGTCTCTTCCCAATGATACCTTGCCCATTCACAAGTTTTTCCACTCAATTTTTGCACACCTTCTCCAAGCTTTGCCCTTCTCTTTTCCTCTTTGCTTATGTAAAGTCTTCTTACCCAGCCGGGTACAGTGGCTCACACCTATAATCCAAGCACTCTGGAAGTGGGAGGCTGAGGCAGGTGGATTGCTTGAGGTCACACAAAACCAGCCTGAGCAAGAGCAAGACCCTGTCCCTACTAAAAATAGAAAAATCTAGCTGGATGTTATGGCACATGCCTATAGTCCCAGATGTTTAGGAGGCTGAAGCAGCAGGATCATTTGAGCCCACTAGTCTGAGGTTGCTGTGATCTATGCCACCAGGGCACTCTGGCCTGGGGCAACAGAGTGAGACTCTATCTCTATCAAAATGTCTTCCTTTTAAAATATCCTTTTTATCTTCAGGTAAAGAAAAAAGTCCTTGGGGACCAGAGCTGATGAATAGGGAGGATGTTCTAATACAGTTTTTGTTTACTGGCTAAAATTTCCCTCACAGATAGTGCCATGTGAGTTGGTGCATTGCCATGATGTAGGAGCCACACCTTTCTCATGCCAAGATTTTCCTGTTTTTCTATCGATATTTTACATGATTTCAGGACATCAAAGATAATACGATGACAGCTCTGATAGTCATTCCAGAAAGAGTTCCAAAATTTCTTTGAAGGGTGGACTAGGCACTGGCTTCTATGCATAGCTTCCTAAGAGGAGTACTTTGAAGGTGACCATAGTGATATTCTGCAATGAGGTATGTAGCACTTTTTCTAGGATAAGTTTGTGAACTTAATTGTCAGCTTGTTATGCTTCTTACAGTAAGCAAACAATTTTGATGCAATTTTTCATCAATTCTATTTGTTATTGGCCACTCTAACACCTTCCCATCAGTGACACTTTCTCTCCCCTCAGAAAAACATTTAATCCATTTGTACACTGCCATTTTCCTCATGCTGTTATCTCCATAAACTTGGACTAACGTGTCCTGATTTCACTTCCACTCTTGCCAAGTTTAACAAGAAATTTAATATTTTTTCCTCTAATTTAAGTTCTGACATTCTCACAATGGCACACAAAAACATGAAACAACAATAATGAACCACTCAGCAAGACACCATCACACATTGACATGAACATAGCTGTGAGACACTGATATACCGAGGTTATGAAACCTGATGGAGTTGTTTATACAGTGCTGCCAACAGAAGTGGTTGGTGGCAAGTTCACTAACGTAACTGTCAGACCTCCATACATGGCCAAAGGAACAACTACATGTTTTGTAAAAGGCCTAAAGAGCATGCATTGGGTGTCTCTCCTCATTCCCTTTGTGTTTGTCATTTTGGTGAATTACGAGAGGATAGCATCTCTGGTGGAAAGGAAGGGCACATGTACTCCATTTTTATCAATTTTTTTTATTTTGCAAGACAAGGTTGTGCTCTGTTACACAGGCTGGAGTTGGAGTGCAGGGGGATGCTCATAAATAGCTCACTGTGGCCTTTAACTCCTGGGCTCAAGCAATCCTCCCACCTCAGCCTCCCAACCTCGTTATTTTTAAAAACTATGACCAATGCCAGTGTTCGTTTTCTGCTCAATGTTCAGTTCCAAGTTGAGGCCAACTAGAGAAAATGGGTTTCAAAATGATTTCTTGTTAGTAAAAGATAACACTTGAGTTTTTTAGGGGGGGTTATGAATTTGAGCCACTTTATAGAAAACAAAGTATTCAATAAATATTAAACTTCAAAACATACCTATTTTCCTAATCTTTAAAAATACACACATTTAGTTTTTATGAGTATTTAAATTTATTTTTTAAGTTGAAAATATATATTATTTTCAATGGAGCATAGGTAGCAAAGAATAAATATATTTTACAATAGTATTAATATAATTAAAAGATTGTAGATCTGGTTTTTTTTTTTTGAGACAGAGCCTCAAGCTGTCCCCCTGGGCAGAGTGCCATGGCATTATAGCTCACAGCAACCTCCAACTCCTGGGCTCAAGCGAGTCTCCTGCCTCCGCCTCCCAAGTAGCTGGGACCACAGGCGCCCGCCACAATGCCTGGCTATTTTTTGGTTGCAGCCATCATTGTTGTTTGGCGGGTCCGGGCTGGGGATTCGAACCCTCCACCTTAGGTGTACGTGGCTGGCGCCTTAGCCGGGTGAGCTATAGGCGCCGAGCCGTAGATCTGGTTTTGTGTTGAAATATTTTTTCCTGGACTTTATTTGTGGGTGTTCTATAATATTTTATTTTTACAAACCTAAAACATGCAAATTGTTAATTCCCATTAAATCTAGGTCTTACACATGATTGTTGTGATATTAATCACATTTATTTTTGTTTTTCTGACTTCTTCTTTGAAACTCTTCAATGTAAAGTAAAATGCACAAATAGAAAAATTTTAAAACAAATGCACACATTGATGAGTTATTAGAAGGCCACTCCTCTGTAACCACCACCCATACTAAGAAATTGAACTTTGCCAGCCAACACCAGAAGCTAATTGCCCCAACCCCATTGCAATTCTGTCTTTCATTTTAAATTACCAATTTGCCTAACTTTCAAAAAACTCTTTATAATTTTGTCTCTCAAATGAGCACCTCCAACCATTTAAGTCTGGTCCATTTTTTTAAAATTCACTTAAATCCATAGATTTCTCCTTTATCCATTTTTTCTTTCCTTTTTCTTTTCTTTTCTTTCTTTTTCTTTCTTTCTTTCTTTCTTTTTTTTTTTTTTTTTTGAGACAGAGTCTCACTTTGTCACCCTGGGTAGAGTGCCATGGCACCATAACTCACAGCAACTTCAAGCTCTTGAACTTGAGTGATCCTCTTGCCTCAGCCTCCCAAGTGGCTGGAACTACATGCATGTGCCTCCATGCCCAGCTAGTTTTTTCTATTTTTAGTAGAGAGGAGGGTCTTGCTCTTGCTCAGGCTGGTCTTGAACGCCTGAGCTCAAGCAATCCACCTGCCTCAGCCTTCCAGATTGCCAAGATTACAGGTGTGAGCCACAGCAGCCAGCCCATTTTTCCTTATAATTTTTTCTTCTGTTGAAGAATCCAGGATATTTGACTTCTAGGGCTCTCTTTTTTCTTTGTCTTTTAAAATAATTAATTAACAAAGATTGTATATATTCAAGGTGTACAGCATGACTTGATATACATCATACATTAGATCTCCAGAACTTGTTCATTTAAAACTAAGTTTGTACACTTTGAGTCACTTCTTGATTTCATTTCCTATTATTATTATTTATTTTAGTGTGCTTCATAATCCACACACATAACTTGTAATAGCCATATACTATTCCATGTATTTCTAAGTCATTTTTTTGCTTATACATTCACCATATTGTTGGGTTTTCTTGACTTTTTTACTGAAATAAAATTCCCATTATGAACATCTTTTTAAAATCTTTTTTTCATGTGGACACATTTCATTAGGTGAAAATACCAGGTCAAAGGCTATGAAAGTGATCGCCTAGACCACGGTCTCCACTCCCCCACCAGCAGTGGACCGGTACGTCGTTGCCTAGTTACTAACCCGGCCCACTTGGCATCACTGCCTGAGCTCCGCCTCCTGTCCCATCTCCCTGGGGCCCCAGGGGAAAAATTATCTTCCCTGAAACCAATCCTTGGTGCCAAAAGGTTGGGGACCACTGCCTTAGAAATGCAAAAGAGATCAATCATTTCCTTCTTAAAACCAATCACTGCCTTAGAATCAAATCTAAATTCTCTACGGAATTGCACTTGATCTAGCTCTGGCTTCCCCTCTAGCCTCGTCTGGTACTGGTCTTTGGAAAACTCTCATGCCAGGCTCTTCCCCAGATCAAGATTGCTGCTCTCGCTCAACCTTTCATGACTGATTCATCTTCCACATCTCAGTCCAAAACCTCTCCTGAAAACTCCTCCAGTTAGCCCTCGGCTCCCCGCACTTGACTCTGCTTCTCATCGTCTGTCACCTCCCCTGCCCAGCTCACTTACTTGCGTTTTCATCGTCTCCTCCTTTCCTCTCCGCTCTTTGAAGGTAGGAACCTTTTCTAGTACTCTTCACTGTGTCTTTGGCACATGGAACAGTACGTGGAACACAGATGCTCAGCAAATACTGGTTGACTAAATGAAGGAAACATTTCATGATCTGTTATGTATTGTCAGATTTACAGCGTTCAATTTGATAATCTTTTCTACTCCTGAATAGGCTGTACTGATAATGTTATTTCCTCATTTATTTCACCAGATCAATATTTAATGTTTCAGTGTTTAAACTTCAGAAATCTCTGGTACATATAGATTTTAATAGATATTTAAATAAATATTTTAAAGAATTTCCCAAACGCAATGGAGTGTAAAGTAAAATGAAAGTGATACAGGGTCTCCGGTCTGGCCTCCCAGCCAGAAAGGAACTGCCTCCTGTGTCGCAGCCCTGGGACTGTTGGTGGGGAGGGGGGCACGGAGGTGAGGGCTGGAGAACCAAGCACAGCTGAGAGGGACAAGCATGGCAAGCCCGAGGGTCCCTAGCTAGTTGAAGGAGACTCCGGCACAGCGCTAACACCTACCGGTACCAACCCCCAGAGCTGCCCCTTGGAATACAGAACCCTCGTCTGGCTGTGCTACTCCCCTGTGAGGATTTCACAGGCCTAAGGGTGATCCACGGTTCCCAGATTTGGGGATGAACAACCTCCTCACTCTCATTTCCTAAGCCTGGGGAATTTCATGAAGGGAATGGCTCCTTCACCTTGCTCTAGGGAAGGGACTGTATCCATTCGTTAATGCGTTCATTCACCTTGCTTGAGTGGAAGGGACTGTATCCATTCCTTTGTTACCAAGTCTTGGCCAAATGTAACTACAAAGGACTCATGCACTACATACCTCTAGACAAAGGACCCAGGGGAGATTCCCATCTTGGTTTTTCCCTCTGCCAGAAGCTCTGTTGCTTCTTCTGTATTCTTTTCCGTATAATAAATCCTATCTTACCACTGATCTGTGGTCTGTGCGTTCATTCTTTGAATCCCCAAGACCAAGGACCTACTGAAGAAAGAAATTCGGTAACAAAAGAGAAATCCCTCCTCACCCTCCAAGTCCCACTCCCCAGAAGTAAGCCACTATTAAGTGTCATATTAATTCAGTAATTCTCAAACTTTGTTGGGCACAGGAGTCATGTGAGTTGGTTATCATGCAGACACTTAGGTCCTGTTGCCAGAGATTATGATTTAATAGATATAGTTTGAAGTCTAGGAATATGCACTGTATTTTTATTTCAGATTAATATGAGGGCACAAACTACTCAGTTACAATATTTACATTTGTTAGGCAAAGTCCCTGTTGTACTTGTGTCCGGCACCCAGGAGGTGTGCCATATACCTTGTTATGCCCATTAGGTGGGAGCACACCTATTCACCCCTCTGTTTCCCTCTCTTCCCTTCCCCTCCCCCAACCTGAATTGAGTTGAGTTTTTCTCTTGTGTGGGTGTGTATTAGTATTGAGTACATTGGATAACTGCTTTTCCATTCCTATGATACTTCACTAAGAAGAATGTGTTCACCTCCATCCAGGTTAATACAAAAGATGTAAAGTGTCCATCTTTTTAGGTCTGAATAATATTCCTATGGCATACATGTACCATGGTTTATTAATCCATTCATGTGCTGATGGGCACTGGGGTTGTTTCCACATCTTGGCAATTGTAAATTGAACTGCAATAAACAATCTAGTACAAATGTCCCTATGATAAAATATTTTTTTTCCTTCTGAGTAGATACCTAGTAGTAGGATTGCAGGATCAAATAGGAGGTCTATTTTGAGTTCTAATCTGTGCTATATTTTTAACATTCACTCCAAGTGATTTTTTTTTTCTTTGAGACAGAGTCTCACTATATCACCCTCGGTAGAGTGCTGTGGCATCACAGCTCACAGCAACCTCAAACTCTTGGGCTTAAGCGATTCTCTTGCCTCAGCCTCCCAAGAAGCTGGGACTACAGGTGCCTGACACAATGCCTGGCTATTTTCTTGTTGCAATTGTCATTGTTGTTTAGCTGGCCAGGGCCGGGCTGGAACCCACCAGCCTCGGTGCATGTGGCTGATGCCATAACCACTGTGCTGCAGGCACCAAACCACTCCAGGTGATTTTTATAAAATGGCCTGTCAAAGATGCTTTGAAAAATATTTTTAAATATTTCATTATGTAGACATGACTTGTGTAACTTACATTTTAAAGAAATCATGCTGCATATACCTTTCTGAGACTTTCTTTTAAAATATGTATATTTTGGACCGCCTTTCATGTCAGTGTTCACAGATCTCTGTTTTTATTATGTGTGGATAACAGGGAACTATGTAAGTCAACGAACACCTGTAGACGGATATCTGCATTGTTTCTATTTCATCTTGTGACCTTATTAAAAATGTTGAATATATACATTTTGTACAGTTAATGTAAATTTTGTTTAGAATAACTTCCTAGAAGCTGAATTGCTGAGCCAAAAGATAAGACACAATTTTGGTGAATTCAAGTGTTTTTTAAAAATGTAGTTTTGGTGTCATTTTGATGCTAAACATCAGTTACGTGCTACACAATATTCATACTAAGCATAGTGTAGCATCATCATTTTATAATCTTTATTATTATTTTTAATAATTTCATTATTTATTTATTTATTTGAGCTTGGGTTCTGCTCTGTTGCCCAACTCAGAGTATAGTGGTGTGATGATAGCTTACTTCTGGGCTCAAGGGATCCTCTCAGCTCAGCCTCCTGAGTAGCTGGGATTACAGGCATAAGGCAGCATGCCTGGCCATTTTTTGTTATTAATCCTTCCCCTGCTATCCCCTCTTTCATTCCCATAGATTTCTGGGTGTCCAACCAAGTTCTTTGTTGTTGTTATTGTTGGGACAGTGTTTCACTCTGTTGCCCAGGCTAGAGTACAGTAGCATCATTATAACTCACTGCAACGTCATGCTCCCAGGCTCAAGTGATCCTCTTGGTTCAGCCTCCCAAGCAGCTGGGATTATGGGCACACACCACCATTCTAACCAAAATTTTGGCTTCAACATAAAGCCTTCTTTTGACTTTGAGCTTGTGTATAAACCCTGTCTCAAAACTTACTTCAGACCCTTGCTCTAAATTTACCATCTAATTTTCTGTAACTTCCCCAGGTCAGCTATTTCCACACCTGCCTTGTACAGTACTCAATCAACTCTGTAAATCCACGCCCTAGCCCAGGTCCCCATAATCCAATTCTACCCATATCCTTTTTACCTACCCTAATATATGTGGAACAGACAATATATAATTAAATGCAAATTGTGTGGTACAGGCTGTAAGTAGAAAATAGAAGGAAGTCGATGAGAACTAGAGCAGTCAGAAAAGATATCCCAGTGTTAAACGTTTTTCAATGCTTTTTGAGTTTTTATGTTTTGTTTATCAGCAGTGAAGAAGTTCAATTTAAATGGGAATAGGGGGTCAAGAACCCAGCAAGATGGAAGTCAAAGAGTGATACCCTGTCTCTAAATAGATAAATAAAAGAATAAAGAATTTGGAATGAGAGAAGGTATGGTAGGTGTGACTTCAGCTAGGCCCTGAAAGATGACTGGGATCTAATTTGGCAGAAAGGAAGAAAGAAAACAAACAAGGCAAGATGAACCAGAGCAGGACAATTTTTTTGTTTTTGTTTTTTGAGATAGAGTCTCACTTTGTCACCTTGGATAGAGTGCTGTGGCATCAGAGCTCATAGCAACCTCAAACTTGTGGGCTCAAGTGATCTTCTTGTCTCAGCCTCCCAAGTAGCTAGGACTACAGGCACCCACCCCAATGCTTGGCTATTTTTTTTTTTTTTTTTTTTGCAGTTTTTGGCTGGGGCTGGGTTTGAACCTGCCACCTCTGGCATATGGAGCTGGCGTCCTCCTTTGAACCACAGGTGCCACCCAATCCTTGGCTATTTTTTAGAGATGGGCTCTTTTGCTCAGGCTAGTCTCGAACTCCTAAGCTTAGATGATGCACTCACCTGGACCTCCCAGAGTACTGGGATTATAGGTGTGAACCACCACACCCATCCTTAGAAGCAGGACATTTTTACATGGCCACTTTGATGTGGCCATTTTGATGCTAGCTGGGAAAGCCCAGCTAACATGTAAAAGATCAATATTTCTTTTCAAAGTCATATGTGCAACCAGACACTCATGACCGATATTCCATCCCTAATGTTGACTCCAAATACGGCAACCTTCCATTTTCTATGTTAGTTTACTTTTATGTTGCTTGACCTTTAAGTTAGTATGAATTATCATAATCAAGATGTGTATCTCAAAAGCAGGCCAGTTTACAGTAGGAAGATTGAAGAGTCATATCTGATCACAAATGCACAGGTGGAGATAATAGGAAAAATCTTTAGGTACGATATAATTATGGCAGACCTTGAAAGCCATGCAGCGATGTTAGCCCTTGATAGGGGCATCGGTAGCTTTGGAAACAGACATGCAATGAAGTCAGACAGCAGCAGTATGATAGGATGGAAGGAACACAGACTTTGAAGTGTGACTGACCCGGTTTCCAGTCACCTGGTTGACCAGTTTTACTGCTTCTTCTGTGTGTGGCCTTGGGCCAGTTACTGACTTTTCTGAGTCTCCATTTCCTCATCTATAAAATGGGGATAATAACCTGTGTCATAGTTTTTGCTATAATTAAACAAAATGACAAAAGAACTCTAAAGCACTTGGCACAAACTAGGCCCTTGATAGATAGTTGTTATAATTATTTAAGGAATATTAGTATAGAAGTATTTTGCCAAATAGATTGGAAGAAGTGTTTTGTAACAGTCAGTAGGAGACTTATAAGAAATCCAGCTGTGAAATTATTCAAACTCAAATTAATGGGATGGCAGTGAATAAGAGCAAGGACCAACAGACTCCAGAGATATTAAGAATGGAAACTGATTGTGTTTGAAACATAGAGGATAAAGAAGAGTGATCTCTGCAGTCATCTGATTCTTAAGAATTGAGGAGATTTTCACATTTAGATTCTGGACTTTTTCTGGTGTGAAATTACACAAAGTACTAGTAGTCTATATTGACATCACTATGAAATGTAGTTTGAGAAGAACCCAGAAAAATGGAATTCGAAGACTGTACAGATAACTGATAATAGAGAAAGTGATTGAACATATAATTTCAAATGACAAGATTTTTCAGAGCAATGTCTCTGGTTTATTGTTTTGAGACAGAGTCTCACTAGGTCGACCTCAGTAGAGTACTATGATGTCACAGCTCACAGCAACCTCAAACTTTCAGGCATAAGCAATTCTCTTGCCTCAGTCTCCCAAGTAGCTGGGACTACAGGCACCTGCCACAATGCTCGGCTATTTTTTTTTTTTTTTGTAGTTGTCATTGTTGTTTAGCAGACCTGGGCTGGGTTCAAATCCGCTGGCTCCAATGTATATGGCCTAACTACTGAGCTACTAGCACTGAGCCAGTAACACGAAAATTTTACAACCACATTTAATACTTGTAAGAAGAAATTATCTACCAGTTACAAAAATTAAAGTGTAAATTTGCCTAAAACCTCTTTTAGAGCTCAAAATCATAGAAAACAAAGCAAAAACCAATGTATTGGAAGCTGTGTTTCACTTTGTATTTCACCCTAGTAGAAAGCCCAAGTCCTGGGATCTAGCATGATAGTGAATATTTGTCTTCTCCTTCTCCACAATTCCTTGTCCCATCCTAGCAGTACCTTGACTTTCTCAGTCATATGATTGTATTCCTCAGGATAGGCCCTGATTAGCCAATCAGTGAACCCAATGATTGGTTCATAAATGGCAACATGTCCCACTCGAGACCAATAACGTAACAACCAATTCTCAGGTTGGTTTGAGTTGGGGAAGAAAACTCTGTCTTTTCTGATAGAAATGCACCTGAGCTGGGTGTTAGGCTCAGTGGTTAGCGTGCCTGCATACCAGGGGCAGTGAGTTTGCACTTTGCCTGGGCCTGATTAACAACAAAAAAAAAAAAAAAAGAAAAGAAAAGAAAGAAAGAAGGAAAGAAAGAAAGGAAAGAAATGAAAGAAAACATACCTGGAAGGAAATAGCTTCAAAGTTGTTGGCAACCATCTGTGAGCAGGAGGAGAAGGGCTGGCAAAGATGGAGTTGACACTGCAGAAGCACGGTCCAAAAAACTCAGTTCTGGCTTGGCGCCTAAAGCTCAGTGGTTAAGGCGCTGGCTACATATACCAGGGCTGGCAGGTTCAAACCTGGCCTGGGCCTGCTAGAACAATAATGACAACTAGAAAAAAAAAAAAAAATAGCTGGGCGTTGTGGTGGGCACCTCCCAGCTACTTGGGAGGCTGAGGCAAGAGAATCACTTAAGCCCAAGAGTTTGAAGTTTCTGTGAGCTGTGACACCAGAGCACTGTACCGAGGGTGACATAGTGAGACTCTGACTCCAAAAAAAAAAGAAAAAGAAAAACTTGGTACTTGCTACTTGTCCTAATTCTTGAGCTCCTGGGCTGAATGAAAAGCTTATCAAAACAAAGAGATATCTTTAATTTTTACTGCAATATAACCCTTAAATCACCTCAATATTTCAGCTAGTTTAAGCTGGACTTTCTGCTACCTGTAACCCCAAATCTCAAATTAATACAAGTGCCACGATATTTGTGGAGACCGGTTTTGTCCTGAGCTCTGCAGGAGATGGTCAATGCCATATGTCACCCACAATAAATGGATCTCAGGTTAGGGTTTGAATTTGTCTGTGCTTTGGCAGTTTATGGCAGAAGTGAAAGTCACTGAGGCAAAAATTTCCATAGGGATTTAGAATCTTCAGTAGAATTTAAGATTATCTTATTAGTTTACGTAAAGTTAGCTTCTAGACATATTTTCTGAAATCTCCTGTCAAGCTTATCTTACTATTAGGTGAGTAAGCAGCGATGGTGCTAAAGCTATACCACAGTTTAAGTGAGTCATTTCACCTTATTTTCTAACCTCTTAATGAGAAGTATTTGTGCTACATTTAAAGATGTAAAAATAAATGTGTTAGTAAGTTTCCATTCTGAAATCAATTCGTTCCATTTTTTAAAAATAATAACCCAACTACAATCTGAAGACATAAGATGTTATTTGAAACAAGTCATTGAGTAGACGTATGTCCTTATTATTGAACTTGAGGGTTTAGGAACTCTTTTTGAAGAAGTGATTTTTCTTAGAGTGCAGAAGCATTTACCTATAAATCATATTAGCCCAGAAGAGAATGGAGCAGGAGTGGAGCTAAGTTTTGAGGCATCTGTGGGAGTTGTCTCTGAAGGGCTAGTCGGTGCTATGGCTTAAAGGGTAGTGGTTAAGAAAATGGATGAAGACTGCAGAAAAGAAGAGAAAATGTAGAAAACTGCCAGCGGTCTCGGAGAACCCATCAGGGTTTTGCTTATGGTTTTGAAATGCTATGGCTGTAACTGTGATAAAGTCAATCAGATGAGTTTAAAAAAAAAAAAAGAAAGAAAGAAGTAAATAGATCCTGCAGAATTGCGGGAAGATGGAGAAGTGGCATGGCCAATTGCTGGAACTATGTACTCTAGAGCTATCAGTAATTGTCTGGAAATCAGAAGAACTACAAAAAAAGACGTTTGAAGAACAATCAGGGTTAACTGTA
>NW_003852400.1:35593427-35664543 GCF_000181295.1 Otolemur garnettii
TCTCACTGGAGTTAGATGATATCTCAGAGTAGTTTTGATTTGCATTTCTCTGATGATTAAGGATGGTGAGCATTTTTTCATATATCTGTAGGCTAATTTATTTATTTTTTATTGTTGAGGATGAGTATTAGATATATTAAGGAATTATTTTTATTGGGTATGATAATGACATCATGGTTCTGTGTTTTGTTTTGTTTTGTTTTGTTTTGTTTTGTTTTTGCAGTTTGGGGCTGGGGCTGGGTTTGAACCCGCCACCTCTGGCATATGGGGCTGGTACCCTACTCCTTTGAGCTACAGGTGCAGCTTTAAAAATAAAAAAAGCTCTTAGGTCAGGCAAGGTGGCTCACACCTATAATCCTAGCACTCTGGGCAGGCTGAGGTGGGAGGATCCTTTGAGCACAAGAGTTCAAGAACAGCCTGAGCAAGAGGGAGACCCCATTTCTTCTAAACATAGAAAAAATTAGGTGGGCATGGTGGTGCATGCCTGTAGGCCCAACACTCAGGAAGCTGAGTCAGGGGGATTATTTGAGCTGAGCAGTTTGAGGTTGCTGTGAGCTAGGCTGACCTGCTCTTATTTTAAAGATATAAAGCCAAACAAAACAAAAACAAAATAAACAAACAGAGAAAAAAAAACAACCAAGTAACAACAAACAAAAATACCCAAAGAGAATTTTTCTTGAAATGGAGAGATCATTACTCTTTGGCTCTTTAATAGAAATGGAATTTTTAGCTCTTACAAGTTGAAGAATGGCATGAGAGTGTCACACGTCATGGGTAATGGTAGATTTGAAAATCACAGTTGTTTTATAACTGTGTGCTGGAGACTATGGGTGCTCATCAGTCTCGCTTGATTTGGTGCGGCCATATGACTGCGTTGTGACCATTGAAATGTTAGTGGAATGAATATGTAGCCTTTCAGGCTACCAAACCTTCCAGGCCTTCTGCTCATTTTTGTTCTTCATCTGCTAGCTGAAGGACAGGACTCCTAGAAAAGGGTAGATCCAAAAGCTGGAAGGAGTCTGGATTCCTGAATGACCATGTGATGCCAAGCCTCTGCCATACTGCCCCTCCCCACTGGACTGCAATGCACAATGGCATGATTGAGAACCAATTTTGTTTTGGGTTAAGCCACTAACACTTGGAGGGTATATAGTACAAAGATAGTTTGCCACGACTAATATACAAGTCACCACCAAAACTTCAGATTTTTAAACAATGGCTGAAAGCAGTGGTCAGCCACTTGTGTGAAAAGTGACCAAAGAATTGTGACCAAAAGAATTCTCGCAGGTAGGCTTCCTAGTAAGCAGACTGTGAAATGAAGATCAGCATGCAAGAAAATTGCCGGAAGTGGTTTTGGGATCAACGCCTGTGCAAGGGTAAATGCAGGACAGGGCAGAAGGAGAAGTTGAACAGCAACAACAAAGGCCTCTGCCCCTTCCCTGGGTAGCTTTAGAGCTAAGATGTTCTTTCAAAGTTGCCTCACCTTGCTAGGAGGACACAATTGTACCCTACACATGTGTCACTTTTTGGATATCAGTACCCCTAGGGGAGCAGAGTGAATCTTGGATAAATAGTGGGCAATTTCTGAAGAGGAACTCAGTTGTGAATGAACCCTTGGTAGCTAACAGTCCTACAACTAGGAGGAGTACTACCTTGGTCTTAAAGGCAGATCTGGGCAGCAGTGCAATACACATCCACTTCAGGAATATTCTAGAAGCTGATTTGTGTGAGTGCTTTTGATCAATAGGCCAAAGAACTATTTATTTTTTTTACAAAAGAAACTGTCTACTGAGGCCAAGGGATGAGTGAGGAATGTATTACATGTCAAGGACTTTGAAAGAATAATATCAAGACATAAAAATATCAAGACAAATAATATCAAGTTTCATGGAAAACCAGTTGGGTGCCAAATAAAAAGCTCCATGATCAAAATGGGTTCACTGAGGTTTTAAAACCTTGTGTATTATTGATATATTTTTTAAAAGATAATTTTTCTCTGAATGAATCTTTGTTATAATTTGCTTCAGAACAAAATTTTGAAAGGATAGAAAAGTTGTTCAAAGATAAACTCCATTCTACGTTTCAGTCTAATGTTTTAAAATTACATTCTGAACTCTGCTTGCTTCTGGGAGCCTGAATAAGTGATGGGTAGAGTGAATGAGGGCCATGTCACTCCAAGGGTAACAAAAAACTTCAGTGATGGTTTATTATCTGTTTCCTGTGAAGTTATTAACACCTAAAAAGAGTAAAAAGAATATAATTAACATTCGTTCTTCAATCACCACATATTAATAACTAGTAATTAATAAACAGTGCTAAATGTTTTATTCCTAGTTCAATGATCTTTATTTATAAGTATTTTAAAATTATATTCTTTGTCTTCTATAAAAAACAATGGGCTTGACTTATATTCAATCATAATATCGTGTTTTAAATTAGAATGCTATAATGACATTTACATAACCTACTAACGCTTAAGATCAATGGTGAAAAAAAGAATATCTGGGGAAGAGGAAAGCCCCCTGAGAATCAGGAGCTGCAAAAATAAATCCCCAGGCCATCTCCGTGGGTGCTCAGTTGATCTAGTTCATGTTTTTCTTGGAATGGTGACTTCAAAAGAAACTTCCTGAAACCTCAGAAATACCGACCTCATTCAGAAACTGGTAATATGAAGCAAAACAAAGTTTCCAACAACTCAGTTACAATGAATAGTACTTGAGAACAAACAGTTCCTGCTAGAAGTAACTGTACCCTATAGTGTAAAGCCAGGAAACTGTCCTGGGTCACTACACTTGAGAATTTCAGGTCTGTTTTTTCTAAATTTCCAATTTTAGAGAAAATCACTCTTTTTTTTTATGGACATCTCCTTAGAACAGAAATCACAGGTCTCATTTATAAAATAAGGCATCTAAACACTTAGGGGTGTGTTTATGTGTGTGTAGAAAAATGTTAATGAATCTAGATTATAAAAGGACTGATTTAGAGTACTCCAATCTTTCGTGATTGGATAATGTAGAATATATAACAGTGAATCTGCTGCCAAATAATTCATTTTAAATGGTTTTTGAATTGAAGACTCTGTTCAGTGAATATCTACAAAATTCTCCATAGTGATTTATTTATTCATGTCTTCATATATTCAACAAATATTTACTGAATGCAGATGCCTGGTCTGTGATGGTCATCACTGTAGGCCTGTGAGATGTCAGTGTGCAAAATAGAGATTTTTGTGTGTATCCTCACTGGCCTTATATACCATGGGGGAAGAAAGAAAGTAGATCAAAGCATAACAAATAAGTAACAGTGTTACAGACCATATTAGAAAGGGCTAGGTTTATGGGGTGGGGGAAGAACAGGATAATGATCAAGAGTATTGGTGGGGATAGTCTGCAGTATTCAACAGGGCACTCAGGGCAAGGTACACTGCGAATGGCAGTTTTTATTTTTTATTTATTTTTTTTTTTTACCAGATAAAGGCTTGTTTTATTTGAATGATTGATCGTCAGTCATGGAGGCCACTATGTACAGACAAGAGGGGGGGCGTTCTACTTCTTGGTCTCTTCCTCTTTGGACAGAGTCTTGATGATCTCCTCCTTCTTGGCCTGGAGGCGCTCTTCACGACGCTTGCGTGCTTCCTTGGTCTTTGACCTGCGAGCCTCAGCCTGGTCAGCCAGGAGCTTCTTGCGAGCCTTGTCTGCCTTCAGCTTATGGATGTGTTCCATGAGAATCCGCTTGTTTTTGAACACATTCCCCTTCACCTTCAGATACAGGCTGTGATACATGTGGCGGTCAATCTTCTTAGATTCTCGGTATCTTCTCAGCAGCCGGCGCAGAATCCTCATTCTCCTCATCCAGGTTACCTTCTCAGGCATTCTAGCATTGGCCGTACCCTTCCGTTTACCTATGCCCATATGCCTGCCCTTCCGGCGGGCCAAAGTGTTTTTCCGGCATCGAGCTCGGGAATGGACAGTCACAGGCTTGCGGATGATCAACCCATCTTTGATCAGCTTCCGGATCTGCTGGCTGGAGTTGGCATTGGCGATTTCATTAGTCTCATTGGGGTCCAACCAGACCTTCTTTTTGCCACAACGGAGGACACTAGAGGCAAGCCTCTTCTGAAGCCTGAGCATACTCATGGCTCCGGCCGCAGTAGCAAAAGGCGCGAATGGCAGTTTTGAACAAAGACCAGATAGACATGAAGGAGTCAAGGTTTCTGACTATCAGAGCATTGCACCCGAGGGAGCATCTACACAGAGGCCTGTCTGGCTGGTTTGAGGACCAGCAGGGGCAGGCAGAGGGAACAGTGGAGTAGTGATGTAGTCCCAAGGATGGCAATGGCCAACCCCATGGGAAACTGGAGCCTCTCGGAGAATTTCTCGAGTTAGGCCAAAATGCCCAGGCTTTTATTTTCTCACATTTGACTGTCACTAAATATGGACTGCCCCAGAATGTGTGTGACCTTGAGCAAGATGGCTCTCTGGAGCCAAAGTGGAAGGGAGTTTGGGGGATGTCTACTGACATCACTCCCAGCAGCCTTCATTGAAGGGAGAGCTAGGGGATGCATCTTGGTGTCAGTCCCTATGGCCTCCCCATTTCCACATTTGCCTGTGGTCTCAGATGGCTACTCTCACTTTAGCAACCACATTCCAACCAGCTGGAAGAAGGAAAAGAAAAAAATGGGGGAGGGGGAGGACTATCCTGCTGTTTGCACCCACTGCTTTCGTTCCAGTGTATTGCCAGAATCTAATCACATTGCCTTACCTAACTTCAAGGAAAGCTAGCTTGTATAATCTTTATTCTCAGTGGCCTGGGACCAGCGACAAAACAAAAAGGATACAGAAGCACAGCTGTCAGTCTATGCTATTATTATACTTCCCATATGTGGAGGGAAGGGAATCCACAGGAAGGACTAAATGAAATGCTGTCCTGTTAGCTCATTCAAGATGTTGTGCTGTGGGGCCATGGGACTGTAAGAGACAGCAAAGAAATAAGATTCTCCTGAAAGGCTGACAGAAAAGGAGACTTTGGGGAAGAAGAGTGACAACAGTTGTACAGATGGAGGTTGAGGTTGTGAAGTTGGAGATGAACATGATCAGTTTGTATCCATGGGCCAGTGGGGCTTGGGATCTGTCAGGTGGCGTTTAGGGAGCGTAAATCACAGTGGAACTGCTTCCTTCCTGGACTCTTCTGCTGGCTTGACTCTCCTGATTTGTCAGTCTTCTTTACTGGATCTTCTTCCCGTTCCTGACCCCTAAATGTTGGCATACTCCTGGGTTGTCCCCTCAGTCCTCTTCTCTTTTCACTAAAGCAATCTTTACCTTTCTTGATTAAATCTTGGAAAATATGACCTTCAAGCCCTGAAAAATGCCCATCTGAACACCACCTGTTTATTACAAAGAATGAACTTGATGGGGTATAAACATAGGAAATGTTATTTTTCTGCCATCTCTGTCCTCAACCGTGCTTTCTGTTCTGTACACGAGTCAGCGCTCCCTTTCTCGGTCGGTCCTTCCTGATGTGTCAAGCAGATCCCACACTTTGCTCTACCCTAGCAGGCCCACGTCTGTAGCCTGCGGTCCCAGCTACTCTGGTGGCTGAGGCAAGAGAATTGCTTAAGCCCAAGAGTTTGAAGTTGCTATGAGCTATGATGCCCCTTTGGGTGGCAGAGTGAGACTCTGTCTCCAAAGAAAAAAGAAAGAAAGAAAAGGGAGGGGAGGAAGAGTGAAAGTGCTGATTCTGAAAGTTCTTAGTCCATGAGTCAAGCCTCAGATGGTGAATAAGAGATGTGATTAGAATGATAATTGAATTCTAATGGCTTGTTTGCTATTTTTAGTAGAGACAAAGTCTCAACTCTTGTTCAGGCTGGTCTCTTGCTCAGGCTAGTTTCTTGCTCAGGCTGGTTTTGAACTCCTGAGCTTAAATGATCCACCTGCCTTGGCCTCCCAGAGGGCTAGGATTACAGGTGTGAGCCACCATGCCGGGCAGTCCCTTCCCTTTCTGGTTCACTAGATTGAAGGTCACTAGAAGGGAAGGCAGACATTGCCTCATGTCTCTGGTCTCCCTCTCTGGCTCTGTCTGGTCCTGTCCTCTGTGGCTGGATTCTGCCAAGCTGATGGCCTCTGTCTAAGAGTAAGCTTTTGGTACTGGTACCAAAGTAAATCTGGTACTTCTCAGATTTACCTGGGCTCTCTCTGGTGCTAAGGCCCTCTTTTAGCATCCATTCCCAACACCCTCTCTGGAAGAATATCCCTTCTTTTATTATAGGCTGGCTGCCTAGACATCCTTACAGCTTCTGCTTTGTCCTCTGTCCTCCAGGCTCCTTCAGTATTCTATTTTCTGAACATAGTTGCCTACAGGTAAGCAGAAAGCAAAGGAATAAGAAAAACCAGGATAAGCCATATATACCTCAATTCGTTTCTTCAAATTCAGTTATCAGGTGAATGTGGAGGAAAAAGGAGAATGGAGGTGTTACTCTAATGAAGGTCCCACAGCATGGAAACATCAGGTATAGGGAAAAAAATGTTCCTGACTAACATTCTCTGTGTAACTACCTTCTTTACTTTTCCATGTAAATATTATATAGGCATACTGAACTTAAAAGCTAGCATACTGGGCCTGGGCCTAGTGGCTCAAGCCTGTAATCTTAGACTCTGAGAAGGCGGGGTGGGAAGATGTGCTTGAGGTCAGGAGTTTGAGACCAGCTTGAGCAAGAGTGAGACCCCCATCCCTACTAAAAATAGAAAAATTGGCCATGGTGGCAGGTGCCTATAGTTCTAGCCATTCAGCAGGCTGAAGCAGGAGGATTACTTGAGCCCAGGAGTTTGAGGTTGCTGTGAGCTAGGGTGAATCCATGGTACTCTAGCCCTGGCAACAGAGCCATACTCTGTCTCAAAAAAAAAAAAAAAAAAAGAAGAAGAAGAAGAAGAAGAAAAAGAAAGAAAGAAAAGAAAAGAAAAAAGAAATGACAAGAAAAGAAAAAAAATTTAGCATACTGGACTCATCATTTTAAAAATATGTTCTAACCTCTGAATCTGTTTCTGTCTATATTTTCTATTTTATCACCTACCTAATTACTCAAAGAAACATTTTGGAAATCACCTGGGATCCTTTTTGATCTCCCAGCATCCTAAGGATATTTTACCTCCTAAAATATTTAACTTTCCTCCACAATCTTGTTGCTATTTTCACTGCCTTTATTGAGGCTGCCACTACCTCTCATTTGTATTATTACAGAAACCACTAAACATATCTCTGTATCTAGATTTACCTTCCTCAAATCCATTTTTTCTGCATTGCATCTAAAGCAGTGGTTCTCTACCTTCCTAATGCTGCAGCCCTTAATAATACAGTTCCTGTGGGTCACGACCCACAGGTTGAGAACCACTGATCTAGAGTAATCTTTTGAAAATTCAGATCTCATCAAGTGACTTTTCTACTTAAAGCCCTCAGCAGCTCCCCATTGTATGATGTTCATCAGAGTATGTTCCTTAGATCACTTTTGACCAGAATTGTTTGAGTGACATATTAAAAATATAAATTTCTAGGCCCTAATCACAGACTTAACGAATCAGAATCTCTGGGGAATGGGCTTCTGAGGTCTGTATTTTTTACTTGTATTTTCAGAAAGGAATTTTCAGAAACAAAAAATTGTTGTGAGTGCTTAATTGTAAGATAAAGTCTGTCTTTAATTTTTCATCCTACTGATTTGTATTCTAGAAAAAACATGTTCCTAATGAATCATTTTATACTTCTTTTTTTTTTTTTTGAGATAAGGTCTCACTTTGTCACCCCCAGTAGAGTGCCATAGGGTCATAGCTCATAGCAACTTCAAATTCTTGGGCTTAAGTGATTTCTTGCCTCAGTCTCCAGAGTAGCAGAGACTACGGGCACCCGCCACAGCGCCCAGCTGTTTTTAGAGACAGGGTCTCATTCTAGCTCAGGCTGGTCTCCAACTTGACCCTGGCCTTGGCCCCTCAGAGTACTGAGATTACAGGCTGGCCCATTTCATACTTCTTTGTTTCTGAACAAAGAAGTGCTGGTTCCTTAGCTTGGAACATTTTTCTTCCCCAACTCACTTCCCATCTGATGAAAACTTGTTTATTCTTCAAATCCTTATTAGAATTTCATACATATGAAAGGAAAAGTGGACAAAGACAGATGGAAGCCTGTGCTAGTTCTTATTGCTTCTGGCCTTTGTGGTGAGGGTATTCTGTAGAAACAGGGGCTCTTTAACACCAAGATAAATGCACACACACCTGGACCAGGGATTGGAGGAGCTGAAGGAAGATCCAGGTGAAAACAGAGTAATTTCAGGCCCTGCTGCTTCTTCACGCCTAAAGTGAGTCGGTAGATTAGCAACACTGTAGGTGTGAACTACAAAATGGTTACTGCTTCCCTACCACCCTCCAAATTGCTCAAGAATCTCCTTTGGGACTCTCTCTAACTGGAAGCATATATAGAAAATGAATTCTAGAAAACATTACACCTAGCCAAGTGACATATTACAAAGCTTTTACACACTGGGTAATCTTTTAGAGTGGTCAGAGTTCATTGGTATGATGACATTGGCATAACAACTAGAGTGAGGGATTGGGCCAAGAAGAAAAATAATATTGAGGCAATAATATCAGGATGGAGGACTCTGGAGAAGGATAAAATATCTAACCCAAAGAAAGGGCAAGATCCATCAGAGTCTCGGGATAGTTGGCACCACGGACCCCAATGTCATCATGGGTTTCCTCTGCCCTTCTGTTTCCCTTCGTATCAACTTTATTCTCCTGCACTTTAGTCTGGCTTTCTCCATCTGGTAGCAACATGGGCCACTAAAAACATTTGCTTCACATCTCGTATGTTCAGCCATCAGAGAGAAACTATGTTCTCTGTGATAGTCTGTTAAAAAAAAAAATGGAGGGAAATTATTCATTACCCTAACTTGGGTTAGTTGCCCAATCTTGGACAGATTGTATAGTTCCAAAAGATGGGTCTGGTGTTAGTTATCTGTTCCTGCTTAACAAATTTTCCCCCCCAGAACTCAGCTTTAAACAACAAATGCTGATTGTATCACATAGCTCTTGTGCAAAATGAATTTAGGAACAGCTTATCTGGGTGGTTCTGTCTGGTTGGGGCAAGGATTGCAGATGAAGTTGCAGACCAGATGTCAGCTGGAGTTGCAGTAATATGAACCAATAGATCCAGTGGTAGGCTAGAGGGTCCATTTCTAAGAGTACTCCACAGTCCTGCTAAGTTAATGATGGCTTTTGGCAGGAGGCCTCAGTTCCATGTCATATAAACATTTTCATAAGGTTGCTTGAGTGTCCTCATGACGTGGCATCTCACTTCCCCTAGAGTGAGTGAACCAAAGGAGCAAAGTAGAAACTATAATTTTTTTAATAATTTAGACATGAAAGTCACACTTTGTTCTTCCTTAATATCCTGATAGGCACAAAGGGCGGCCCTATTTAGTGTGGGAGGAGACAAGTGTGTGAATAACAGGAGGTTAGAATCTTCAGGGTACTTTGGGTGCTGGATACCCAGGCACTATAATTTGCATAACTGGCATTAGTTTCATAGTTCTTGTGTCCAATATGGAGGCAGAATATAAGATATTGTGAGTACATTCATTACTCTTGGGTGAAGAAAAGAGGCAAAACCATAAGGATGGAAGAGGTGAAGGAGAAATTTCTAGAAAAATTGGATAAAGAGTAGTGGGGAAAATCGATGTCTAGTTACTAGCTAGAGTGTTAATAATTCCCTTGTTCATACCTTGATCGCACCTCTGTGATACCCCTTGGCACACTGCATCTTAATTATTCATTTACAAATATTTCTCTTCCACTAGTTATGAGATCTGTTCTTTTTTTTTTTGGCCAGGCCTAGGTTTGAACCCACCATTTCTGGCATATGGGGCCGGCACCCTACCCTTGAGATCTGTTCTTTCATCTTTCAGTTTAAATCACCACATACATTGGCACAAGTAGATGATCAAAAATGTGTGAACTGGGGCAGCGCCTGTGGCTCAAGGAGTTGGGTGCCAGCCCCATACACTGGAGGTGGCGGATTCAAACCTGGCCCTGGCCAAAAAAAAAAAAAAGAAAAAGAAAAAGAAAAAAAATATGTGAACTGAGCTGAACTCAGTAGACTAAGGCCTTGGAGGATTTAAGCAAAGTTCTTAAATAATTAAAGATATGGTTTGTGTCAACACAAAATTAACATTAACTCTCAGATCAGAAGGCATTTTTTTCACACTTGAAAGATATGCCTTTTAAATGAAATAAGTTAAAACTTATGAAATCTGTTTCTTCAAGAGATAGATTGAGTAAAATATAAATAAGTTATATGTTAAATGTTAAGAAAATAAAAAGTTATTGAATAAATGGATATTAGTTAGGACTTTTATTTTTCGGTGGGAGGAACAGAAGCCCAACACAAACCAGCTTGAAAATAGAAAGGGTGGATTTATTGGAAAATTACTAGAGCAATGAATGGAATCCAAGAGACACAGAACTGCAGAAACAGAACCACCAACTGGAGCACAAAAGGAAATCTGAAACTCCTCCTCCTTTGACCCTTCTTTCTGCCTCTCTCTCCAAGTCTGCTTTACTTTCTCAGTGCAGACCAGCTTTCTTGTTTGCAGTCCACATGTAGCAGGAAGAGTTCCCAAATTAGCACTGTAGTCCAGCCACCGAGAAAGTGTCCTGTTCCTCAGTTCCAGCTTCAGATTCCTGAGGAAGGAACCAATAGACCCATGTAAGGTCAGTCACTCACCCTCAGACAGATTCATCACGACCTGGGGCAGTGTCACCTTATGGGAACATAGCAAATCCTAGAGGTTAGGCAATGGGATGAGGCAATTCCTGGAAAATAGTTGCTGGGTAAACAAAACAATAGGTATGTGTTCAATGAAAGTTTAGGCAAGTTCGGGATGACATAGTCATAACAAGACATGACAGTGGTTCCAGGTCCTCTGGAGTTTGACATAGGAAATCACAAGGCATTCTCAGTGTCACTCTGAGAGATGATTAGTTGGAGTCTTGCTCTGAGACAGGGTAGCATTTCCTCTGTTCTAATCATTTCATTACAACATTATCCTGGCGAGGATAAAAGCACTGTCTTCATTGCGACATCTAATTAAAAGGCTTTAATTAAGATTTTAATTTCCTTTGGTGACGTGTTAGGGAAGGCTTTAGAAGAGATAAACTATGGACTACAGCTTCGACTACATTATTAGCTATAAAGGAGGATTCCGATGGCTTTATAACACCTACTTCCTCCTAAGATCTTGGTGACAACAGTACTAGTTTGGCTAATAACTGACTTCAGCATCTAGGAGTTTAGTGCCACGATTAAACCCAAATGTTTTTCAGTGCTACCTACTCATTTGGGGCTAAAAAGAAAACTCTCTCTGAAAGTTGTAAAGTGCCATCAGAAATGTCATTTTTATGGTAACATAGAAAACAAAAGACCATTGAGTACGGAAGTGTGAAAGAATATGTTCCTGACCTAGTTTTTAAAAGGAGGAGAAATTACAATCAGATTGAAATTATCTCTGTAAATGTAACTATTAAGAGAACGGCTTCTAATCAGCAGGAATATTGTTGTGTGTGTATGTGTTGGGGGAGCTCAAGAAGAATTAAGAATATTCTTAGATTCTCTTTTCAATGTCTCCCAACCCAAACACACTGAAGTTGTTTCTAATATACTATATCATTTTTTAGATAGGACTACTGAAGTCAGCATTAGAATCAGGGAAACGTGATGATAACAGCCTTGGTGTTCTCTGCCCTTTGTGTCTTTGCATAGATTGGGGATGGAGAAAACCTGTGTCGCCCGACCTCCTCCATTGCCTGTTTGTTTGGCTTATTCATCAGTCTCCCTGGGTTTCCATGTTTCCTGGCTACAGGCCTCTTCACATTTCCAGGACTTTGATTTATGTCATTAGCTCTTTGCATCAAGGTCCAGCCTTCATCTTGCAGTTTGTCATTCATTTCTTTCTGTTTTAAGATTCAAATTTAGTCACAATGATCCTTTCAACCGACCTCATCCATGCCAACATTTATGCCCATCATATAATAATTATGATTTTATTTCCTGTTAATTGTCAAAGGTCGACTCATAAAAATGAGGTCTGTGGATTTCAGCCAATTTTAATTTTTTCTATCTTCTCTTTCTTTCCAGATATTTTGTTAACAAATTTATTTCCAGATAGTTTGTGAACACATTTTGTAAAACCTTCATGTTCTTTCCAGTTGTGAATATAATTTTTAAAAAATGATAGATAAAGTAAATGTGCTCTAAGCTTCCGGGTAATTACTCCGTCCAGTGTCTGTAGTCTAGATGAAAAAAATTACAATGCTTTTGTCAGTTCTACAGAGGGGAGATGGCCCAAAGGGAGGGAAGACCATTAAAATTTCATAAGCCTCCACAGAAAGCGGGGGAGACAGAGTCCCAAACAAAACTAGAATTCACTTGTTTAGACCTGCCCAGTATTAGTCACTTGTCAGCCTGATTATATAGTAATCAGAAGCTTAGCAGTAAGAAATTACATAGTGCTAAGAAATCCTTCAAAGGGATTTGTCCCTAAATTTATGGCTTTCGTTGTGTCATTATTTTTGTAGCATTTCTGTTGTGGTTTAAATTAATACTTTCCTATATTCTATGTTTCCCTTCTAAAACTCTTCCTTCAAGTTCCTCCAAAACATTTTTTGAGTTAGAAGTACATAGAACAAAATACATTCTAGTAAACATTTGTTAAATGAAGGAATATAAAAGGTCAGAATAATAGATTCTTTTATCTAAGAGCTCTTAACATTTTTTGTGTCTTTGCCCCTTTGGTAGTCTAATATTATATTTTCAATTATTTTTTCAAAATAATTTGTTTCATTTTTTTTTTTTGAGACAATATCCAGCTCTGTTTTGGGGGCTGAACCATAGGGATGTCATCATAACCCACTGTAACCTCAAACTCTTGGACTCAAGTGATCTTCTTGCCTTAGCCTCCTGAGTAGCTGGGACCACAGGTGCAAGCTACCATGCCTGCCTAATTTTTTTATTTTCGGTTAGCTCCTGGGTCTCACTCTTGCTAAAGTTGTTCTCAAACTCCTGACCTCAAGCCTTGGCCTCCCAGAGTGCTAAGATTACAGGTATGCGCCACTGCACCCAGCCAGATATCACCTTATTTGTTTGGGATTCATTTCAGTCATCTTGGTTTTGGAATTTGTGTTTACCCCTTCTCCTTGTGCTTATTGATGTCATAGCTCAGAAGTTGTACTGTTTACCCAGCTAGTTGGAAGGATAGTTCCAGTTGTTCCTGAAATCACTGGACAGCCACCTACAGCTTAACATCAAATGCAGAGGGATTAATAGGTTGCAACTAAATTTTAGGTTGGAGCTCATGAAAAACCCTTTTCTCTAATACCTGACTATTAATATTATAGATATTCCCAGGATTTAATCCTGAGCTGTTCCCATTTTTCTCCATAGTCTTTGACAACCCAGGCTTGGTTTCTCTGTGTCCATTGTTCCACCCTCTTGTTTCCTTCTCAGGAAAACTGGATCCTATTTTTTGATCTCTTTTTCTATGAGATATGGCTGGAGTCATATCATAAATAAGGTTAATTTTGTGTGTCAACTTGACCAGGTTGTGGTATGCAATTATTTGGCCAAACCCCAATCTAGACGTTACTGTAAGGTACAGATTCTTTAGATGTGATTAGTATTTCAATCAGTGGACTGGGGATACAGCAGATTACCCTCCACAACGTGGGTGAGTCTCATCCAACCAGTAAAAGGCCTTAAGAGAAAAGACTGAGTTCTCAGACTGCTTTGGACTTAAGACTGCAACACTGACTCTTCTCTGAGTTTCCAGCCTGCCTGGCCACACGGAAGATTTCAGATTAGTCTACTTTGGCAATCGCAGAAGCCAGTTCCTTAAGCTCATTCTCTTTCTTTCTCTCCCTCTCTTTAAGGGAGGATCTTTCCTAGCTTCTTCCAGTTCCTGGAGGCTGTTGGCATTCCTTCACTTTCTTGGCTTGTGGCCCCATTGCTTTTTCCTCTTTGAATCTGTGCTAAATCTCTTTCTGTTTTTGGGGGAAGGGGGCATTTTCAACCAACCACGGTATCCTCTTGAAACTGCTAATTCTATCTTTGACGTCTCTTAATTATAATAGTATTTTCTTTTGCTTTCTTTCTTTCTTTTCTTTTCTTTTCTTTTTTTTTTTTTGAGACAGTCTCACTTTGTTGCCCTCGGTAGAGTGCTGTGGTGTCACGGCTCACAACAACCTCAAACTCTTGGGCTTAAGTGATTCTCTTGCCTCAGCCTCCCAAGTAGCTGGGACTACAGGCACTCGCCACAATGCCCAGCTATTTGTTGTTGTTGTTGTTGTTGCAGTTGTCATTGTTGTTTAGCTGGCCCAGGCTGTGTTCAAACCCTTGGTGCATGTGGCCAATGCCATAACCACTGTGCTACCATCTCCAAGCCAGTATAACAGTATTTTCTAATAAAAGTTTTATCTGAAAAATAGAGCTCTTTGAAATGGATTAATATAACATTGAAAATGCACTTTCTACAGATTGGAGGTTGGGAAATGTCATATCAAGCCAAAAGTGTTACATAGACATTCTTAGCAAGATTCTTTGCAGATTCCATGACACAAGGAAGAGATTCTCTGAGAAACTAAACTTCATAGAGCCTGCCATGCAAAAGGCATCAAAACAGGCCCAGGAGCAAAGCACGTTCCTTATTTGACTTCTGGAAACTTTAATTATTCACAAGATTATGAAATCCAAATGTACAATTTCAGGTTCAAAATAAGATGATACTCTAATATAATAGATATTTGTCAAACTATTCGAATGTTGGCCAGAGGTGCAAGAAAGAAGTCAGATCCAGCTGTGACTTATCAATAATTGGCAGCAAGAATTGCTACAACATTTTTTCTTAACAATATTTTAATAATCAATCAAGCATTCGTTCAGTAAATATTTGCTGGATGAATAGATAGATTTCATGGACATCATGATATTGCCCAGACAGAGCTGGGATGGTACAGTCTGTACTTTCCCTCACTGGTCCAGGTAATGGGGCAAAAGTGTTTTAAGAAGGAACTTTTTCACTCCACTGACCATGTTAGGAAATCTAATACCATTCGTAGGGTAGATTTTTCAAGGTGTTTTCTTCTGAGAAAGCCATCTACAATGGGGAATGCGTGCCATTCCTTTTAAGCTCAACTCTTAAACTAACATCCACAAAACTGAGTAATACACTTTTTTGCTCAGTGGGATTATTGATACATTTAAATATGTCACACTCACTAGTGACAATTACCCAGCGGAAAACGCCAGTTGCATATACATCTATTAATAATAGCACTCAACAAGAGCATAGTTTTGCCTTAATGCCTTAATAATACTTCGAAATGTTTTGAATTTGAAAACCTGATTTCTATGTGTTCTTTTCATAGATCAATATCTATCCTGATGAGTTATCCTTTGCTTATACACATTATCTCCTGCTTTCCTTTAGGGGGGAAAGGTATTTTTCTGCATACATGATTGTTTTGGCTATGATTTCTTGCTGGTCAGGACACTGAAGAAGCAAGTCAAGCTCTTTCTGAGAGTCAAGCAATGGTGCGGTAGGAGGGACACAAGTGAGTAACTGCTCTGACTAAGCCTTCACAGATGCTTGCCTTCACTGGCTGCTATTTGGGGTTTACCCTATCAGCAGGAACCAGAAGTGTGATTCTCCTTAACCCTCAATTTTAGCATAAAATGTGCACTGAAAAAGCATATGGATGAAGAAAATAGGATTAGAAAATACCAGTGGTAGCAATATAATCAACATGCTCAACTAAAGATATTTTCCTATTTTAAAATATCCATGAGTCTTTACTTAATACTACAATAAAATTGCACTCTCAAACTTTTTTTATTTTTTATTTTTTTTGGTTTGGAGAAGACACAAATAGTAGTCTGTGTTGTATAGCATTCCTTAGGACTCAACATAAAACTCTGTGTATAAGAAATTATACACTCTTCCCAGGAAGCCACATGACTTGCCTACTCGTCAAGTTTTTAAATGAGATGAATTATATTTCTCCTTCTTGGATTGAAGCAAACTAAACTTTGCTATTAAACACGATGATTACCTTTAATATTCACAAAACATACCTGTTTTTTAATATTTTTTTATTGTCAGTTAAATTTATATTTAAGATGGCTCGGCGCCTGTGGCTCAAGTGGCTAAGGCGCCAGCCACATACACCTAAAGTGGCGGGTTCGAATCCAACCCAGACCCGCCAAACAACAATGATGGCTGCAACCAAAAAATAGCCGAGCGCTGTGGCGGGCGCCTGTGGTCCCAGCTACTTGGGAGGTGGAGGCAGGAGACTTGCTTGAGCCCAGGAGTTGGAGGTTGCTGTGAGCTGTGAAGCCACGGCACTCTACCCAGGGGGATAGCTTGAGGCTCTGTCTCAAAAAAAAAAAAATTTTATATTTAAGATAAGAATTTTTCTTGCAGTATTTTCCTGCATACATTGCTTTGCTAGAAGATTGCTTTGGTTATTATTGCTTGCTGGTCAGGACACTGAAGAAGGAGGTCAAGCTCTTTAGATTATAGAAAATCCAAAGAAAATCTTTAGAAAAATATTAATATTTTCTACCTTACACTGTAATTTACTTTTATAAATCTCAGAACATCAAAAATATTTCTAATAATATAAGTAAAGAAATATTTTTTATTCTCTTATTTAAATGTTTTTATGCAATGTAACTTTGGGGTCTACTTTCTTTTCTTGAGTTTATTTGAAGGTAATATGAAACTCAAACACTAAAGAAAGTTGTAAATATGTTCATACTTAAAAGTTCTGATCAAAAGAAAGAAGCTTCTGCGAGGTTATAGTATTTTAAATTTCCTTACCAAGAAGAAAAATTGTATGTATTTCAAGTTGATATTGGTCAGCCATTACAAAAGCCTTGTGAAGTAAATGTCTTATGAATCAATCTGTCCATATCTATCTATCTCTCTATCATCTATCAAACTTTTGATACACTGACAGGCTTTTCTTATTTGTTACATCAGCAATTCAAATTCATGCTTACATTTAAGCTACCGAGAGTGCCAACTAAAGGGCGAATACTATCATTTGGGGTTCATGTACGAGTCGGAGTTGAGGGATTTAAGACGGGGATAGCAGGGCAGAGCCTGTGGTTCAGTGGGTAGGGCGCTGGCCCCATATACTGAGGGTGGTAGGTTCAAAACCAGCCCCAGCCAAACTTCAACAAAAAAAGTGTGGATGTTTTGTGCCGTGTGCCTGTAGTCCCAGCTACTTGGGAGGCTGAGGCAAGAGAATTGCCTAAGCCAGGAGTTGGAAGTTGCTGTGAGCTGTGTGACACCACGGCACTCTACTGAGGGTAATAAAGTGAGACTCTGTCTCTACAAAAAAAAAAAAAAGAAAGAAAGAAACAAAGAAAAAAAGACAGGGATAGCAGAGTTTCAGGGTAGTCAACATGCTTAGGTGATTAACTCCATAAAAACAGATTCTGGGCAGCTATCACACTAGGTAAAAATTATGTGTTAATAGGATTATATACCAAAATTATCATGAATCTTTTTCACTATCTCTCCAATAAAAAAATATACTCACACTAGCACTCTGGGAGACTAAGGAAGGAGGATCACTTGAGCTCAGGGGTTCAAGACCAACTTAATCAAGAGCAAGAATTCATTTCTACTAAAAACAGAAAACTTGGCTGGACATCATGGCAGGTGTCTGTAGTCCCAGCTACTTGGGAGACTAAGACAGGAAGATCACTTAAACCCAAGAGTTTGAGGTTGCTGTGAGCTAGGATGCCATAACATTCTAGCCTAGCTAACAGAGTGAGACTCTGTCTCAAAAATATACACCCCTCGGCTCGGCGCCTATAGCTCAACCGGCTAAGGCGCCAGCCACGTACACCTAAGGTGGCGGGTTCGAATCCCCAGCCCGGACCCGCCAAACAACAATGACGGCTGCAACCAAAAAAAAAAAAATAGCCGGGCGTTGTGGCGGGCACCTGTGGTCCCAGCTACTTGGGAGGCGGAGGCAGGAGACTCGCTAGAGCCCAGGAGTTGGAGGTTGCTGTGAGCTGTAACGCCACGGCACTCAACCCAGGGGGACAGCTTGAGGCTCTGTCTCAAAAAAAAAAAAAAAAATATACACCCCTCCAGGAGTCAGGAGACTAAGTGGTATGACAGAAAGAGTATGGACTTTGGAGGTGGAAAAACCTGGATTTGAACCCCAGATCCAACAGAACTCTTAACATTTGTGGGCTTCTGTTTCTCCATCTTTAAAATTAAGATGGTATCTTTTGTAAATTAAGTAAGAAAATGTATGTAAAATGTTTATTAGAGTGCTCAGTACATCAAGTAGGTGTAGTAGAAATATTAATATTTTTCTACCTTTTAAAGACCTAAATTAGATGGGAATAACTTTATACGTACTCTAATAAAGCAAAAAGTCATTTGCGTACATTGTCACGGTCACAGAAATAAACATAAATTCCTAAAAGAAGTACATTTGGGTCTATTAGTAATTAAGGTGTGATCTCTTACTAATTTAAACTTTCTCCTTTAATAATAATATAATATAACTTAAATAAAAGCAATAAAGGCCTAATGATAATAATAGACATTCACTGAGGGCTAAAAGCCATACATTTTGTTACATGCACCATCTTATTCAGTCCTTACAACAATCTTGTGAGGCAAGTACTACTATTATCCTTGTTTTAGGGAGGTTTAGTAACTTGCCTAAGATCAGTCATACAATTAGTAAGTGACAAGGCTGGGACTTGAACTCAGGTTTATATGACTTCAAGTAGTGGACCCAAAGTAAAGTGTGGCAATAGAAAGAGAAAGGTGAGGAGTGAAGAGGTATCAGGAATTACAGTGAATTACACTTCCTGGCTCTTTGCAGGAAGCACTAAGGGACAGAGTGGAGTTGAAGCAAGTGAACACATCACAAGTGGTGCCTTTCTAAGTAGAACAATTAAGTTGCAAGTAACAAAAGCCTGTATGAGTTAATTGAGACCCCCAAGAGTTTATTTTAAGACCCTAGGTGTGATCCACAGAACCCAAAGCCAGGAATCCAGCTGCTGTAGGGACACAGGAAGCATTTTCTCTTTTTCCTCTGAACATCTGTTTCATTTGTCTCTGTGAAGACAGGCTTCCTTGGCTTCCAACACAAGTGGAACAGTTCCTGGCTGGCCCACAACTCCCAAATTTGCATATTTTAGGTTGAGCCACATTGAGAAGCACTCTCTCTCTCCTAATTCCAAATTCCTAGTGCAAAAAAATGAAGCTGACCCAGTCAGAGTCAGGTGCCCCAAGTCCAAGCAACTGTTGCCAGGGATGCAGGGTTGTCTAACACAAACTTGGCTTCTGGGAAACAATCCAAGGCCAGGGAGCAATCCCTAGAGAAGAGGGTCCAGGTTGACAACCCTATGTGTTGCTACCACAGTGCCATTCACTAAGAGGCAGTGCCCAGAGTCCTGGGCTCTTGTGGTATCAAGGAGGGTGTGAACTAGAGCCTTTGCCTATAAATGTCTATCCTATTTATGGGGACAGGTTTGGGGATATTAATGGTGAGTGGAAATATGAGTTTTATATTTCAAGACTTTTCATCATTCTTCGGTACAGAGCCCAGTGTCTGTTCATGGGTATCAATAGTATCAACTACTCGTGACTTCACAAGATAGATACTATCCATCGTGCATTTCCTCTAGAAGGTTTTGAGTTTGGGTAACAGGGTGCTGTAGGGGTAATGGAGGGTTCTAGACAATCATCAGTTTTTTGGGAAATCTTGATCGGTATGAAAGCTATACAAATTTACCATTCTATATAGTTGTAAGTTTTTTTTTTTTTTTTTTTTTTACTTTTTAAGGTTTAGGACTTAAAGTTACCTATGAGAAGTTTTATTTATTTTGGAAAAAGTCCTCTGTGAAGCGAATCAAATTGTTTCCTGCTGTTCTTGGAAAAATAAAACTTAATGCACAGGAGTCATGCAGGAACAGGAGCATTCCACAGAGCAGCTCTGTTTAGTGAAATAAACTAGGTACATCTATGAACCTCCATCTCTACCACTGATATTTCCCTTACAGATGTAGGTCTTCATTCTTTTTTTTTTTTCCAAGACAGAGTCTCAACTCTGTTACCTAGGCCCTGGTGTCAGCCTAGCTCACAGCCACCTCTAACTCTGAGGTTCAAGTGATCCTCCTGCCTCAGCCTCCTGAGACTCATGCCACCAGGCCTGGTTAATTTTTCTCTATTTTTAGTAGTGATGGTGTCTTGCTCTTTCTCAAGTGCTGGTCTCAAACTCCTGAGCTCAAGTGATCCTCCCACCTAGGCTTCTTGGAGTGCTAGGATTACAGGTGTGAACCACCATACTAGGCTAGGTCTCCATTCTGATCCTCTTCCAGTCTACCGCTTCCCACAGGGTGAGGAGTCTACAGGGCCAATGGGGTATGTTGGCTTGGAGCCTATTTTCCCACTTTCTTGATCATCTTCTGGGTATTTAGGGCCCTTGAATTCCTGCCCAAACATCCCTGAGCCTGCTGTATAGGTCTGGCCAGGCCTCTTTATAGAGTATGATCTCTTGAGAATACTCCTAGGCCCAGGAATATATGGACAGATCTTAAATGAGCAAGTTGGGTTGGTTACAGGTGAGGCACCTTCAAGTATGAGATGGAGCTGGTTAAAAGAAGGGTGGGCCAGGAGCTTCCTGCCCAGGTAAGGCAAATACCATGGGTGGGACTTCCCTGTTCTCAAACCTTAAAGAGTATAGAAGAATTACTAGAAAGGCTTGTTTAAAATAAACAAGCTCTGCCGCCAGAAATTCACATACAATAGGGTCCGGCATAGTATCTAAATATCAGTATTTTAATAAATCCTCCAGAGACTACACATTGGAAGATTCTTCTTTTGAAATTCTTATTTTCTTTATTTGAATTAGAAGTCCAGTGCTTATCTAGTTTTTCATATTCTTGCGGAGGTAGCGTGTATATGTGTGTGTGTTCTTGTCCAAGAATTTTCCTTCAGAACACCTGCAATGGAACCCTCCAAAACTGTAGGAAATGTACTTAAGGCTGACATTTTAACTTTGTGTTGGTGGAGAACCTTGGGGGAGCCTTGGTGTGGCACAGCTTAGGGCCGGCAGCACTGATGTCATGGTGTTTAGAATGGAGTAGGCAGATCATGGGAAACATGCTGAGGGGGACCAGTGATGGTTCTGTTGTCTTTTGGAGGCTCTGGCATGACAACAGTGCTGCCTTGAAGATAGGCAAGAGGGAAGAGGTTAGCGCATGGCAGAGGACAAGGGTTTGGGACATGGGCCTTCAGGTCTGTTTTACTTTTTTAAGTTGACAGTTTGTCTGGGAATCTACGTTGTGAAAATATTTATATTATTCTTAGAGGAAGCTGTGTTCTTAAGCGTGGGCCCCTACAATCTCTAGTTGCCACTTCTAAAGGAAGGTATACAATTTTGCTGGGATTGTCTTCCTCTCATTCTACCTCAACTTGGGAAATCAGGTACAGGCAAGAGGAAAATTGGTCTCCTCTTTTTCTGAGGCCAGAATGGTGGCAGGGGAGGTCTCATTGCTGCCCAGAGGAGTGCCAGTCTCAAGAGGCCATTATCATTGCATTGGCACCGTGCTGGGAGGACTAAGAGGCCCAACTCAAAGATGTGTTCCTGAGCACTTTTGAGACAGTCGCTGGGAAACGTTAAGGTAGCTGGGGACACTCTGAAGAGAGCTAGTTTCTAGTAGTTAAGCTGAAGTGACTTGTGCTTTTGGTTTGATCTTATCTGTTAGTTATAGACTGGGAACAGGGACTTTCGGGTCACAGTCATGATCTTGGCTATTTCTTGGCATTTTAAAGCTCTGACTGCATCGTGAGGGGGAAAATACCTTATGTGGGTTCCATGTGGAACTCTGAACAGAATGATTCAGTTCTATACTTGCTGGAGGCACAGCCTGGCACAACAGTAACATGTCTGGTAATGAAAAAGGAGTGTTCCAATGATGTACTTTGCTATGGGAATAAGTACAGATAGAATTTCATTCCCAGAGATAGGGGTAGAGCTGCTATGAAGGGTGGTGCCTGTGGCTCAAAGGAGTAGGGTACCGGCCCCATATACCAGAGGTGGTGGGTTCAAACCCCACCCCAGTCAAAAACTGCAAAAAAAAAAAAAAAAAGCTTATGAAGATATTTTGTTTTTGTTTTTTTTAAACAGAGTTTTACTTTGTTGCCCTCAGTAGAGTGCCATGGCATTATAACTCCCCTCAACATCAAACTCTTGGGCTCAAGCAATCCTCCTGCCTCAGCCTCCCGAGTACCTGGGACTATAGGCACCTGCCACAACACCTGGCTATTTTTAGAGATGGGTCTTGCTCCTGCTCAGGCTGGTCTTGAACTCTGGATCTCAAGCAATCCACCTGCCTTGCCCTCCCAGAGTGCTGGGATTGCAGGTGTGAGCCACGGCACCTGGCCGGCTGAGGAAGATTTTTAGGACTGTGAGAAAAAGGAAAAATGTAAACATAAAATGGGTGATAAGAATGAGGAAACTGAAAGGGGGAAAATTGAAGCCCGAGTAATAGGTTCCAAATTGCATTATTACTCAGGGCTTAATGAAACAGTCTATAGTTAATGAAAAGGGAAATAGACTGAGGGCCTGGTAAGCCCCTGATATTTTAAGGGATGGGATATTTTGGGAAAGTCACAAGATAGCAAGAAATGGAAACTCAAGTGGTTATTTATGCTGGAAACACATAGATTCAGGAAGCCCGGGAGATATGAGGATAAAGCATGACCATGGGGGAGCTCACCATGACACTTACTGGTTTATTCTTGGAAGAGGCACTGAAGCTGTATGCTCTGGACAAGTAACCTGGGTAATGGTCTTAAAGTGGCCATTTTGTTCTCTTTGCTTAGGTAAATAAATTCACAACCCCAAGAAGATACAGAAATAGTGAACTGATAAACCAAAAACCTATATTTAATATTCTTAGGTCAATACCTAGGCTTGTAATGAAGACATTTTTGTATATTCTGTTTATATTTTGGGAGATATTACAGTTTTTTAGATTTCAATATTTGGTTTATCAGATATGTAAAATTGCTTAAAGAAAGATTTTGATTTTTTGTTGTGCTGACTTGTCAGGTGATTGAAGTGTTTGTCGTTGTAATTTGGGAGTCTAAGAAAAATCTGATTAATTAAATTTATAAATAGCTCAATACTTGTAAGAGAGTTGTCAAATGTAAGAGATATTTGACGTTCACCAAAGTACAAGGGATTGTTCTTATTCAATGTAAAAATTGTTAAGAAAAATAGATTTTAAAGTTACATTTAAATAAGTTGCATATTAATCAACACATAAGTAATCATAAATATGCTTTTCTGTACACAAAAACATCATTAGCTAATAAAAGCTTGCTGGAGCTTCGGTGATTAGAATCTTACTTCTTTGGTACAAAGGCTGGCTCTGCTGCTTCCTCGCTTGTGACTTTGAGCAGATGACTCAATTTTTCTGCTTATTTTCTTGTAATACGGAGATAATAGCAGTACTATCTTACAGGGTTATTAGGAGACAAAAATGAAATAACCTAAGTCAAGCACTTAGAACAGTGTTTGGTCCATATTAAATGCTCAGTGAATGGATATTAAGCTGCCATGCATTCTTAAATTAAAAACCTTCAGTGTACAAAAAACAAATACAGCCATGCACTCTGCTGGGGCACTGGACATTCTGGTGAGGGGACCCAGAGACAAAGGGACCACAGATGACTCTCGGGTACACACTTGATACTTCACCTGATTCTTTTCCTCAGCGTTTACCTGGTTCTTGAAACTCAACACATTATTAACATTTTTAAAACTTGATTTGTTTAAAATCGCCCGTTAACCATACCGCATTGACCCAACATTTTAAATAACAACCTTCTTGAAAGAAAAGCACACATGTATGGCCCTGCCCGGGCATCTGCACATAGTGGTGATGGGATTACCTGTAAGCAAACCTGAAAAACGTGTGAATGAAAATATACTAACCTCACGGGTAAAGATAAGGATTGCTGCCATGCTCGCTGGATGGCAACCGTCTGACAAAAGCAAGCGATTCCTAAGTCAGTTGTATGGAGAAGCCAACTCTGGAAACTGACTGTGTTTGTACCAAAGCTGAATTCTGTTTTCATTTAATAAGGGACTTGGCCAAGATGTATTCATGGGTCATCCTCTTTCTATACAACAGAAATAGAGGGAGTGAGCAGAGGGAAACTTGAGCAGTAAAGAACCACGTCCTACGTTCTTCCCATGTCAGAAAATGTGCCTGTGCTACCAAAGAGTGGAAGTACATGGGAGGAGGAAGACAATTCATTGTCAGATATTAAATCATAGGTTCAAATTTCTGTTTGTGGAGCGGTGAATGCGGCTCTGCAACTCAGGCTGAAATCTTATTAAGCCTGAAGAAGGTAGGAGTGGAGTTAGTGCAAATCCATGCTTAAAAGACCCATGGAATTTAGGAATCACCAACCCTGTCAATTGGTGCTTATTATTTTAGGTAGTAGTTCATCTGCGACTGCAAAATCATTGAATTATATGACACCCACCCACCCATTGAATTATATGACACCCACCCCTTTGGAGTCCCCTACATCCTTCTAATATTTCTTTTCAACAAGACCCATATGGTTTTGCTTTTCATAAAGACTTCTATGACTTCTCTTGTTGGTGTTTCTATAGCTGTCAGCCCACACCACCAGGAAATCTTTTCTTGTGTCTCTTAGGAAACTCCCTTACAATTAATGAGTAACTAAATCTTGCTCCTGAGTGGGAGGGAAAGCGAATGGAATATGAGTCTGCCAAGCTGCAGGTGAATGGAGCCTCGCATTTGACGTCTGGGCTTTCAGAAGTGATGAGGCAACTTCGGCATGTGACTCACAGACTGGAAGGAGCTGTGATTGAGTCCTGGCCTTCCTCTTTGTGTGTTAGGGACAGTGAGATGGAACTGTGCCAGGGATTGCTACTGTAAAACATAGCAGAAGCTCGGCTTGCTTATGAAACCGTTTGGAATTTGGAGACAGTCATGTCTGTGGTGTTTATTATTTAAAAAAAAGTTCATTGTAAGTGAAGAGAACCTAAGGTACATTCCATTATTTTTAAAGAGAGATTTTCTATATACTCATATTCAATTTTTAATTAACACTTACAAATTCTAACATGTGGTTCAAAATAGGATAATCTGGGCTGGGCGCTGTGGCTCACACCTGTAATCCTAGCACTCTGGGAGGCCCAGGCAGGTGGATTGCCTAAGCTCATGATTGGAGACCAGCCTGAGCAAAAGCAAGACCCCGTCTCTAAAAAAAAAAATAGCCTGGCGTTGTGGTGGGTGCCTGTAGTCCCAGCTACTTGAGAGGCTGAGGCAAGAGAATTGCTAGAGCCCAAGAGTTTGAGGTTGCTGTGAGCTATGACACTACAGTACTCTACTGAGAGTGACAAAGTGAGACTCTGTCTCACAAAAAAGACACCCAAACAATAGGATAGTTTACTACAAAGTCAGGCTGCTGAGTGAGGGTTGGTGGGTGCAGGGATGAGAATGTATTAGAAGTGGCTGAGGTGATTAGGGACATGTTGTGACCATTAAAGGCAAGAAAAATCTAATAAATTTCTAGGTTGAAGCTACTCAAGGAAAATAAAAGGCCGGATATGAATAGAGATCGGAAATCCAGGTAAAATTCCATTAGATGACTCTTGATAACTTGATTAGGGGCAAAGAAGTGCTGTAGTGTCTTGGTTTTTTCACCGAGGCATTTCATTTTCAAGTATGTATTACATTCCTAGAAAAAGAAACCTGGGATTTTCCCTCTTGTGGGTTTCTTCTTGCTTCTTTGTGGTCCATCATGCCCACTGAAGTTGTCAGTAATGAAACCAAACTGGCAGGATGGGAGCAGGTTATTCTGCCATTTTTCTAGATATTTGAGTTGGACATCAAATCTGGGGCTGATCGCACTCCTGAAGTTAACTCCACACTTGTTTAACCACCCTATGAGGTTCAGAGCAATTTTCACAGCTCTGTGATCATCAGTGATTTCAAATTCACCAGTGTCACCATGTTTCATCAGCACTGTTCGACTTTGGAGGGCCACCTTATGAGAACCTGGTGGTTGCTTCTCTTTGGGCATTGTTGATGCTCCTATGAGCATCAGCCAGGACATTCATGCCCATCATTATGGCGGCATGGAAAGACAGAGGAAAGAGCAATGGGCCAGACCAGGAAAATTTGGGATCAAATATCTGTGCTAGTAAAGCACCCTAGAACAGGGCTGAGAGGTTGGGAATTTGAGCAACATTATTCCATGCAAAATATAGGATGGAAAAAGGTAGGCAAGATTCAAGTATCCTTAGCATAGTTCCTATTCAAGCCCAAATGCAGTTTTCTGTTCCAGGAGAAACAGCAAAGATGATAGCTGGAAGTTCCAAGTGGCAGGAGCAGGGCTGCCACTGGCTCCAGGCCTGGGCTCCAGGGTTGGTGAGTGCATCATAGGCTGGGTGTTTCATCAACCAGGGCCCACACGCAGGACACAACCCATACCAGGGGCTCTGCAAGAGTGAGGGCAAATGAAGAGTTTCTGGGGAAGGTCCTGGAATCTGCATTTTGTTCCTTAAAAAAAAAGAGTTTATTTATTTATTTTTTGTACCTGCTTATTTAAATCAAAAATTGCATAGGATATTCATGGAGGGAAAATTAAACTCCACCCTCTCCTTTTGTCCCCCTCCCCCACTTTCTAGGTTTAACCATATTAATGTTTCCTATAGGATAAAAAATTATAAAGTAATAGTCACTCAGAAAAAAAGAAGAATGTTTGCTTATTTGGAGCTCAGGCTTTCGGTTGTGGTGATGAAGGCAATGAGTTAAAGAGATCTACAACTTGAAGGAGCCTGTGATGGTTGTATCAGTCAGGGGCCTGGGAGGAAACAGATGGCACCCTTGATCCGGGTCACTGATAATAGCTTAATTAAAGGACTGGTTACAAAGTGTGAGTAGGATTTAAAGAAGCTAACAAGAGATGCTGAAGTGCCCCAGAGCCAATAACAACTGGGAGCCATTACCTCTCCTAGACTTGTGGGGCAGGAGGTGGGGCCTGTTCCTAGAGCCCCTAATAGGAGCTGAGCTAGTAACTCAGCACAGAGGGATCCTAGAGGGAAAATAATTTGACCTAACTTTCCTCCCTGCCATCTCCCTCCTGCCAAAGCTCCTCACTGGCCTAACTCACTTGGAAGCCAGAAGGCAAAAAGGACTGATCACATGGTCTGTCTAGGTCACCATTGGCCACAGACCAGGAGAGAGAGAAGGGAACTAGAGGGGCAATGGCAGGATAGCCAGTGTAGCATCTTGCTGAAAGTGTGTATCTTAGGGGGCAGGGGCAGGCTGGAAAAATACAACAGAGCCCTATACTCAAAGAAGGGTCAGGGTGTCTAGAGAGAGCAGAAGAGTCTTGAGTTCTGTCTGTCACTGCTGCTTGCTGGTGTGTGTGTGTGTGTGTGTGTGTGTGTGAGAGAGAGAGA
This sequence comes from Otolemur garnettii, assembly GCF_000181295.1. Taxonomy (NCBI): domain Eukaryota; kingdom Metazoa; phylum Chordata; class Mammalia; order Primates; family Galagidae; genus Otolemur; species Otolemur garnettii. The sequence goes on from NW_003852400.1 coordinate 35,621,018, forward strand.
GAGAGAGAGAAAAATGGACAAAGGGACTTTAAAGAAATTTGCTGCATATTATAAATGGAATGCTCTTTAGTGATGTCCAAGCCTCCTACATAGATTGTGTTTCATTTTGAAATACTTTGACTTGTTGGAATGCTGTTGTCTTTTCTCTCTCAAATATGCACAGAGCTTTTGACATAGGAGTCTATTTTATTTTATTTTATTTATTTCTTCTCCTCAGAGAAGGAGTCTTGCTATGGTGCCCAGGTTGGAGTGCGGTGGCTATTCACAGATGTGATCACAGCACCCTGCACCTTGAGCTTCTGGGATCAAGTGATCCTCCCACATCAGCCTCCTTTGGGGCTGGGATTAGAAATAATGGCACACCACCATACCTGGCTAATAAATAGATTCTTAGATGGACAGAAAAAAACTGGAAGGAAGTATACCAAAACGTTAACAGATTTAATAGATTTAGTCTCTAAAAAGTGAGACTATAGATGAGTTTGATTTATTTTGTGCTTTTTGGTATTTGCCAACCTTTTGGTTTTGAGCATGCGCTATCTTGAAGTACCAGGCTTGGTCCTACATCCTTTCCCTGCTTTATTTGTACTCTCCCTAGGTGATCTCATTCATTCTTAGCAGTTTAAATGCTACTTATACCTGAAAATGTCTACATTTATATTTCTAGCCCAGACTTCTCTCTTGAGATCTAGACCACTATGACCAATTGCTTCCCTGATATCACCCCGTGGCTGGATCACAGATATCTGAGTCAACATGGCTAAAACAGAGGTCTCCTTGTAGTCACCTGGCCTCTTCTTTCTCAGGACTGGTGGGTTTAAAATACAGTTTGCCTATTTAATTCACATGGTTTGAAATTTACCGGTATAAAAGATTAGCTATTACAAAATACGTGTCTGTTCTACCCCAAGTTTTGTTTCCCTGTTCCCATTCACTGATTTCTCCTCCCCCAAATATTACCGGTGATTCTTATCTTCATGCATATGGATATATGTAAATATACATCCTTTTCATCTTACTTAACAGCTAGCATCTTTTATCTACTGCTCAGCATCTTACACTTTTAACAACCTATCTTGGAGATTTTTTTCTATATTAGCACAGTGTATATAGAGCTGTTTACTCTTTTTAATGTCTGTATAACCTTCCATTGTGTGGATAGAGCTGATTTTTTAAAAACAAGACCTCATCTTGAGGCTAGACTAAAATTTACATTCCAGTTATAGGTAAACTGGGATGTAAAACATTGTAATAAAAGTTGTGCTGTGCCATGCTTGCTATTACACAACCCATTTTTTTCGACCCATTGATAGATTATAAACATTCTTCCACATTAGCACGCACAGAGCTACCACTTTCTTTTTAACCACAGCTCTCATATTCTGTAACTTGACTGTACCATAATTCATCCAGCCACTCCTGTTTCATGAACACTTAGATTTTGTTCAGTGTTTTGCTTTCACCAGTGATGCTGTGACAAACAGCTCCTGTCACTTTCCTATGGCAGTGTTCACCGTACTTTAAACTTTTTCAGGGCACACAGCTGGTCTGTATTTCCTGGGCTCCTAGCCAGGTAGACAGGGCCTTGGGAGCAAGTCCACAACGGAATGTGGGTTAAAGTGATGTTTGCCATTTCTAGACCTGATCTGGGGAAAGAAGTCTCCTACACAATCCTCCCTATATTCTCTCATTCCCCATCTGCCAACTTAATAGAGGCCACTAAAGGATCTACAGAAAGGTGGAGTCACAAGACAAATTTCTGAATGACTTTGTGAACAGAGTCCACATACTGACTTGCATTGGTGATACTGAGCATAAAACACACATTTATTGAATTGAGCTGCTGAGATTTTTGAGATTATTTATGTCAGTTAGACTGCCCTAAATACTGTATATTCATACACACTTCTACAAATATTTTCTTTTTTTTTTTTTTTTGAGACAGAGCCTCAAGCTATCTCCCTGTGTAGAGTGCTGTGGCATCACAGCTCACAGCAACCTCCAACTCCTGGGCTCAAGTGATTCTCCTACCTCAGCCTCCCAAGTAGCTGGGACCACAGGCACCTGCCATAACACCCGGCTATTTTTTTGGTTGCAGCCGACGTTGTTTGGCGGGTCCAGGCTGGATTCAAACCTACCACCTTAGGTATACGTGGCCGGCGCCTTAGCCACTTGAGCCGACTCCGAAGGCTGGAGTTGAAGAATTGGAATCACTGGGTCTAAATGGCTTAAATATTTTAAATTTGACACTTCTTGACAATTTGTTCTCAAAAAGTGTAGTTCAGCTTATACTCCCTCCAATGGTACATGAAAATGGTGAAGGAGAATGAAAATATCTCTTGAATTTATTTTGTAAATAGGTTTGTAAACACTAGTTTAAAAAATAGAGTTTTTTCAATTAAAAAAGTGATGAAAGTAAAATCTGAAAAAACTGAAGCTGTTGAATTACAGGAACTTCAAAAGTTTAAACTGTAGATATAAAAGTTGTTACTGACTAGAAAGTTGATGGTTTCCAGCATTGGTGAGGGTGAGAGATATCTCTGTTTTGTTAAAGTCTTTCTGATGCCGGGTCTGGAAACCATTGGCCTGAGTGCAGTGTGTCCCACATGGTTAAATGTTGTAAGCTTAATGGTGCCCCTGGGAAATGTCGTGTGGTCCATGTGTACCAATGGAAGAATCTTTTCCAGCTTGGACTCCATCTGAAGTTGTACTTCTATTCTTCTTGTCTCTAGTAGGCTTTAGAATTCATTGAATCATCTAGTGCAAACAGGACAGGAGAGCAGAAGCAGAGAGCCCTTAGAGCACTGAGAGCTATAAGGTTGCGTAAATATACAGAGAAGTAACTCTAGGTAACTGCTCACTGGTAGCAGACATTTTGCAGAAATTTCCTGGTGAAAGGCAAAGTTTCCTTAGAAATCAGTTAGCAAGGACATTGTCTGAATTTGCCTGACATTCAGATTAAAAAAATAAAAAAAAACCCAAAACCAGGAATTGAGTATTCTCTGCAATTGACACGAGCCACTATCATTCAACAAAGTAATCATTTCTGTAGAGCTAAAATGTATCAGCAGAAACTTTTTAATAAATAAAGGAAAAGAGAATTAGACTAGAGTAGATACCATTTCCTACCCAACATCTGCCAAAAGGATTTATTAAATCCTGGTGAGAAAATACTGGAAGTTAAAATTGGAATCCTAATACATATTTCTTGTTAAAATTGACTGTATTACAAACTGTATGTGGGGCTTATTTCTCAGTGTGGGCTGAATTCTCAAATAATCCTACAGTTATCTTTGATAAAATTCCAAGTTAAATCTCTTACACGTAAGTGTAGTGAGCAGAACCACATGTGACCCTGAGTGACATCTGTGGATGTGATTTTCAGAGTGGGCATCGTAGACCAACGACACAGCTTCCAGAAGGGCGTCTTTATGAGACATCTTCCCTCTCTGAGGGCATTGTATTTTCTATACACTGTTAGCTTTGGACAAGTCTGGGGGCAGTGTTAACTCCTAGTGATAGGCAGGTTGAGATTCAATGATGCAAAATTAATTTATTAGTGGTGGGTCTGAGATGTCCAGAAACAGATATATTGTAGCGAGAGAAGCCAGGGGATCATGACCATTGAAATTGAAGAATAATCAGAAAGGCCAATTGGACATTAAGCTACTGACCTGAGGTTCCTTAGTCTCTTGGGCTAAAGACTCATATTAAATCAGAGGCCGTGGAAGGAGGTCATTCATCAACCCCAAACATAAATGTTAGAGAACTGACAAGGAATCCTGCTATGGTTTGCCTGGAGCCTTCTTATTCATTTATTTTTGTATGGTTTCATTCATTTATTTAACAAATATTTATAGAATAACTCCTATAAGCTGGAAGATACAATGGTGAACAGGGCAAACGTGGACTTTGTTTTCATGGTACTTACCATTTGATGGGTTTGTCAAGGAAATGATCAAATTATTTAACGGCTAGGATGCATCTAGGCATGACTCTCAGAACAAACAGCAGACACTAGGCCATGTTATGTGTACAACTAACTACAGCAATGAGCTCCACTACATTTATCAATCGGTTTTATTACACATGTATGAATAAATGGGTATTTTTCTATAAATATTGATGAAGTACTTTCTGGAAGACTGGGAGAAAAACAGCGTTTTAATTTTCAGTCCTAAAGTAGCTTGTATAACTGTACAGACACTTAGATCAGGGGTGTCCAACCAACCTGTGGCCCACGGGCTGCATGCTGATTTTGTGAGGACTTTCTTTGTTTTGCAGATACCACGAAAAGGTATGCATGGAACTTTTCTTCGATAATCAGCTTTCGTTAGTGTTTGTGTATTTAATGTGGCCCAAGACAAGACAACTCTTATTCTTCCAATGTATGGTAGAAAAGAAAACATACTGGATAAACATGCATTCCACCTTCCTATTTTATTATAAAACTGTGACTTCAGGTAATCCATTCTCTTCCACACTGCTGTATGCTTTAGAAAGCCAATCCTGGTAATTTCATGTCCATTGCTAGATTGTTTTATGAATGGCTGTGTGATTCCGTTCTGGCTTGAGAAGACCCAGGTTAGGAGGCTTCTGAGATCGATTTCCTTCCTTTTAAAGAGACGTGGGGAGAACAGCTATAAATGTTTATATATGGCAGCTATCTTGTGACCATGAGGAAGTTAGCCTGAAGAAAAAGTCTCCATGTGGAGGATGGCAGAGCAGAGACCTGGGAAGTACTAGCGTCCTTGATCAGTTAAGGGTCGTTGACTGCAGTGGCCCTGGAGCTGCCTGTCTGCTTTGGTTCGCTGCAGTCCAGCTAAGCTTTCTGTTACTTGTTACTTTCTCCAGAAGAGTCACCTGATGGCAGTACAGGTATGGTTCTAAGAAGGAAATAGAGGTTTGAAACCTGTACAGAATTGTAAACAGTGCTATACTCAGAAAAACTTTAAAGAGTTTACTTAACTTGGGGGAATTCTAAAAGACAATAATGTGTGAGTATGATATAGTTGGGATTTTAAGACTAATGAAGAGACCTTTGCACTTCTGCTTTATCAATAAATGAATGTTGTTTGTTGGGTTTTTAGAGATGGGGCCTCACTGTCACCCAGGTTGGAGTGCCCTGGCACAAAGGGGCCTTGCAAAAGGCTGGCATTCTAGGCATGAGCCACTGTGCCTGACCAGTAAAGTAAATGAGTGTTTTAAAGCCACTACGGTTATGACTTTTTAGAAAAGGGACTAGATGAAAGAATGAAACTTGCTGACACTTTATGAGTGCTTACTAGTCTCTGGGCACTAAGGCTTTATGGACCTTATTTAACTGCCCATCAAAACAACCCTGCAAGATAAGTACTATTATCTTTCTCATTTTACCAAAAAAGACATTATGGTTGAGAGTTTAAATAACTTTCTCAAAGTCACAAGTAAGGAATAAAAACAGACCTGGGTCCACATCTGTGCGACTCCAAACCCCACACACTTAAGCCTTGCGCTGCGCAGGACATACGTGTGCCAGCCACCTTCCAAAGCCTGCCTTTGGTAGTTTCCCTTCACTGACCCAGCGTCGGTGTCCAGAGGTTCCTTGTTAGTTATGCAAATAGCAAAGCTGGTTGCACAATAAAGGAGAGAAGGCCAATTCTGGCACTAATTTTAGGGCAGACCACAGATGTGTTTGATGTTTTCATTGTACACGAGAACAGAGCCAGTGATCCGACAGCTGCTGGCAGCCCTGATCAAATATGCAGAATATTAAGGCTGCTTTATCTCAGCGCCTAATTACAGCTGGCACAGGGAGATTTATTTTGCAAAGGAGGAGATGTCAAATGGTACAAATGCAATATATAACCAAATATGATGGCCTCATTCTGTTTTCTCAGGGCTGCTCAATTTTGGAGCAGTTGTTTTGAAAAGTGTTATTAATTGATAGTCCTCTCAACCTAGGAAACCAAAACTTTGTTTTAGATATTATTGGAACAGCTCAACTGCTTTATTGCCTTATATTTCGATTTATTGTCCTCTTTTTCTTTACATGTAAAATATTAACATATGTAGCACTTAATTCCAAAAGAAAATGAAAATACAACATTCTTGTCTGTTGTAGGTTTTCATGCCCATATAACCAATGTGATAAGACCATAATTTAATGTCTTTTTACCATTGAAAATTGTTTCATATTTGTGATGACAGAGAAGTGGCTTTGTAATGCTGATATAGGAACAAAGAACTAACAGCTAGCTACTTCAGCAGCCAGTAATCATAGCTGGCTTAGGCTCTGCCATTTCTATGTCATGCAGGTTGCAGTGTTTTGGTCCATAGCTGCAAAGCTGCACGACGTTGGAAGGGGATTTGCTGCCCTGATCTCCTTAAAAGAAGGACTTGCTGCCCAGCTGTGGGAGGGCTCTCCAGCTGATGCTCCTGTAGGGCCTGCCTCAGCTGTAAAATCCACCTCCTGCTGTGGATTTTTCTAAGAGCAGTCTGCATCCAGAGACCTAGGGAGACTGGGGTGCAGAGGCCCCGTCCTTTCAGTCTGGCACAGTGCATCATGAGGGCCGTTCTCATTCTGGAGCTCTCCGTCTGTTTCCTCTCCCCATCAGTGGAGATCTCTCATAAGCCAGATTCTGTCTTGGCATTTCATGGTATCTGCTTCTAGAAAACCCACCTTGTAACACCATATCAAGTGAATTACTTACTTTTTTTTGAGACAGAGTCTCACTTTGTCGCCCCCAGAAGAGTGCCCTGGTGTCATAGCTTACAGCAACCTCAGACTCTTGGGCTGAAGTGATCCTCTTGCCTCAGCCTCCCAAATAGCTGGGACTACAGGCCCCCACTACAATGCCTGGCTAGTTTTAGAGATGGGGTCTTGCTCTTGCTCAGGCTGGTCTCCAACCTGTGTGCTCAGGCAATCCACCTGCCTGGGCCTCCTGGGATTACAAGCGTGAGCCAATGCACCGGGCCCCAGGTGAATCACTTACTTAGGAAGCAGTTCTACTTTTTCTGGGAATGATCTTTCAGCCATCATTTCAGAGTAAAATATATGCTGAATTAAAGTCCAGTGATGACTACCAGTACTAAATTTGTTAAAATTTATCAATTAATTATATAGCAGATGCTTAATTTTTTCCTCAGTACATGGACATGCATTGCTAAAACAACAAGATATGTGTGTTTGAACTTTCTTGGTTTCAATGCAGTATCTGACGATACAAGCTTCTCTGTGTTTGAACTCTTCCTATTCCATTTCAAAGAAAAAATGAGCTCTGTTTTCTTTCTGTGCCTCTGATTTCTCCTTTGTAATGGTGCCTACCTTATGATGGTGCATTTCACTTTTCACGAATGACCCCATCAAGTGCCTTCAACCTCTGCTTACTTATATGCCGGTTTTGCCCACTTTGGAGTTGATACTTCAGACCTTGGAAGAACTCCAGAGCTGAATAGTTTCTCAAAATAAGAACATCTCAAATGAAATATTTATCTCTACATGCTTTCCCCTAGAACACCCCAAAATTAAAATCACCAATGACGGCAGCCTGCTCATCCTGCAATGGTCGTGTGATCCATGAATGGCACCACAACTCTCTCTGTGGTCTTCACCTGAGGTCTGGGAGACATCCTAGACTTCTTCCTCTCACTGACCTCCGATCCAAGCAGTAGCAAGCCCTTAGATTCTCCCTTCTAAACAGCTTGAGTCATTCCATTTCTCCGTCCACTCTCTCTTATTCTTTCTTTTGCAATTGGCTCAAATTCTCCATTATTGGCCTGCCACCCTCCTCCTAAAACTCATCCTTTTCTACCATCTAATCATGCTATGTTACTGCTTAAAATTTTTCCACGGTTGGCAGCTTAGTGTCCAAGATCCTTAATAATATGGGCCTTGTCTATTTAGTCCAGTGGTTGTCAACCTTCCTAATGCTGCGGCCCTTTAATACAGTTCCTGTGGGTCAGCGGTTGAGAACCGCTGATTTAGTCTCATTGTTGATCATTCTTCTGTGTCTACTCTGTCCCCTGGGCATAGATGCAGAGAAATGCTCCACGATGCCTTAGTAAGACACGGTTTCCTCTGCCTTCTGCATGAACACAATGCCCTTTGCATTCTCCCTCATCTTCCTTCTCTTTTTTTCTTTTTAAGAGATAGGGTCTCTTTCTAACACCTAGGCCAGAGTGCAGTGGTGTAATCATAGCTCACTGCAGCCTCAAACTGCTGGGCTCAACCAGTCCTCTTGCCTCAGCCTCTCGAGTAGCTGGGACCACAGGCATGCACCACTACATACAGATAACTTTAAAATTTTTTGCAGAGATGAGGTCTTACTGTGTTGACCAAGCTGGTCTCAAACTCTCAACCTCAAGCAATTGCTCTACCTCAGCCTCCCAAAGTGCTGGCATTATAGGCCTGAGCCACTTGCCTGGTCCTTATCCTCTCTTCAACCCATTTCAAAACTCAGCTCCTGCTGAGACCACCTTTGAAAAGTCTTCATGGAGCCCCCTCTTCCCTGGAGCCCAAGGATATATCTGTTAAGTCATTTATCCTATTGAAAGGGCTTATTCTCTTGAACTGATCTACAAAGCTCCTTGAGAGCACCCGAGACCTTCTATTGGACTTCACATCAGGATGTACAGTATAGTGCCTGTCAAATAGTGGGCTTTGGAATGTGTTTGTGAAATTAAGTTATGTAAAAATGTAATTATTTTTCCATTGTAATGGTAGATTACCAAAATGCATATGTACATATTGAAGTTTTGCCATGGAGAATCTTGGCAAAATCTTTTTTTTTTTTTTGGAGACAGAGTCCCATGTTGCCCTCAATAGAATGCTGTGGTGTCACAGCTCACAGCAACCTCAAACTCTTGGGCTTAAGTAATTCTCTTGCCTCAGCTTCCCAAGGAGCTGGGACTACAGGCACCCGCCACAATGCCTGGCTATTTTTTGTTATAGTTGTCATTGTTGTTTAGCTGGCCTGGGATGGGTTTGAACACGCCAGCCTCAGTGTATGTGGCTGGTGCCGCAACCACTGCTCTATGGGTGCCGAGCCCAGAAAAGGTTTTTATTAATACTGTATGTTACACACACTAACACAGAACTATATTCAAAGGCACACACATTAATAATGTCTGCATTGACTTTTACTTTTAAAAGTTACATGTATAACAAAATTATTTATATATAAATGATACATAAAATTATTTCCACATAATGTTGTAACATAGTTTATATACAATTCAATTACATATACTTTAATTATTTTATATAATTTAATAATATTTATTATATACTTCAAGATAAATGTACCTATATAAATCATAGGTGGTATAAAAATCTCTATATAGATTATAGATAACACTAATATAACATTTTATACATATCAAATTCTTTTATTATATATATATATATATATATATATTTTAAAAGCCCGCATAGATGTTGCTAATGAGGACTGGTGAGGAGGTGTGGAGTTTTCCAGGGAGTAGCTGACACGCAGTTTCTGCCTCTTCAAACTGATTGTCAACATATGGGTAAATAACAATCTGCTGACTTTGAAAAATTAGTTAATCCGTTTCATATAATGCATGCAAAACACAGCAGGCAGTGGCCCATAATTGAAGGATTAGTTTTGGGCCTTGGGGTGGTTTTTATAATTCACAGGCTGATAGAATGTTACACCCTATATGGACCCAGAATATTCTCATCAGGGAGTTTCCAGGACTCTTTCCTCCTACAGAATGCCACGTGTTCCAGCCCAGGAGAGAGCTTCCTCCATCCAGCAGTGCCCCAGCGGGAGATCTCCCCAGTGATAAGGTAAGCAGGAGGCTGAAAGACTCCTTAGAGGAATTTCAGTCCAGCCTGAATAGATCTGTGAAAGCACTTAGGTCATTTCTAATTTTTCTGCTAGCCAAGGCACACTGCGGTTTTTTCTTGTCTCATGCCTGAAACTCGCATCCTGCTGAAGTTGCTCTATGGGCACTGTTCCTTTCAGATTTCAGTGGCTGTCAGCGTGGGATAAGAGGCTGCTCACGTGACTGGTCTACATTTCTCCACGGTGTTTTTCTCTATTTACCCTCGCCTGTCTGCCTTGATTTGTACCCTTTCCTGCAGACCGACGAACGTCTGTGCCTGCTTTTTGTCTCTCGCTACTGCTTTTTTCTCCTTTTTGTCTTGTTCTTGTAGGACCCTTTCTGCATCTCCCAAGAGGGACCTTTACAGCCCCAATTCCCAATGGTGTAATCCTAACCAGCCTAGGAAGCAGGAGAGAAGGAACTCTGGGTGCTGTAATCTACACAGTGCTCTCTGCTCTGGGGCAGGGGTGCAGGTGTCTTTTTGAACTACTCTGAGTATGAAAATACTTGACAAAGCCTTGATTTGGCAAGCCTGAAGTCACACAATGGGGCTGGTGGCAACTTGCTTCTACTAGCAACACAAGGATTAGAAACACTTCCTGGCTCAGTAGCTTTGAATCAGCGGGATGTGGGGGAGTGACAGAGTTTTTGAGTATCTGTTAATTGTAAAACCCTCTGCTTAGGAGGCAGGGAAAACATACATACATAAGATTTCTAGGTTCCTTATTAAGCTGTATGCTGCTGTTTGTAAGAATGTTTGCGTTTGCAAGTAAAAGCTCAGACATCTTTGTAAATGAAGCTAAAACATGATTTAAACAACCCAAAATAGCTGATATCTGCAATGATTTATAGCTGAATCAGGAATGCATTTGATTTTTTAAAAAGAGAATAATTGGCTAAAATTTAAGTGGATTTGCTTTCCCTGGAAACCAAGAGCTAAACAATGGAAAGAAATGGCATGAGTTATGCTGGGTATGTGTGGGGAATGGAGGTGGGGACCAGAAAGGGAACGACATTTCTTGGAGAAAATACACAAAATGGGCCAAGTGCGTGTGGATTGTGTGACTTCATTTAGTTGGAGAAGGGGAAGTGAGCCACCCGCTGATCTCAAATGTCTTTCCCCAGGAGACATGATCTCTCTTTTCTTGGAATGGCTGAAGCACTGAAAGTCTATTCCACCCTTTGGCATTTATCTTAATCTATCCTGTAATTTTATCTCTTTTAGAAATGTTTTTATCTCTGCATTATAACAATTATCTTTTTATGTGTCTGACTTACCTTTAGACTGTTCATTCATTGCAAGTGGCCCGGGACAGTTCTGACTTAAGCCTACTCTGTCATGCTTTAATTACTTACAGTGCCCACTTGTACTCTCAAAAATGTCCTGGTTTGAATGATCAGTTATGAGGTTAGTTGAGCCTTACCTAACAGAAAGCTCCTGTATTTGTCAAGATCCTAGCAAGAAACAAGACACTCCTCTGGGAGTTTGAAGAGACTTTAAGGAAGGGACTGTTATAGAAATGTGGTCATCAGAAAAGGGTGTTGAGGGGCCAGACCTAAAAGGACAAAGGGAGGAACTAATGTTATGGAAGTCCAGTCGAGAGACAGCGCCTTCAAAAAGGGGCCACCCTAGAGGAGCTGTAGTCTTAGAAGCACTCAAACACTGCAGAATTGGCTTAGCAGGGAAGAAATTTCCTACCACTCTCTCATCCACCTACTTATCACCTATCTGTGCCTTCTGTTGGTCGAACCCAAAGGCAAGTCTGAAGGTACAGTAGCCCTGGCAGTAAGGCTAGAAGGTGTTAAGTTTCCTTGGGCAAAAGATCAGGGAAGGGCAGAGAATAAATTAAGGGAGCCAGAGCACCATGCGTCCTGAGGAGGGAGAGTCTCTCTCTTTGTCCTCAAGTCAATTAAAAACATATGTGAGCACACACAGGCAAAACACTACAGGAAAGGCCGCAGCTGCCGCTGATAGGCAAGGCTCAGCAGCTATTTAAGGAAAATGGTCTCTACAATAAGAAATAAACATAAGAGAGTTCAACTTCACCGCTGAAGATAAATAACAGTTGAGTACAGCCATATAGAAGAGTTGCTTAGCTGCACCTATTTATGGTGATTGTCAGATTAATGGTATAGACCCCAGATGTTAAAGCAGTTCAAAGGATGAAAGAACACAGTGAGCTGAAGCAGTCTGAACAAGGATTTAGGGAAGAGGAGGGGTCTTCAGTGGCACTTACATGGCAAGAAAGAGAGGTAGGTCTTCATTGGAGGGCTGGCATCAAGAAGAGCATAGGTGTCAGCCTGGAACACGGCTTCTCCTGGGAAAAGTGCTGGGGTCCCCTCTGGGATTTTCAAAAACTTCAAAAACATCTCAGGCAAGTTACCTATGGAAGGGTATAAAGGGAGTTGAGTGGGTTGTAGGAGGCATGAGTTGTGAGTGCTTGGTATGAATCAGACACTGTCCCAGGAGCTGCTGATGCCAAGTAATATAAGACTTGGTTCTTTCCCTTGAGGAAAGGGAATGAAAAAGTAGCCAAGGAAGCAAGAAAGCATTTTGCCCTGTGATTGCAGCGATATGGAGACACAATATGCAAGTATAGAGGAGAGCATCTAAAAGAGATTCCGACAGGTGGAGGTAGTTAAGGAGGACTTCCTGGAGTAGGTAAGCATCTGAGTTCTGAAATGTGAGCAGGGAATTTACAATGGTGTTTCCATTTACTCATGTCCATCCTGATGCATTCTAAAAAAGGAAGATAGTTGCTTTAAGAAGCACATAGAGCATAATGAAAAGAAAACTAGATGAAACTTTGGGTGAGCTTATTTGTCTGTTGTGTACATTTTGCATTTGATCTCAAAACAGCTTTATAAAGTTTATTCTCATTTTCCAGATGAGGCAGCTGAGACTCAGTAGTTAAAATATCTTGCTCAGAGCACATAGTCTTGACAGGCAGTGGCAGCAGAACAGAACCAGGCTGGTTTGATCTGGGGTTTATGAGTTTCTATGTGTGTGCCCCTGGCACAAGAGATGTACTGTGGTTTACCCCCTGCCCCCATACCTGTGCAGAGCTTGTGGCCTGGAGGTGCTTTACAGCATAGTAAAGGATAATTGTGCATTTTGAAGGAATGAAGAGTGAATTAGGGATGGGAATTAAGGTGTTCTAGGCAGAAGTCAGTGTGTTTAAAGCAAGAGGGGTACATCTTTTACGTTTACCTGGATGGAGTCCTCTTAGTAAAGTATCTCAAGAATGGAAAAAAAGTGTCCAGTGTACTTAATACTAATATGAAGCCAATATATAGATGACTACATACCCACACGAATGATAAAACACAAATATAGTCTAGCAAGGGGGAGGGGAAAGGAGGGGAGGGGGGAGGAGGGAGGGTGAGTGGTGGGATCTCACCTAATGTGCACAACATGAGGGTGTTCAGCACGCCCCTAGATGAAGGGCTCAACTACAACTTGGACTTTATCTTAAAATTGAAAACAAATGTAACCTAACAATTTGTACCCTCATATCAGTTTGAAATTTAAAAAAAAAGCAAGAGGGGTTTGAGGGAGCATGGCTTGTTGGAAGGATGGTAATTGGCTCCTTAAGATTGGGAGTGTTAAGAGGACTAGAAGATGAGACTGGAGGAAAAGTTGAAGGGCTTTTATATCCCTTCACCTGCAGGGCATGAAAGTTATAGCAAGAGTTTCAGCAGCCAGTGACATGACCAGCAGGGAATGTTAGATACCTAACTCAGAGAGCAATGTGAGGACATCTAGCTGGGACAAGCCTGGAGGCAGGGAGGCCATTCAGGGGGCTTGCTGCAGTCCTGGGGCAAGAAGATGGTAGAACTGGGAAGGAGGGCATTAGGGTTTGGGAACTGTCTAAAGGAGGAATATTCGTCAGAGATGGACACCTGGACTGAGAAGGTAAAGATGATGACTTCTCACTTAGGCTGCCAGCTAAGTGATGCCATTCATGAGACAGGGCTGCTGGGGAAGAACCAACTGGGGTTTGGGGGATGATGAGTTCAGATGATGATGGCCGTGGGTAACTAATATAATGAGCTTAGCTTTTCTGCCCTCCTGTTTTCTCTAGTTGCTTAGTTTATTGAGGACTTCGAAAACTTATGGAAGCCCCAGAGAAAATATTGGTTGTCAATAAAAGTTAAACGTATTTATTTATTTTGATAAGATACATTGTTTTTAATTGCACAAGTGATACCCATGCAATTTAGAATTACAAACAGAGTGACTTGTAACATGTTGGTAGATACAGGGTCTCACTCTTTCACCTGGCCTAGAGTGCAGTGGCTGCAAACTCAAACTCCTGGGCTCAGACAATCCTCCTGTCTCAGCCTCCTGAGTACCTGGGACTACAGGAATGCACTATGATGTCTGGCTATTTCTTTTTAAACTAATTTACCTTTGAATTTTTCATAGTGAATTTTAGATTATGAAATTAAGTTTGGACATGGTTTGTTTTTATTAAAATGGTTGTACAAAGAACAGTTGTTTATAAGTGCTCTGAAAATATATACATGATATTATATCAGAACAAACTGATATAAGTATACATTGGAGGAAGATAATTATAAATGGAATTGGTGTGGCTATTACAAAAGAAGTATGGAAACTATGAGTTGAATCATTCTATATTTTCAGTGAGGAGGAGATCACCTTTCCTAATGTGAATCCTTAATTTTAATGACTTTTTCAATGTCCCAAATGTATAACCGTATCAGTTCTTCAAAATGATCTAGGAATTGGTCAATCTTATGAACAATTGCAATTATAGTTAAATTCATCTTAATTTTTATTGTGTACAAATGAATCATTTGCATATATCTTTAAATTTTTTTCCTGAGTTTAGAAGCAACCTTTGGGGATGAAAACATTGTATATAAATGGGTCGCTTTTACCCTCTTCCTCAGAGTTCTTACTGACCACATTCTGTGCTGGCTGTCTACTCTCTCTGCCCTTGTTAAGCTTCTAATAAGTAGACATCTGAAGTTCCACTTTCCCATAAGGATGTTGTAGAAGAAGTGATAAGATTTTTCTAGCTTGTCTGGGGAAGGTTAGACTTTTGATACCAGCAGAAGTGGGGTATAGGATGGTAGTGATAAACGGGTGGTCTCTACCCAGACAATAAAATACATGGATTCCTTCAATGTTTGGAAAATCACCAGTAGCTGTGAACTCCAAGACATCTTTGTTGGATATGTATACATTTCACCAGTCTCAATACTCTTTCTTTTATTGCAAAGATCTTCTAAAAGAAAATAAATGGGCACCTCATACACAAGTATAAAATAGGGCGGCCTAAGTGTAATCTAAAGGAGAAAGAGCAGAGAGTAATTTATAAGAAACACACATTCCTGTCAGATGCTTGAACTTAAGCATTCATTGTGAGGCAACGTGCCAACTACAAATACAGACTGATACTAGAATATTGTATGAATGACTCAGACACCAAAAGTGGTATCACTATTGGTAATGTAATTTTCCAAAATGAATAAACTACTCTAGGTTAAGAATGATGCAATACTTAATTTTTCTTTGGTTTATATGGCAGTTGCTTTCCTAGAAAATTCAGTGCATTTAAATAAGACTACTCAAAAATAACTTTGTGTCTTATTTGTAAAGTTATCGTCTAGGCTCAGACCCTTGTACAAAGGTTTTTCATGTACTTAAATGACATTCAAACCTTGTCTCTGAAATGAGACAGCCCTTGCATGACAGCCCTGCATGTTATTGGACATCTCTCATCCCCAAACCCTGGCCAACTGTACCTTCTTCACTGGGAGAGCCTAACATACTCACAAACTGAGGTGTATAAAAATGTCCTTTTCAGGAGATATAATTCCCTTCCTCTTACCCCAGTTGCCTCTGATGCAGAGAAAAATAGGCCAGTCTGAGACATCTCTTGATTTTTAAAAATTTATTTTAAAATTGTATTAAGTATGCATAAAAATTTCCCGTTTAAACCATTTTAAGTATATAGTTTAGTGGCATTCAACATTTGCCTTGTAATGCAACCAATACTACTATCCATCTCCAGAATATTTTCATCTTTTGCACTTGATATTTTGAAGAAATCATGTACAGACATTTGTTTTATTTCTTGTTTTCTTGGGTTTTCTCATTGGCACCTAACTTGGGCATTGGTCAGTTTCTAGATTCTGATCAGGCCAGGTTTGTGATTCATCTTTTTGTCTCTGGTCGAGTTGGCTGTGCTCTGACCTCTGTGCTGACCACACTACGTGCCCAGCCATGTGGTGCCTGTGCATCCAGTGGGCCCGGCCCTCACACCTGGCTTTCTGTTTGCATGACTCACCTACATGTTACTGGACATCTGCTCTCTGCTGTGTCCGGGGCTGAGAAACCCTAAGACTCCTCATCACGCTGCATTCTAGAAAGTTCTCTTTTCCCTGGGCACATCATTTCATACTCATGGTCATTTTAGACCTCACCGTCATGTTTTGTTTATTTACATCTGTCTATCTGAAATCATACTTTGTTAGGTTCTGTTTTGTTATTTAGATCATTAAACGTGAAATGTCCAATTCCAAATCCAAAGTTTAGTTTGCTATATCTCAAACAAGAAGCAGTATAACTAAGCAAAGTATGCGCCTGAAGTATCAACACAGTTTTGAGATGTTAAGTAGCCTATTCATGCCAGTAAGCAAAGAAGCCTGAAGAGCGAGTGGCCATGAAATCTTGAAAGGTGCTTTCCACTGCTTGTTGAGAATTGAATGCTTTTCCTTGTATGAAGTGGTCCAAAGCCGAAAAGAAGTGCAGTGAGCTGCGAGGTCTGGTGAATACAGTAGATGACAGAGAGTTTCCAAGTCCAGCTTCTATAGTATGAGCAGTGTTGTTTGTGGAATACATGGTCCGGTGTCCTCTTGTGAGAGGATTGACCAATCCCAGCTGTTTAATCACAAGCATCCTCATCATTTCATCCAATTGGTTGCAGTAGACACCTGCTGTAATTGATTGACCTGGTTTCATGAAGCTGTAGTGGATAATACCAGCTCTGGACCACCAAACAAACACTGTTAGCTTTCCTTGATGGGCTGTGTTTTGGCGCTTCATCTTTGTCTAACCATGGTGCTGAATGTTTGCTATTGTCAAAAGGAATCCATTTTTCATCACGTGTAACCATACAATGTAGAAATGGTTTGCCTTCATGTTGTGACAGCAAAGAACAGGCAAGTTTCAAGATGACGTCTCTTCTGACACTCTTTTAATTCACGTGGAACCCATCCATCCAGCTTCATTACTTTGCAGATTTGTTCAAATGGTCTAAGATTGTTGGAATAGTAATGTCAAACCTTGCTGCTAATTCACATGTAGGTTGAGAGGGATTCCCTTCCCCTGTAGCTTTGAACTCATCATTATCCACTTTGATCTCAGGTATCCAACATAGCTCATTTTTAAGATTAAAATCACTAGGACAGAACTTCTCAAACCACTGATGTTTATTGGCTACATCCTTCGCAAAAACTTTGTTGATATTTCCAACTGTCTGTGCTGTGTTGGTTCCACAACAGAACTCATTGTTGAAAACAAACCAATTTTTGACTTACCCATGGTTTCACAAAATTGCTCTAAAAATAATTTTGAAAAATAATCACAAACTAGAACATGCATTTGAAATAATGAGGATGTACCTTCATGATAATAATGAAACAAGAGGGCGGTATGGTTGCTCACGCCTGTAATCTAGCACTCTGGGAGGTGGGTGGGTGGGTGGCCCTAAGGTGGGTGGATCACTTGAGCTCAGAAGTTCAGAGACTAGCCTGAGGAAGAGCAAGACCGTCTCTACTGAGAATAGAAAAATTAGCCAGGCATTGTGGTGGGTGCCTATGGTCCCAGTTACTCAGGAGGCTGAGGCAAGAAGATTGCTTTAGCCTAAGAATTTGAGGTTGCTATAAGCTATGATGACTCCATGGCACTCTATCCGGGGGGACAGAGTGAGATTCTGTCTCAAAATAAATAAATAAATAAATAAATAAAACAAAAATACAATTAAAAAACCCCAAGAAGTGTTAAAGTGAAATGTCAGAGATATTAACTGTCAAACTTAAGGAAATGAGACATTTTATACTTAACGGTTTATTTGTTCATCATGTTTTTTCTTGCATTAATTTACATTTTTTAAAAATATTGTATTAAAATATTATTTATCTTGATGGCTGAGTTTTTGTGCCCTTTTAGATTTTGTGGCCAAGGTGAGTATCTCACTTGCCTGGCCCAGATCCCTACCTTTCATCCCAGAAAACTACAATGCAAAGACTGCTATGGGAGTGAAGGCCGTGCTCGCTATACTAGAGGGAACACTGAAATCCAACTATTTCCCCACGGTCCAAGTGAGCCCGGGGAGCAACTGTCTGGGTATGGGCGGGGCTGGAGGTGGGAGCGTGGACTTTATAGGGTTAGACAGATTTGGAATCAAATCCAGCCTTGCCTCATTAGCAGTCTGAGTAATAAACCAATCTGAACCTGTTTTCTTATTTCTAAAAGGATCGTTTCTTTAGTGATAGTTAAATGAGATAGCTTACGTAAAGCATTGCTAATTTGTCTCCTCCCCTATTTTGGAGATGGTAAATTGACTCACAAACCTTGAGTTTCCCAAAGACGTAGTCTCAGAAGTGCCAGCATCAAGATTTAGACCCAGGTGTGGTGAGTGTAAATCCTGGTTCAAGAGAGATTAAGAGGTGAACTTGATAGGACTTGAGATTAAGAGGTGAATTTGATAGGACTTGGTCGTGCAGGGTTGTGAGGGAGAGAAAGTCAAAGATGACATTCAGGCTCAGCGCCTATAGCTCACCCGGCTAAGGCGCCAGCCACGTACACCTAAGGTGGCGGGTTCGAATCCCCAGCCCAGACCCGCCAAACAACAATGACGGCTGCAACCAAAAAAAAAAATAGCCGGGCGTTGTGGCGGGCGCCTGTGGTCCCAGCTACTTGGGAGGCGGAGGCAGGAGACTCGCTTGAGCCCAGGAGTTGGAGGTTGCTGTGAGCTGTAATGCCACAGCACCCTACCCAGGGGGACAGCTTGAGGCTCTGTCTCAAAAAAAAAAAAAAAAAGATGACATTCAGCTGTCCGGCGTGGGTGCTTTGCGGGATGGAGGTGCAGCAGATACAAGGAGAGGAACAGTTTGGAAAAGACAGGGGGATGCTGAGGTCTTTGCTGAATGTGAAGGGCCTGCAGAATGAGCTGTGGAGACGTCCACAGGGAGCTGGACACAGTCCAGGGGTGAGAGATGGAGAACTGACTGAACAGTTAATATTGGACCTGTGGATGAGAGTGCTCAGGGGGAAAGGAAGAGATGACGGAAGGGGAGCAAATTATGTAAGAAAATCAAAGAGTGAGGATACATCTCTGAGGAATGCCAACATTTAAAAGACCATTCTTTGTGGCTGTTCCAAGTACACAGTGTCTGGAACTCAACGCTAAGACACAGGTCCTCATGGAAGTTGGTGTCCCCGCTGGCTTGTCACATACCCTATGAATGAAGCATGCATTACACAGCAACAGAAAATTTACAAATGAGAAAACAACATTTTTCAGCACCTCACCACCCTAATTCTGGCTCCGCCCCTATGTGTTTTCTCATAACCATCTGAGTTTCTCCAAGGAGTGGAATCAATGCTGAGTCATTCCTGGAGCGCTGAGAGGCACAGGACTCACCTTTGGCTTTTATTTCAGTCCAAAGGTGAGACTCGGTGTCATGCTTGAGGCGAATGCACGCTGAGACTTGTGTGACAGGCCACTGACATTTTAGGTTGCGGAAGAGCCCTCGAGACTCCAGATCAAGGGCTCGAAGTCTATGAGATCAACTGTAGAACAGATATTAATATTTAATATCCCTGCTAGCAGTCTGAAGACTTTTCTTATTTCAAGCCCCCTCACACTGTTATTTCCTGGGCTTGTTTTTAAAAGCAGGACCCAAACTTATTTTTTAAGAAAGGACAGAATTAAAATTCAGCAGATAAAACGTTCGTGCTGCATAAATACATTCCTCCTCAGAACGTGAAGAAACCCTTTTCCTCAGGGAGTAAATCTCTACTTATAATTACTGTTGTCTTTACATCAAGAGCTCAGTCTTTGAAGCACCTTGACTTTCTTGAGGGGCAAATAAGTAGCTGTTGTTTAAATGTACATCATATGCCTGAATTTTTACTGATGAAACTGAATATTTGGGGATATACAGGTAAATGTTTCTTTCTTTTTTTATTTGAGACAGAGTCCCACTTGCCCTTGGTAGAATGTTGTGGCGTCACAGCTCACAGCAACCTCAAACTCTTGCAGGATTCCTCAAACTCTGGCCCATGGGCCACGTGCGGCCTGCCTAGGACATTTATCTGGCCCGCCATGTGTTTTTGCTGCTGCTGCCTGTCCCGCTTAGCAGCTAAATCATCCCAGCCTGCAGTCTGGCCTTCCAATGGCCTGAGGGACAGTGAACTGGCTCCCTGTTTAAAAAGTTTGAGGACCCCTGCCAGTCTTGGGCTTAAGTGTTTCTCTTGCCTCAGCCTCCCAAGTAACTGGAACTACAGGCACCTGCCACAACACAGGGCTATTTTTTGTTGCAGTTGTCCTTGTTGTCTTAGTTGGCCCAGGTACAGGTGACAAGCCAGGTAAATGTTTCTTAAGGTGTGATTTTTTTCTCCTAAAGCAAATGTAAAAATGCTATAATGTGGGCAGCGCCTGTGGCAAAGGAGTGGGGCGCCGGCCCCATATACCGGAGGTGGTGGGTTCAAACCTGGCCCAGCCAAAAACTGCAACAAAAAAAAAAAAAAAAACAAACAAAAAAAACTATAATGTTGAATTGACAATTAGAATATGTGGTTAAACTAGCAAAGACAGCAAACACTAAGCAAATATTGTCACTCAATAATCAGGTGAAACTAAATAAAGTTTCTTCTTCTTTTTTTTTTTATTAAATCATAGCTATGTACATTAATGCAGTCATGGGGTATAATGTGCTGGTTTTACATACAATTTGAAATATTTTCATCAAACTGGTTAACATAACCTTCGTGGCATTTTCTTAGTTATTATGTTAAGACATTTATATTCTACATATTCACATGTACCCTTGTCAGATGCACAGTAGGTGTGGTCCCACCAATTGGGCCCCCTACTTCCATAGTTCTACAATTCCAAATTTTATAATGTTGGGGACCACATTAGATCAAGAATAGCATTTTTAAAACATACTTTTTTTCTGTGCAATATAGGCAGCCCCTATTTTTTTCTGAACTATTAATCTGACACTACTTTATACAGACAAATAAACATATACCCTCATTCCCATTTTTTGGCCTCATTTATCAGACTTTGGTGGGACCATTTTTAACAAATAGCTGATGTAACTCAGTTAGCTCAGTCCTCCTGAACATGTGGAAATGTTGAAGGAGCTTAGGGAATTTCACCCTAAAATATGACTACTTGGTATAAAAAGTATTTTGAATTGAAGGTCCTTAGATTAACGGGTGCTTGAAAGAGGCTTCCCTCTCTATCTGCATATGAAGGTCTGACCATTAAGTTCACAAACTTGTCCCTATGCACTTAAGTTGGCAGCACTGTCCAAATAACTCCATAGGTTCCTTGACCTTGACATATCAGTGTCTCACAGCTGTGTCATGTCAATGTGTGGTGGTGTCTTGCTGAGCAGCATTCATTATTGTTGTGTGTATTTTTGTGGGTGTTGTGAGAATGTCAGAGCTTGAATCAGACAAGAAATTTGAATGGACGAACATTAAACTTCTTGTTAAACTTGGCAAGAGCTAAAGTGAAATCAGAGACACGTTAGTCCAAGTTTATGGGGATAATGAAGAAAACAGCAGTGTATAAATGGATTGAATGAATTTCTGAGGGAAGAGAAAGTGTCAAAGGTAAAAGAGAGGTCAGGGTGACCAGGAATGGGCAGAACAAACAAAAACATTGCAAAATTTTGTCAAACTGTGTGTCAAACTCGTCAAATCATTGGCTGACTCTGAGAAGCATAGCAGGCCAGTAAACACTAGAGAAACAGTTAGAACAATCTTGACTGAAGAAGATATCATGAGAAAATTGTGTGCAAAAATGGACATCATGACAGCGCACCAGCTCATACAACACTGTCTGTGAAGGAGTTTTTTGGCCAGTAAACAAATAACACCCCCTCTACTCACTTAATCTGGCCCCCAATGACCTTTTATTTTCCCACAGATGAAGGAGATATTGAAATGAAGACATTTGGATAATATTCAGGACATCAAGGGTAATATGATGAGGGCCATTCCAGAAAAAGCGTTCCAAAATTGTTTTGAAGGGTTCACTTGGCACTGGCATTGGAGTCCTTTGAAGGTGATCATAGTGATATTTAGCGATGAGGTATGTAGCACTTTTTCTAGGACGAGTTCATAAACTTAATTGTGGCCTATAAACAGATAGGCCATCAAAGGACCAAATGAATTCCCTTCCCCTTCCCTGTTATCTCGCTATATTATGGAAAAGAAAATCAAGAATGTAACCAGACCTGGCCCAAAGATAACACCTATCGTTCAGGTTAATTTAATTTGCAAAGAGAATCATTTATAAATCAATTTGTTTCCCCATCCACTTATCTCCCTAACAAACCTTTCTTGCCCCTAAACCTGTACTCCTCATCTCCCCTTCCCTTCAAATAGACAGGTATAAAGATATCTGAGCTTCACTGAGATATTGAGGAATCATTCTGTGATTCTCCCCTTGCACAGGGTAAATAAACTTCTTACTCTTAACTGTCAGCTGATCTTTCAGCAAACTTTTAGGTGGAAGGGGAAGTTTCCCCTTACCCCCACAGTTTCTACAGCAGGCAGGATCCCAAAGCTGCTCTGTTCTCCTGGAAGCTGCAATGAAGAAAATCAAAACTCTGACAAACTGGTGACATGTAAGATACCATAACTTACCATTCAGATTCCTGGTTTTTCTCTGTGGGCTCCAGCTGAGCAGATGGTAAAAGATCATCATTGTTATTTAAGATTAATGAGAGAAAGCAGTTTTCTGAGTGACTAGTCGTGGGAGCAACTCTTACATTGTTATGTTTTTTGGTACATTGTGGTATAAATATTCATATTGTCAGATTCCCTTTCCTCTCAGAAATAGACTTTTTTGTTATTGTTGCTTTCTCTTGTCATTGTCTTCCTCTGCCATCTTGTCATAAAGAAGGCCACCATAGGGTGGAACACAGGCCTTGCGCCCCATAAGCCTGGCGTCTGGGCTGGCCCTGCAGACTGGCCAGTTACACAGTTCTGACTCGACCAGGGTCTATTAATACAAACTTTGCTACGTCTCCTTTCCCCCAAACCAAATGGCATGAGGTTCCCGTCTTGTCACATCCTGGAGCCTGCCTTGTGACTGAGTGGGAATTTTCTCCTCCGTCTCCACCATCCATGGGGTGTGGTATTTCTTGGGAACATCTCAGAGGCCAATCTGATAAGATAATCTCATGGCTGAGGCACATGAGTTTATAAGAAACACAATCTTTGTTTTTTATTTTTTTTAAGATAGGAGCAATGTCATCAACTTTATTTCTACTTCCGGTTAATGTGATGGTATAAACAACTAGATTACAATGTTTGCATTTGAAACACACTCTTTGTCGTAAACATGTCAAGGAGTCTTTGTCTTAAAAGGTCCTATTCTTTTTGTCTACTGTAAGTCTATTTCTGAGACTGAAGTTTTGGGAATCTTGGGAACTGCCTTCTCTGTGCCCTCTCCACCCTAGCCCTAGAAAATTACCACCTGGGCTTTCTATGAAGAGACATTGTATTGAGTCACTTTGGAATAAATATACCATTGAAATTAATGGCCCAAAGATGGATCCTTTAAATTAAAGGACTTCTGCGGTTTTTTTTTTTTTTTTTTTTTTTTAATTTTTGAGACAGAATCTCACTTCGTTGCCCTGGATAGAGTTCAGTAGCATCATCATAGTTCCCAGCTACCTCAGATTACTGGGCTTCAGCAATCCTCTTGCCTCAGCCTCACCAGTAGCTGGGACTACAGATGCCTGACACAATGCCCAGGTAATATTTTCTATTTTTAGTAGAGATGGGGTCTCACTATTGCTTTGGCTGGTCTCAAATTCCTGACCTCAAGCCATCCTACTGCCTCAGCCTCCCAGGGTGCTAGGATTATAGGCGTGAGACACCACACCTGGCCTTAAGTTTTTTGTTTTTTTTTTTTTGCAATATTTGGCTGGAGCTGGGCTGGAATCTGCCATCTCTGGCATATGGGACTGGCGCCCTCCTCCTTTGAGCCACAGGCACTGCCCTGGCCTTAATTTTTTAAAAAATAAATTTTAGGGCTCTTAATTCAAAACAATTGCCTTATTTGTTTTAATGAAGGAATTAGATTAAAAGAAAGAGGCATAATTTTGTGACTATCCTTAAAAATTCTCTAGACACACATGATCAGCCCACCTCAACTCTCACAACTCTCCTTGTTCACTTTGTTCTAGCCACACCAGCCCCTTTGGAGCTCCTCAGACATGCAAGGCCAACATCTGCCCTCGGATGCTCGTACTGGCTTTCTGTCTGAAGCAGTCTTTGCCCTCATATGTGTATACTCCCTCACACTTCAAGTTGCCTCCTCAAATGTCACCTTCACAAGGTGTACACCTTCCTAAAGTATATTTAAAAATCAATTACCAAGACTCCAGGCATCTCTGGCTAGTGGGATCTGCCCAGAAGCATCCCTTTGGGGACACAGGGAGTCAGGGAGAGAATTCTGGACCCCATGAGAAGGACAAAAGCAGTGGAGAACTGGCAAGTGGTTGTGTATGTTTGTACAGTCTAGTCCCTCAGGCAGCTGTAAGTATAGCAGCAGTGAGATTGCAAACTGGAAAGGCCTTACATGTGAGCTGTTTTGGTTTTTTTTGGACTGGGCACTCAGTTGAACTACCTTGGGAGAACTTGGGCAAGAGTGTGGAGGACTTTAAGTGTTGTCTAGGGCCCCAGACTGAGCTGCTGAGCCAGATGGAGCTAATGGTGTTCCAATGTGGGCTGGGCAGAGTCATTGTGGGAGAACTGCCCTGGCAAGCTCCGCCCTCAGGGTCTCAGAGTAAGGATCGGCAGGAGCGAGTAATCTAGTGACTGAGCAGCCTAAAAGCAGGGACTGAGACACCTTATAACCCTGGCCCTCAGGGGCACAGAGTGAGACTGGTTTTGGAACATTGGGACTCATCGAAACCCTAGTCCAGAGGCACAGCAACTTAAAGAGCAATAGGAAGTGAAAGGAAAATCAGGGCAAGGAAACAGATAAATGCAATCACTCATGAGGAAGAATTAGCAGAAAACTGGCAACATGAAAAACCAGTCCAGAACAACCCTGCCCCCACCAAGGGACCATGAGGTAGCTACTGGAGAGGATTCCACCTATAAAGAAATGTTAGAAATGACAGAAAGGGAATTTAAAATACAGATGATGAAAACAATGAAGGAAATGATGGAAACAATGAAGGAAACTGCTGATAAAGTGGAAAATAACCAAAAGGAAATCCAAAAACAGAATCAAATAAGAGATGAATGATATGAAGAATATAGAAAGGATATAGCAGAGCTGAAGGAACTGAAGCAGTCAATAAGGGAACTTAAAGATGCAATAGAAAGTATCAACAACAGATTAGACCATGCAGAAGAAAGAATCTCAGAGGTAGAGGACAAAGCTACTGAGATAATTCCGATAGTTAAAGAGGCAGAAGAGAGAGAAAGCAGGACATTCACTGACAGAATTATGGGACTTTTTGAAGCATTCAAACATACGACTTATAAGTATCCCAGAAGGGGAAGAAGAATGCCCCAGGGGAATGGAAGCCATACTAGAGAATATTGTAAATGAAAATTTCCCAAATATCACAAAAGATTCTGACACAGTGCTTTCAGAGGGATATCAGACCTGAGGTTGCCTCAACTAAGCCTGGCTACTAAGGCTTTTCTTTCTTCAAACTATTTTTATGCAGTTTTTTTTTGTATTCCAGAAAACCATTCTCCACATCTTTAAACATACCACATGTCTCTTTGATTAAATTATAACCTTGCATTTGTCTCACTTAAAGGTATTTCAATTTAAAAAGTTCAGAAGCGGCTCGGCGCCTATAGCTCAACCGGCTAAGGCGCCAGCCACGTACACCTAAGGTGGCGGGTTCGAATCCCCAGCCCGGACCCGCCAAACAACAATGACGGCTGCAACCAAAAAATAGCCGGGCGTTGTGGCGGGCGCCTGTGGTCCCAGCTACTTGGGAGGCGGAGGCAGGAGACTCGCTTGAGCCCAGGAGGTGGAGGTTGCGGTGAGCTGTAATGCCACGGCACTCTACCCAGGGGGACAGCTTGAGGCTCTGTCTCAAAAAAAAAAAAAAAAGTTCAGAAGCAAAAATGTCAGCTGTTTGGCCTGGCTGAAGTTTGCTCCACTCATCTTCCCTCCTTTCTACCCCATCCTGTTGCCAACTGTAGTTTTGGCCAAAGGTGGCCAACTGTTCAAACTGTATTTAAGTAAGGCAAATACTGGGCTATCACTAATCCAGCTGTTTTGATACCCCATTTTCATTTTCTGTATGTAATGTTAACTTTTCTGTCCATGAATCTTCTCCAGTGTTGGAGTCTCTCTGAACCTGTTCTAGTTTAGCTGCCTAATTCATGAATTGTCTTTTGCTCAGTTAAGCTCTGTTAAACTTCATTTGTCAAAAGGGGGTTGACAGAGCTCTGAGACACCCCCTAGAGCTCAAAGAGTCCGAGTGAGGTGCTCGCTGGCCCTACTGTGTTCATGGCTCTCGCTGCAGCTTGTGGGTAGGTTCTGAGATAGATTCCAAAGCTCTACAGATTTGTGTTTTAAGCTTTCTGAATTTGAGCAAAGTTTTGATCCTAACTGGGTTCTGAAGTTATGACAGAAACTACACTAGACCTGCAATCAGATTGGATCTGATTATTAATTAGCTTAGATCCAGTTAGAGGTCTTCAAAATATCTGACTGAGTCAGGCAGAAATTAACAGTAAGCTGCAATACTCCATAGGGTGCAAACTCCAGCTTTTAGGAATTTGCAGAGATTTTTTTATGTTTCCACTTTTTCTTTTTTTCTTGTGCTTTTAGGTATGAAAAATAATTATTGCTAAGTTGATCATAGAGATCTGAGAAACAAAGCCAAGCTTCGTGGTGAAAATAGGATTCCTAATTTCTGAGGAACTGAGTATTCTGCTTTCTGGTGACACCTACCTATACATGTCCAAGTATTAAGCCCTAGAAACAGCAAACACGTAAGAAATGGCAAAAATATTACTAAATGGCAAAATTTTGCCTAGCTAGAAATTGCTTCCAATAATAAAATAGATACTTAAAAATTGATAGTCTCAGTAAAAGAAAATAATATCTAAGAGATGGCAAATAAAAATTCTTCACAAGAGGTATAAGATCTGCTTCTGTATGCCTATATGTCTGTGTTTCTGTATACTTCATGCGTGTGTGATCTTTTATTACCAAACTATAAAAAAGAGCTCTGTAGGAGACACCTGTGAGAAATACCTTGGCGATAAGGGATTGGAGCAGGGATATAACATCACTTTACATCTCTGGCCTCTTGCTAAAGAGCAGGAGATGAGAACATGTACATTATTGTATAGCAGTCTCGACACCCGTGGTGTGCTATTTCCATAAATAACCTCAGGAGAAGCTGCTGGGGGATCAGAACTAAGACTGACAGCCTGCTGCTGAGACTGCTGCTGAGATGCTCACTCCTACTAATACTGACACTGACTTCTAAAGGTACTTTGGCACCAGTGACCTAAATGAGACTTAGCCAGAGAAAGCTGGCGCAGTGGTCAGAGTCCAGTTTCATGGGATGGGGCTGGAGACGTAGTGTCCCGGCTCTGACAACGCCCCGGGTCAGGGCTGGAGACCCGGTGTCCCTGGACTCCCACAAGTGGCACCCCAGATGGGACCCAACAAAGCTCTAATTAATTAGCTTAAGAAAATAAGTGCTTAAATCAAATGTTTTCGCAAGAAGGTAGAAACTAACTCAAATGCCTTTTAGTTCATGTGACTTTAGTAATATGGTAATTCACCTCTGCTTAACTTTCTTTTCATTTCTTTTTTTATAGAGACAGAGTTGCACTTTGTTCTCCTCGGTAGAGTACTGTGGCATCACAGCTCACAGCAACCCAACCTCCAACTCCTGGGCTTAAGTGATTCTCTTGCCTCAGCCTCCCAAGTAGCTGGGACTACAAGTGCCTGCCACAACACCTGGCTATTTTTTGTTACAGTTTGTCTGGGGCAGAGTTCCAACCCGCCACCCTTGGTATATACGGCGGACACCCATTATTCTCATTTCTTGTTGTACCCTAATTCACAATTTCTCTTTACATTTACCTTCTGAGGGAGACAGTTAACACAGACCTGACTTCAGGGATAATGTGAGTCTCCTTCAATATTCTCTCAAATTCTCAAAGCTAATTTACACTCTATAACCTTTACCCAGGATCCACTCTCGTTCAGCACCTTGATAATCTTTTGTTTCATAAGCAATGCTCTCTCTTAGACTCTTACAAGGAATCTAACTGAATAAGGTCACAAAGCCTCTAGGTCTAGACTCCAGTGGGCATAGACAACTGTTACTTAGGACATAAAATATCTCAGGGCACTCAAAAGCTCACCCTAAAATGCCTTGAGTCATTTTTGTCATGGTCTTCACTAGAGCCTACATACTGGCAAAAGGAAAAACTGCCACTATTTACACAGACTTCAAATATGGCACCTGCTATGCAGGTGGCACAATCTGGAACTTCTGTGGTTTCTTCACTCCTGCTAGCCAATCCCAATGGACCTATATTGTTAAGTAGATTGTATATTGGGCCAAATAAACTCCCTATGGCCCCTTCTCTCTCTCTCTTTTGTCGGGGCCGGGTTTGAACCTCCCATCCCTGGCATATGGGGCTGGCACTCTACTCCTTAAGCCATAGGTGCTGCCCTGGCCCCTTTTATTTTAACTTTTTGACTTGTACTTATCGCCTATCACGTGGGACCTAAGTGCAAATGGGGGATAATTAAGAAAAAAACATATATACTTTGTCCTGTCCTGATAGCTACAATATCTCTGACCAAATTATTTCCCAGCACACTATTTGTAAATCTCACCAAATTGCTAGATGAAACTCACACTCTCCAAGAACCCCCAAGGCCTAGACTGGCCCTTTTGGCACTCCAAATTGATTTTACAAATTTACTTCCAGCTTTGATTTTATATATAAATTAACCCCCAGCTGTTTGGTTATTGTTTACATGATTAGTGGTAGACTGAATTCTATCCAAGTAGGTGTGTTGATGCTTCAACAGTGGTGAAGCAATTAGTAACTGAGATTACTCCACCTGTTGGTATTCCTTTATGGATTGAGTCAGAACAAGGGACTCATTTTACAGCGGAAATAAACTGCTTCCTTGGGAATGCCCTGGGGCACTCATTAAATTTTTATAGCCCCTATCATCCCTAATCCTCAGGGCAAGTGGAACATAAAAATCTAGAAATAAAAATGATTTTGAGAAAGGTCTGTTAAGACATTGGACTTAAATAGCCAGAAGCATTACCTTTGGTCTTTATAAAAATCCAGAGTGCTCCAATAAAGGAGACATGGATTAACCCCCTTTTAAACAGTGTTCTGTCATCCCATGCCTACTGATACCTCTATACCTGCACTGACTGAACACTATGGGGATTTAAGTGAACAATTTGATACCATGACTGGCTACATAAAGATGCTAACTAATATGCTTGGAACATGTCATCAGTAGGTGAAAGGAACATGGTCTCAGTTCTTAGAAGATACGTATTCTCCATCAGATTAATGAAGACCAGTTCCCAAGAAGGGGAGACTGGTTTAAATTTACTGGGGTATGGGGTATGTTTAGATATGTTCTTTTCTATTTATTCTCATTCTAATCTATGTTCATGTCTCCCTTTTCAGATTTCTTCTTACTTGACTACTAACCAGATCTCTCTCTCCATAGCCACCAACTCAGTTTTTAATGGGTGAAACTTCTAAGGAAGTTCCAGACAGGGGGAATGAAGGAACTCAGGAAATTTCACCACCAGATATAACTCCTTGGTATAAAGAATATTTTGAATTAAAGGCCCTTAAATTAACAGGCCCATGGATGAGGTTTCCCCCACTATCTGCATAACCAGGTGAGACTATCAAAAGAACAATTGACTTCTTTCCCCCTTTCCTGTTGTCTCACTATATTGCGGGGAAAGAAGATCAAGAAGGTAACTGTGGGGTTGGTGCCTATAACTCAGTGGTTACAGCACCAGCCACATACACTGGGGCTGGTGGGTTTGAACCTGGCCTGGGCCTGCTAAACAACAACAACTACAATAAAAAAAATAGTTAGGCATTGTGGTGGGTACCTGTAGACCCAGCTACTTGGGAGGCTGAGGCAGGAGAATCACTTAAGCCTAAGAGTTTGAGGTTGTTGTGAGTTTTAATGCCATGGAACTCTACCAAGGGCAACATAGTGAGACTGTCTCAAAAATGTAACCATGGCCAGCTTGGCATCCATAACTCAGAGGTTGACAACAACAACAACAACAAAAATAGCCATGTCTTGTGGCGGGTGCCTACAGGCCCAACTACTTGGGAGGCTGAGGCAAGAGAATCACTTAAGCCCAAGAGTTGAGGTTGCTCTGAGCTGTGATGCCATAGCACACTACTGAGAGAGGGTGAAATAGTGAGACTCTGTTTCAAAAAAAAAAGACTGTAACCATGGCCAGGTGTGATGGCTCACACCTATAATCCTAGAACTCTGGGAGGCCAAGGCAGGTGGATTGCTTGAGCTTAGGAGTTCGAGACCAGCCTGAGAAAGAGCAAGACCCCATCTCTTAAAATAGCCAGGCATTGTAGTGGGAGCCGGTATTCTGAGCTACTCGGGAGGCTGGGGTGGAGGATTGCTTCAGCCCAGGAATTTGAGGTTGCTGTGAGCTGTGATGCTATGGCACTGTAGCCTCAGGCAACAGAGTGAGCGTCTGTCTCTAAATAAAAAAGTAAATAAGTAAATAAAAGAATGTAACCAGACCTGGCCCGAATTATTTTAAATATAATACTTGTCTGTCAGATTAATTTATTTTGCAAAGAGAATCATTTACAAGCCATCTGTTTCCCCATCCACTTATCCTGCTTAGCAAGCATTTATTACCCCTAGAATTACCTACATGCCTCATCTCCCTCTGCCCTGAAAAAAGACAGGTATAAAGATATCTGAACATCACTGGGATATTTAGTAATCACTCTGTGATTCTTCCCAGGGTCAGGGTAAATAAACTTCTTTCTCTTCTTAATCTGCCTTAATTGCAAGTTGATCTTTTAGTGAAATTTCCAGGGAAAAGGAGAAGTTTCCCATTTTTCCTTCACTCCCATGATGTTATCTCCAAGGCCAACAGATTTCTGGCTACTATGTACATTTAGAAACTCTGTCATAACACATCAGTGATGGTGTTTATTCCCATGAGAATAATGTAATAATTAAAGATCATATTCCTCTATCAGGGATATTTGGCCAAATAACCTCAAAATATCATTAAGAAAAAATGTAGCTCAGTGGCTAGGGTGCCACTCACATACAATGGAGTTGGTGGGTTCAAACCCAGCCTGGGACTGCCAAACAACAACAACAACTACAACAAAAAAAAAGTTGGGCATTGTGGTGGGCGCCTGTAGTCCCAGCTACTTGGGAGGCTGAGGCAAGAGAATCACTTAAGTCCAAGAGTTTGAGGTTGCTGTGAACTATGACACCACAGCACTCTACTGAGGGTGACATAGTGAAACTCTGTCTCAAAAGAAAGAATTAAAATAAAGATACAACAACTTAAGTTTCTAAGCCAGTAAAAACAATATAGTAAAACTGTTTTCTAGCTTCTATAAAATGGGCCTCTTGTATTGCTACTTTGATTTCATCAGGGACTCTAATGATTGATAAAATGTACTCATAGTACATGAAAATGTAATTCGGCTGTGGTGTAAATTTGCTTTAAAACTAATATACTGGTGGTAATAAACATTAAGCATTTAACTAACAACAATTTTGCTTCTTTCTCAGAATTCAGAAAAGCTTTTTGGTAGCACTTTGGAAGGCTCAGATTTCCTTAAAACATCTGTCTAGGGAAATCTGAACTAATTTCTCTTTTATTTCCCTCTTGTAAAAATTCCCATTAGCAAGCAAATGCATTCAAAACCATTCCATTGATCTTGTACCTGTATTTTATAACAATATCCTTGAGCGTTTCCTTTTGTCCTACAGGCAGCGGGGTGTCTGAATGGCGTACAGGAGGGAGGGGATCTGTAAAATGAGGGAAGGCCCCGCTTCCTAGGAGCACAGCAAACCTGGGGAAAAGTGGTTGGTTTTATCCTTTTTGTTTCTAGGAAGACATTGTAGAAACTAAAGACCACCAGGAACTTATTTAAAAATATAATAGAAGTGAAAGAATGATTATAAAATGTTAGTTTCATGATAAAATCACAGGTTGGCACTCTTCTCCACTCACTCAAAATTCGGTCACAGCCGATCTTATCATTTCTCCCAGCACCTTCTGGTCACATCAGTTCAATGTCATGCTGAGGTTCTAAAGGCTCAGTCACAAATGTGGGTGGGGGACTGGGTCAAATTACCTGATGCAACCCTGCTGAGATTATCTTTTGCCACAGACCTCTCATCAAATAGTAGCAGAATTTAACTTTCTTTCCTCATTACTTCTCCTATTGGCTTGTGTATTGTCTTCATATCCCTGACCCTTAGAATGACTACAATATATCAAGTACTTAGGATGTGGGAGGCACAATGTTATGTACATAGTATGTATTATTGCATTTAATCCCCATGTGAGTTAGAGATTCTTAGTCTCACTTTACAATTAAGGAAACTAAGTCTCAGCAAGATGGTTCTAGGTCACCAGCAAGTAAACGGTGAGGTTGAGATTCTATCTCAAGTCCGTCTCGTGGGAAACCCATGTTCATAATCTCTGAGTGGCATGATCTTCCTGTTTGGATGTCATACTTATCTGGGTTCATTTGTGTTCTCATGGGGCACCTCTGGCTTCTTATGCTTGGGATC
Source organism: Otolemur garnettii (assembly GCF_000181295.1). NCBI lineage: Eukaryota > Metazoa > Chordata > Mammalia > Primates > Galagidae > Otolemur > Otolemur garnettii. Next base: position 35,653,951 of record NW_003852400.1, read on the forward strand.
TAGCCTACTGGTTTTCTCTGCATTCAAATTTAACACACAATCAATTTTATCGAAGGCCTCTTTGTGCAATAAAGTCCACTTTGAAACTAGAGTTGTCTAGGGAAACAAAAGCCTCCTTAGAAACAGTGTTCTAATCTAGATTGCTATGGAAGAAACTTAAAAAACCCTGTGCCTTCCACATCTATTCTTGGATGGGTTTTGGCTTCTAGCTGGTTCAGAAATTCTTTATCCTCATTTAGACCTTCTTAGGGAGTGGTTCATTCCAGCGTCGCCCAGCCTCATTCTGACCATAGCAGGCCTACTGCCTGGCTCTGCACCCCCACAAGGCTAGTACCAACAGTGGTCAGCTGTGGGGCCCACTCTGCATTGGAGCATGCAAGTCCCTGGGCAGGGCAAACTCTCATCTGCTGTGAAAAACATAATAGGTGCCTTCTGGCTTTAGTCACATTCCTTAGTTAAATCTTTTTGATGTGACTAAGATGTTCTGTGCCCAGAAATTGGGAATGGTTTTGAACAGTGACCTCAAATACTAATTCCAAACATCTAAGTTTCCACACTCATGTACAGTTATAGGCAGCAAAGAAGTCTTTCTCATTGTCTGTGTTTCTATCCTTCCATGTGCAAACACTATGTATCCTGTTAGTTTTCAAAGTGGCTTAAATTTCAAGTATCTTCATTAAGGATGTTGATTCTTGAATACACAGTGGGAGGGATGCAAGGGATGATGGCAGATCCACAGCTGAATTTTCTTCCATCCCTCTCATCAGACTCTGTTCTCTGTTCTGATTTTCCTTTCAGACACCCTTGTTTTCTAGTTTACAATAATATTACCTTAGAATCCCAGGCTAAGCCCTAAGTTCTCCTTCAGTGAGAGCACATTTAAAACCTAATGGATGATAACTGGACCCAACATGGAGTTGTAAGCGAATTGTGGACACAGGATGTGGACAAGTATATATATAGTTGCCATGTGCAGAGTTCACCATAATCACATATGGCTGGATGGGAAAGCTACGGACATGAGGTCATTTCCCTAAAATGGCTCTTTCATAATCATGTCAGGGTGGTTGTACTTCCACCATTAGTTGCTTCCTTTTTTAAAGTCAGTTTTTCTCATGTTGATGTTCAAGGAAAGGCTTAAAAGCTTACCCTGAAAAACGTGCAATGCTCAAATACATTTGGGAAATGTTGGGGTTAAGCTAAGTAGATTTTTTGAGCTGCAGACTGTCCGGAGCTTGTGAAGAGTAACTGTGCATTATAAGTGTTCACCAAGGGATCTGTCACATGCAGAATTTTCTAGTTATTTGACCATAGAACCTCTTTTTTCATAGCAAGCCTGTTAATAGATCATAGAACAGAGTTCCAGCAACCGTGGTGTGGTGGACCCTGAAGGTCTTCATCAAAAGCTTTGAAGGTTCTTGTCAAAAGCATGTGTGTTACTCAGGAGAGGGAATGCAATTGACCACCATTATCCAAGACTAAGTTGGCTGAAATTGGCCCGCTAATTTCACTTGGCAAGGCCTAAAACAGCTTCCTCCGTCCTGAAGCTTAGAATCTCAAGCTAACTCCTAAGATCTCCTTTGGTGAGAGCACGTTTAATGGCTAACCAGACCCAACACTGAGTTGTAAGGGAATCATGGATACAGGATGTGGACAAATACATGAGTAGTTGCCATGTGGAGAGTACATCATAATCATATGTGGCTGGGTGGGAAAGGTAGAAGCCAAAACCATTCCCAAATACCTTCATTCAGGATGTTGAGTCTTGAAGAATAGACAGTGGGGGGGAATGCAAGAGGTGGCTGATTCACAGCTTGTCCCTGTCATTACTGGGTGACCTACAGCTAATTTTTCACCCAACTGGTCCTTTTCCCTATAATTTATCATCCCCACCCAGGGGCTGTGGCAGGCATCAGAGATCATGCTTGTGAGGCCCCAGCAACAGCACCCCCCGCCCCCCCCCCAGTCCCCACAGCAAAGCACTATAAGAAGCTTTGTCTATTTCGGACATTCTCTGGCTGAAAAGGAGGAATGAGTTTCCTTCCTAACCTAACCGACCTTAATCCCAAACTTAATCCTGAAATTGTCTCATAGCTTTTTCACCTCTAAAAAAATGTGACCTTAATCAAAAATAACCGCTAAATATCGGGCAGGGTGAGAGTGGGATGGCAAAGAATTATAAGGACAGTGTGTATTAGAATTCCCTGGGCAATTTTAAAGAGGCAGTGGTTGTGTGAAGGTAGAATCTTCATTCACATCATGGCTTGGATTTCATAGAAATCTTTTCAGTTGGCTGGTGGCCAATAAGGTAAACTGCTCACAGAAGTCCCATGCTCCCCTCTGTGGAGACACACTTTGAAGGCTTGAAGACAGGGAATTAAGACATCACTTGGGCTTTACCGAGCTGACTTCCAAATGAACTTTCAAATTAAATTCTTAAAGATCACTTGGGTGTTACATTTTGTATTTGTTCAGTTCTTTAGAGTCTGTAAAGTACTTTCACATATCTCATCCAAACTGATTTTAAAAAATATTTTATTTATAGAACACTTTTATGTTGATAGGAAAATTGCCCAGAAAGTGCAGAGAGTTCCCATAGACTCATCTTCCCTCCTCCTTATGATTCTCCTATTATTAACACTTCCCAGCAGTGAGGTATGTTTTTATAATTGATGAATCAGTATTGATACATTATTACTAAATAAACCCCATAGTTTGCATCAGGGTTCACTCTTTGTGTTGCTTTGCTCTGTGGGCTTTGATAGATGTAAAATGTCATGTACTGAATCGTTTCCTTGCCCTAAAAATCCCCTGTGCTCTGCCTATTCATCTCTGAACCCCTGGCCACTACGGATCTTTTTTTCTGTATCTGTAGTTTGCCTTTTCTAGAATGTCATGGAGTTTAGCTAAGTTGAATTTAATATTCCCTCATCAGAGATGAAATAAGTTCAGTGAGCTAAAATTACTTATCTGAGGTCCAACAAATTGAGGGTTCCTGAGCCAGGACTAAGACAAGCTAACAGCATGAACAACCGCTGACCCCAGAAAAGGGTTAATCGCCAAGGACATGGACTGTTAGCTTACAGCAGACCTCTCCGTCCAGGCACTTTAATTTCTTAGTAGCCAGAAGGAGGACGATTGCACGTCTTCAAAGGAAACGAGATTGTGCGATATTGGTTAGAAGAGACTCAGAGGTGACTTCAGAGATGATGGGTTAGTGCCCCATAATTAAGAAGGAAGGCCAGTCGCTGCCACTGTGACTCAGAGGCTTTACTGAGTCATCCTGTCTGTCTCCCTGTACTATTTATGGTCTTCCCAGTTGCTGATATTTGTTGGTTAAATGCTCACATAGCCAGTCTTGCCTAAAGCAGTATTGCTTGTGGGGTGTTGAGAATAAACAGGGTGACAGGTGTTGTGGGAGAGTCATTTTTAAGAATATTTAGTAGCTTATCCTTTTTTAAAGCTCTCCATGCTTAAAATATAAGTAGTCTGAAAGAGAATGAAAGTCAAGTTTCTTTTTGTAGAGAGCTGCAGAATGCCAGGACTTCCTGGGAGCGCTGGCTTTCTCCGGACAGGAACAGGTCAGCGTTTTTGAAATTGTCGCTGAGAATAGCTCCAGAAAGGAGGGGAAGGAGAAGCCGAGACAATGAGAGAAGCAGGTGGAAAGGCAGCCACCTAAGCAACTTAAATTCCGTTTGTCTTCAGAGACAAGAACAGCACCAGCCTCATGAACAATAGCAGTCAGAGGGCAGGTAGTAGAGGGAGTGACTGGAGAGAGAAACGGTGTGGGCAGGGGACCACCTTCTCAGGCTAGGGAAGGGGGCAGCTACCCAAACCCATGGAAAACCGGGCGTTACCAGAGGCTGGTGGACTTAACCGGAAAACAGCCACCGCCAATCCACAGGGAGAGAGCCAGAGAATAAATGATACACCCTCTCTGCTCTGTCTGTTCTTATCTCCTGCTGATGCCTTGATTGGCCAAACTCCCAAATCAGTCAGAGATGGGGAACCCATGAAGGTCTGCCTCCCAGGCCACTGGGTCTGCAGGGCAGGCGGGGCTGGAAAGTGGCTCTGGAGGGCCACACACCAGGCATCCTCACTGGGCAAAGAAGAGGATCTTGGTAACACTCTAGAGTTTGTCCCAGGAGATTTTGTTGAAATCTGCTTTCCTAAGCCTTTCTTAATATTAAAGGCATTATTAATTTAAAAATTCAAAATACATTGAAAGGAAATACATTGAGTGTGAAGTTTCAACTTTGTATGTCCCTCGGTCCCTGAAAATTCCAAGTCCCTTTTTGGAAAGGTGTGTTTCTCCCCAAACCCCTGTAGAAAATCACTCCTGAGAGGCAAGACAAAGGTGGAAAGCTTAGTTAAAAAGCCACTGAATAGTTGAAATAATGAAGAAAGGGTCCCACTTTGCACCTAGATTTAGCTGAAGTTTATTAATTCATTCTATAAACATGTACTGTGCTTGGGCTTTGTGACTATGAAAGGGTCTATAATGGTCTATCTTTTCTAATAACCTATAACAATAATAATAAATTTAAAAAGTATCTACTATAGTAGGTCACTTTCTCCCTGGGTCCCCAGACATCATTGGCAGGACTAAGGTAGGTGGTGAAGAAAAGCCTGTCTGTGGAGGTGACATTTGAATAAATATCTAAAAGAGGGAGGAAGGAGCCAGCCATGAAGCTGTGGGGAAAGGGCTGCAGGAACAGCTGCTCAAAGGCCTGGCAAATGGTGAAAGCAGGTTCATGTGCAGAACAGCAGAGGAGGGGACTGAAGGTGCTAGGAGAGTCTGTTCACAGAGGGTCTGGTAGGCCACAGTACAAAGTTTGGATTTTATTCTGAAGGTGATAGGTAGTATAGGTAGGGTGACCAGATTTTAACATCGGTAAGGTGGGACAACATGGCTGGGTGGCAGGGCGGGAGTGGGGAGGGGCGAGGGCAGGGCAGGGGACAGGGCAGGGCAGGGCCTGACAACAATGCAAACTTTGATAAGCAGTTCTCGATAATCACTTCTCAGCAATTATTTGTTATTATTACAGTTTAACATTATAAAATTAACAAAAATAATATAAAACTCATATTCTGGCGAAATAGCCACATGGCAGCTGAAAACCGTATATTCCCTTCTTGTTCTCCCGCCCGTGCATACATTCTTTCCAAAAATCGAGACTTTTAAAAACGCCACGGGATGCGGGACATCTAGGATGATTTAATTTTCTGAAAGAAGATTTTCTTTTGTGGAGGGATTTCAGGGAATTTACACTAGCTAAAAAAGAGTTTAATTGTTGTTGTCTAATTTAGCGTGTCTCAAATTCACTCAAGAAATCACCTTACTAATATAGGCATATTTCTCATTTGCTTTTTTGGAAGATTCTGATTCTCCACGGCCTGGACATCTGCATTTTGGAACTCAGAATTATCATTCAAATATGCTGCTGCTATTTGAAATTGCAGATGTAACAAATAAAAGTATAGTACTTTGAATTCTCCACGTGTATTTGTTAATCACAAAGTAACAATCCTTCCTGTCTACAATAGCCTAGTTAAATAGAGCTAGTTTTAGGGGACTAGACAAGGATGGAGACTCCTTATCCAGTGATTATCTGAAGATAACTCTCAGAAGCATTATGATAAAAAATAATTGAAGCTTTGTTACTAGTTGTCAGGGAGCAGTAATAGCTTTGATCCCACAGCCCAGCTAATTATTAAAGTGACAATATTAGATTAATTGCAACTGTGGTGGTATAATGGAAGGACAGTGGCTTCCAAAACTCGTGAAAAGCCAACACTAACTTAGGCAGCTGGGTTATACCATCTGTGGAAGAATAGCAGTATAATCTCCTAGGGTGTGTATTTCTTTTAACCTTTGCTCTAGCTAGGCTAGAGTAAGTGTTTGTTCAGAATTTTATTAGTTTGGCATTTTGGGTTGGAAATTTCTCCATCATCCCCAACCCAGACTAGTCCACAATGCCACCAGCATCTCTATCTTAGCTTGACTGTTTGGGTGCATTCTTCTCTCAGACTTTTAGAGAGTAGACAGAGCACATCCCAAGGTGTGAGAGCCCCAGGCCGGCAAGGAGAAAAGATTCCAAAAAAGTATCAACACAGGACTATTGTTTCTACACTCAGGTCAGCTGGAAGAATCTTTCAGCTTCATAGCTGATTTGTTGGTTTGCTTGTTTCTGTTTGTCATTCTCAGATTCTCCATGAACATTCACCTGCATTTCTAACTGCCAAGTTTTCTCTCACTCAAAACAATATATATGTGTATATACATTAGAGGAGACTGAACACCAGGCTTGTGGAAGTGGTCACTGGTTCTAGAGGGAGGTGCTGGGACCAGGACAATCTCGGAGCCGGCATGGAGATGTTCTGCAGCCTGGAGACAAGCCCTCCAAGCAACTGAGTGCTTTAAGAAGATAAGATCAGTTGCTTGCTAGCAAGCAGGTGTTGGACCTTGAATAAGTGTGGTGCAACAGGGTGGGAGTCGGGGCGTGGGGAAAGAGCACGTAGCTACCATTAAGCACCGTGATCCTGGTATGTGGCCCCCCCCCCCCCCCCCCCCCCCCCCCCGACCGTTGTATAATGCTTCAATAAAAGGCCACAGCAGGGCGGCGCCTGTGGCTCAGTAGGAGAAGGCCAGCCCCATATACTGAGGGTGGCGGGTTCCCAGCCCTGGGCCAAACTGCACAAAAAAATAGCCAGGCGTTGTGGCTGGCACCTGTAGTCCTAGCTACTCGGGAGGCTGAGGCAAGAGAATTGCCTAAGCCCAAGAGCTGGAGGTTGCTGTGAGCTGTGTGATCCCACGACACTTTACTGAGGGCAATAGAGTGAGATTCTGTCTCTACAAAAAAAAAAAAAAAAGCCATGGCAGAGATGACTCCGGGCTTCCCTGCACCTATGCGAAGTTCACCTCTTGCAAGCACTGTACTTTTAATCCCAGCTGTTTCCTTTGCATGGTGGCGGGATCTCATAGAGGTCACTGACAAAGGTAACAGGGTGCCATAGAGACACTGACAATACACTTTTTTCTTAAGAGAAAAAAGGGTCTTGTTCTGTCACCCAAGCAGTGGTGTGATCATACCTCACTGCAGCCTCAAACTCCAGGGATCCACCTAAAGGCTCATATGTGAAGTAGAAGATTATCTATTCTAGGCCAGGTTTCTTACACGTAGATGAAGAAGCTGAGGTGTGGACAGAAGAACTGCTCCAAGGTTCCATAAAGAGATGGCTGAGAACTGCCCACGGTGGCCCAATAGTGCTCCAAGGACGATGTACTTTCTGGGACCACCCAGCTCCTTGACATCTGCTTGTCCTTTCCTTCCCCCACCCCGGCAATCACCCTTGTCTGCCCATAAATAACTCCCCATGCAAGCGCCTGCGTGTAGACACACACACACACACACACACACACACACACACGTCGCTCCCCACTCTCCCAGGCCCATTCAGTCTGTTTTCTTCCCTTGCAGACCCCCCTTCCCTTTTCCCATCTTGGCAAGCTGGCCATAATGTGAAAATTAGGGAAATCGAAACTTTAAAAAAATTCCTTATTTTAGAACAACCCTAAGTGAAAACTCAGCTGCTCAACCTTCCGCTAAATTATGCAGCGTTTCCTCCTCTTACCCCCATCTTGATTTGTTTTTGTGGGTTAAGCCTTTGACAGGAACAAAAAGGTGTATTAGTTACAATTCAAAGGAGAAAGAACTCCAAGGAGGAAAGAGAAAACAAAAGGAAAGGTGAGCCGAAAGACCCAATAACTAATTAAGGGAGTGCAGAATACAAATCTGAACATGCCCAGCTGTATTTTTCCACTTAGAAACAGACCTAAGAAGCAAGTGGCGTGTTTTTCTGTTCATTCAAGACCTGCCCTTGCTCAGCAGCGCCCCGAGGCAAGCGTCAGCCTGCCCTCTAGCGGCCGGAAAGCGCCTACCAGATCGCGGCGCCCGCTGCAGAGCTTCGCGTGTCCAGCGACAGATGCTGGAAAAACTCACTCTTAGACTCGTCGCTCTCCAGTAAATACAGTAGGTGGAGACACACACTGAAAAATTGGAACATAGTCAACCTGGTTTTCATTTGGCTCTTAGAAGACTGCTGAGCACCCACAGTTATAAAAACTAAGTTTGGTCATAATTTATTTCTAATGCTTCACATTTCTTGTTGTTTTTAATTGTTAAAAAAGGTTAAAATATGGAGATTTTAAGCATATATGGTTTCTAAATCCCTTGGCCCTTCATACCATTTATTTATATTAAATACCCACTGTATTCAGAGATTTGGAGGTGTGGTGGGGGTGCAAAGATTAGCCAGACACAGATCTTGCCCTTAAAATGTACCCTCTGATTGGGAGAGAAGATGCATTTGAATGTAATTATGATACATGGCACTGGTATATCAAAGAGAAAGTTTAAAACACACACACACACACACACACAGAGCAACTATGCTAGGTATGTCCATATCCTATATAATGTTTATTTCAACTATATCTTTTTACATAAAAGGGAGATTCGGAAAGATTAAGTAACTTGCCCTAGTTCAGATAGCAAAGACATGGAAGAAATGGAAGAAATGGAATTTGAATTCGGGTTTTCTGATTCCACTTTTATTTCAATTATCTTCAACACACCTTTGTTGAGAGCCTACTGTGTACCAGGCACTGTGTTACGCACTGGAGGCACAAAGATGGAAAATGCTGCTCCTGGCCTCAGGGGTACAGTGTTGTGGGGGTCTGGGTTAGACGTGCAATCATGGACATACTGTACATACACATTTCTTCTGATCAAAATAGCAAAGACTGTTCTTTGTATTATATAAGTTGTCATGCTTTCTGTCATGTGTCCTTGTTAAGTGACCATGACTGAACTGATCAGGAAATCTGTAACTTAGCCATAGGTGACCATTATTAGGTTTACCAATGGGCTCTGGGGTCAGCTTATATCAGAATTCTGCCCCATAGGAGGGCGACTCACTGACCCAAGCAATGACCACTCACGGGCGGTTTCCAGTGTGAGAAACTCAGACCACGACAGAAGCAGAGTAGATTTAGAAAGAAACAAAGTGGAGGTAATAGCTGAGCAGATAGAAGCAGAAGCAGCATCAGGGTGAATTGGAGACAGAGAGAAGCCTGACAGTCAGAGTGGCACAGTCAGAGGAGGAAGGTCTCTATTCTCAGGGGAAAGCTACTCTGACTTCCTTAATGATGTTCTAGGGCTCCGTGAAGCCGGGCTGTGTAACTGCTTGGCCTGATGCCTGGGCTTCCTTATTGCAGTAAGTATCTTTACAACCACCTGCACTGCTGGAGGTCACCCAAGGCTGTTCCTGATCCTTACAACAGAAAGAGTCTGTTGTGTGGCACTGAAGTGATGTAGAGGAGAGAATGAGGCTGGAAGGGTGGACTCAGCACAGGCTCCACGGAGGGCATAACCAAGCAGAGTTTTGAGGTACAACTAGGAGTTCGCCAGGAAGACAGGTGTGGAAGGTGCTCTGATAGTTCCATGTCCATTCTAGTATCAAACATGACCTGTGGCAAAGCTTTAATTTACAGGAACTCCTTCCAGTGTAATGGCACTAGAAAAGTTCTCTTTGGAAACACTAGCTTTAGGAGAGGGAAGTGAAAACCTTTTATGGAGGCTCTAAGTCCTAAAACTTGGTGGTTCAGACAATCTGGGAAGGCTTTAAACATTTGCATGCTCTTCTCAACTGGGGTATCTATACCTTTAGGTGGGTCAGAGGATGGTGCAAAAGTGTAAGATGTGTAATAAATCTTAATGGGGGAGGCGCCTGTGGCTCAAAGGAGTAGGGCACCGGCCCCATATACTAGAGTTGGCGGGTTCAAACCTAGCCCCAGCCAAAAACTGCAAAAAAAAAAAAAAAAGAAAAAAAAATCTTAATGGGATGCCATAATTACAGAGATTTGAGGAGACAGGTTTAAAACTTTTACAGTCTTGAAAGGTGTTATCATGTATGAGCAACATAAGCCTGCTTCTCCATGTTGGTGTATTTTTTTCTCATTTGCATAAAATCCGGACACCCCTATGATTCCAACATGCAAGCACAGTCAAAGAAACAAAGACTTCCCTGTCAAAAAGAAAGGTCTAGTTACCTATTTTTATTTCTCTATAAAAATCAACTGTGATCAAGTATGAACTGGTAAGCAAAGTTTGCATGTATTTTAGATACAAAGCACAGGCAGCAGAGAACTTGCTGCTCCGAGGAACGGCCTCCAGAATGTTGGGTTTTACTTTTCTTTGCCCTGAAATTAGTGTCAGGGAAAAGTTAGAGAAGTGCTCTTGCAGGTGCTTACCTCAACTTTTTTACACTGTCTAAATTCTTCTACCCATGAAAAATTCAGGTAGTTAAAAAAAATTTGAATTGTAGGCTTGGCGCCTGTAGCTCAAGTGACTAGGGCACCAGCCACATACGCTGGAGCTGGCAGGTTCAAATCCAGCTTGGCCAGCCAAACAACAATGACAACGGCAACCAAAAAATAGCCAGGCATTGTGGCAGGTGCCTGTGGTCTCAGCTACGTGGAAGGCTGAGGCAAGAGACTCGCTTGAGCCCAGGAGTTGGAGGTTGCTGTGA
>NW_003852400.1:35664597-35668872 GCF_000181295.1 Otolemur garnettii
AAAAAAAAAAAAATTGAATTGTGGTAAAAGATATATATATATATATAATTTACCACCTTAATCATTTTTTAAGTGTAAGTTCAGTAATGTTAAGAGTATTCACATTGTTGTGCAACAGATCTCTAGAAATTTGTCATCTTGCAAAACTGAAACTCTATACCCATTAAATAGTAACTACTCATTTTCCCTTCCCCCCTGGCAACCACCATTCTACTTTTCTGTTTCCATGAATTTGACTATTTTAAGTATCTGATATAAGTGGAATCATACAACATTTATCTTTTTGTGACTGGCTTATTTCACTTAACATGATGTCTTTAAGATTGCATTGGCTGCATGTAAGAGGATTTCCTCTATTATTTTTTGTTTTGTTTTGTTTTGCAGTTTTGGGCCGGGGATGGGTTTGAACGTGCCACCTCCAGCAGATGGGGCCGGCGCCCCACTCCTTTGAGCCACAGGCACCACCCGGATTTCCTCTGTTATTAAAGCTGAATAATATTCCATTGTATGAGCGTAGTACATTCTGTTTCTCCAAGCATCTGGTAATGAACATTTGGGTTGCTTTCACCTCTTGGCTGTTGTGACTAGTAGCTGTGAACATGGGTGTACAAAACTATGCATTCAAGATACTGCTTTCAATTCTGTTTTGGATAAATGAGAGTGACAATGAAGTTTACAAACTCATCCTAAAAAAGTGCTGCATACCTCACCAACCAAAAGTTGCTGAATATCACTATCATCACCTTTGAAGTATTCCCCTCAGGAAGCTATGTACCAACACCAGTGCCTAGTCCACCCTTTAAAACAATTTTGGAACTCTTTTTTCTGGAATGGCCACCAGAGCTCTCATCATAAAACACACAAAAACACATAACAATAATGAATGCCACTCAGCAAGACACTGGCACACATCTACACAAAAACACCTGCAAGACACCGATATACCAAGGTTATGAAACCTTACCAAGTTGTTTGTATAGTACTGCTAAGGGAAGCCCACAGTGGCAAGTTGGCAAACTTAATCCTCAGACCTTGCACAACAACAGCTCTGATGGCCATTCCAGAAAAAGAGTCCCTAAATTGCTTCGAAGGATGGCCTAGGTGCTGGTGTGGGTGCATAGCTTCCCGAAGGGAGTACTTCCAAGGTGACAGTCGTGATGTTCACCTATGAGGCATGCAGCACTTTTTCTAGGGTGAGTTCACAAACTGGATCGTCAGAACCCATATACCCAGAAGTGGGATTGCTGGATTACATGGTATTTCTAGTTTTAATTGTCTGAGGAACCTCCATACTTTTTTTCCCTAACGGCTGCACTATTTTTCATACCCACCAACAGTACCCAAGGGTTCCAGTTTCCCCACATTCTTGCCAATGCTTGTTATTTTCTATTTCTGTTTTTTTTTTCCTTTTTGACAGCTGTCATTGTAATGAGCACGAACTGACATTTATGTTGATTCTAAAGTCTAAATTCCCGTGAAGTGGTAAGGAAATCTCTGAACTTTCCTGCCTGATGGTAAACTTTGATTTAGCAACCAGCTGTGGTCATTCACTAAGTACATGTGATTTTGCTATAAGCAAGTTGTTAGGATACTAGAAAGAGATCTTAGATCTCCTGCAATTTGGTAAAGTATTAAAACTGAAAGCCCCACGAGTGGGGGCTGCTTGAGAAATCCCATAAGGATAGTAGTTCCCTCTTGATTGTTTTGGCCCTGAGGATATTTTTATCGAATGAAAAAACAAACACTTTCATCAGAATTATTCTGACATTGCTGTAATAGCCTCAAGACGTTATTTTTTAGGTACAGTTTTGAACTAATTTAATTCTTTGATCAAATTTCTTACTCTGCTATTAAATAATTTTTAGTATTTTTATTTTACTGAAATAATTTATTCAGTGATCCTGTTTTGTGCCTAGAGTAAATTTTCCCAACTTTAGCTTAGGTGATTTTGAGGTTTCTTTGTAGCCACTTCCTACCTCATCTAATTTTCCTGGGCCAGGTTTTGCAGGTCTAATTCTTGACAAGAAGATTTGATTCTTTTATCAATTTCTAAAGTCAATAGCAACTTTTTCCGTGAGCAGTTTTTGCTTTTGTCATTTTAATTTTGTGTCATTTAAAATTCCTCAAAGAGCAATTTTAAAAGAGCTCATGTTTGTAGTTTTGTGAATTACCAGCACAATGAGAATCTTCAGTCAGCATTTTGTCACCATCAAAGTTAATACATAATTTTAGCTGTTACAAGTTTGATTCTATGTAGCTTATTTCTGCTACGTCTAATTGTTTTCTTTTTGTAACTAGTTCAAAATGCACAAGGTCATACATCTTGTTTTTATCCAAAGGTGCTGTGATTTTTAAAAGTTGAAAATAACACCCATCTGTTCTCCCGAGGCATTGGTTTCTTGGTAAATCCTTGATGTGTTTCAAAACTATTAAGGAAAGAGTATAATTGGGATGGATGTGTTACTTAGTTCAATGTAAGCATTTCACATTGTATATCAAATCAGTACACTGAACCCCATAAATGCATCAGTGTACAAAGTTATGATTTAAATTGAAAATTAAAAAAAATCTTTGATGTGGAAGCGAGAAGTTCTGGGCATTTGTCTTTTTTCTGTCACTTATTACCCCTGTGTCTATAGTCTAATAGTTCTCATCTAAAATGAAGTGATTGAAATATATGATTTTTAGATTCTTGTCCAAGTCCGGCAGTGATTTTAGTGCCTTTGGTAGGTTGATCTGGTTATTCCTTTACTTACTTGATTCAGTTTCTGCCCCTGTCATCCTGCACCTCTGACAACCAGCCCACCTGCCTGTGCTTGCTTAGACTTGGGCAGGGGGCCTCTGACTACCCACCTAGCCGTGCCACTTCTCCTAGGTTTACTGAGGCCAACCCACACCCCAGGGATGCACCTGCCAGGCAGGGCTGAGAGCAGACTTTGTGAACTCAGCTCCATCTGAAGTTCTCAGTTGCTGTGCTGAGGTCTTTCCTTATCCCTATCCCTCACGTAGTCAAACTTCTCTCACCTTATTTTTTTTTTTTTGAGACAGAGTCTCATTATGTCACCCTCAGTAGAGTGCTGTGGTATCACAGTTCACAGTAACCTCAAACTCTTTGGTTTAAGTGATTCTCTTGCCTCAGCCTCCCAAGTAGCTGGGACTACAGGCACCTGCCACAACACCTGGCTATTTTTTTTTTATTATTTTTATTGTTAAATCATGTTTGTGCACATTAATACTATCATGGGGTACAGTGTGTTGTTTCCATATACAGTTTGAAATATTTTCATCCAGTTGGCCAACATAGCCATCATGTCATTCTCATAGTTGTTATGTTAAGACATTAATAATCCACATTAAGAAAGATTCACATGTACCCTTATAAGATAAACCGGCTATTTTTTGGTTGTAGTTGTCCTTGTTGTTTAGGTGGCCTGGGCTGGGTTCAAACCTGCCAGCCTCAGTGTATGTGGCTGGTGCTGTAACCACTGTGCTTACCGGTGCTGAGCTGTCTCTCACCTCTTGTTACCAACCCAAACTGGAGTCTGCTCACCCAGTGTAGTAATGCCAGACATTGAAGCCAAGAGTTGCAGCAGGAGAAGGAGGCTTTATTGCAGGGAGCGTACGAGGAGTATGGGCAGCTAATAACTTAAAACCTGAGCTCCTCTGTGTCTTACAAGCCAGGGTTTGGATTTCTTTTCCTTTTTTAAAATTAAATTTTATTTTTTTCTGGAGACCAAGTCTTACTCTGTCACTTAGATTGGGGCGCAGTGGCACAATCATAGCTCGCTGTAGCCTCAAACACTTAGGTTCAAGCAATATTCCTACATCAGCCTCCTGAGTAGCTAGGACTAAGGGTGGGCACCATCATGCCCAGTTAATGAAACAATTTTTTTTTTTTTGGTAGAAATAGGGTCTCACTATTTTGGCAAGGCTGGTCTTAATCTCCTGGCCTCAAGTGATATTCCTGCCTAAGCCTCCCAAAGTGCTGGGATTACAGGTGTGAGCCATGTGCCTCATTGAGCCATGGTTTTTAAAAGAAGGGTACATTTCAGGCAGGCAAAACTGCAAATCAACATGTGGAGGTTGTACAACCACCTGGCCCCCAAAGGTGGGATATCAACACGTGGAGGTTCTACAACCACCTGGCCCCCGAAGGTGGGAAATCAACACGTGGAGGTTCTACAACCACCTGGCCCCCGAAGGTGGGATATCAACACGTGGAGGTTGTACAACCACCTGGCCCCCGAAGGTGGGATATCAACACGTGGAGGTTGT
>NW_003852400.1:35668892-35690879 GCF_000181295.1 Otolemur garnettii
ATCAACACGTGGAGGTTGTACAACCACCTGGCCCCCGAAGGTGGGATATCAACACGTGGAGGTTGTACAACCACCTGGCCCCCGAAGGTGGGATACACGGAAGTCTGGAGAGGGGCACAGGAGGATCCAGAAATTCTTGTATTAGTGGAAAATAACGTTAAAATGGCCACTGGGGCGAATTCAGAACAAAGAATGGCGGTCAGAGTTCGAGTCTCCCTCTTATCTGTGTTTTGCACGGGTGGTAGTGGTTTCTGAAAAACCACTCAGGAACACGATCAAACCGAAACACCTTATGACTGGCCCACTCATCCCTCTGCTCTTTAAGGCTAGGCCCTTATCTGGAACTTCCCTTGAAGAGAAATAAAGATTTTTCTTACTTCCATGGTTGGGGGGCCCTTGCAGGGGTCCCTGGTTTGTCTCACTCTCTTTTTGGGTCAGGCATGGGAGAAGAATCTTGGGGTTATGAGGATGTGGCTGAGGGCAGACCCATGCAGGGAGAGGGGAGGCAGGATGGAGCCCGAGGCCATCCTTGGGACATGGGGTGGGCTGCCCATTTGGGGACTCACATCAGGATCCTGGCAGGAAAATTTGGGTGGACATTTACATTAGAAACATTTAAGGAGGGTTTAGAAAAGGGACTATTTATAAAGCTGTGAGTGGTGAGTGAGACATTCACAGACAGTTCAGGACCGTTGGTTTGATTCTGCTGCAGAAGACATGGTGACAGATTGGTTGCTGGAATCTGCGTGGAGACAATCATGCCAATGTGACTGCAGGACAGGCCTTCAGGACAAGCTTTATGTGCCCATAATAATAATTTTTTTTTCTGCAGTTTTTGGCCCGGGTGGGTTTGAACTACCACCTCCGGCATATGGGGCCAGTGCCCTACTCCTTTGAGCCACAGGCACCTCCAGCCCATAATAATTAAAAAAAAAGATAGTCATTCAGGGATGAAGCCAGAGGCATCAGTACCACAGCCTCCTCCTCTTTCTTCCTGATGAGGACCCCTAATTGGCAGAACCTGTTGGAGGTCGGACTGCTGGGGAGTCCATGGAAACTCGCACAGCTCAGTGTCCCCCGGCAGAGAATGGGTGAGAAGGGTGGAGAGTGACTCTGGGGGTGGGCACAGAAGGCAGGCAGCATGCTGTTCCCCTTACCCAGACCATGTGTCTCAGTAAGATCAGGTTAGGAGAGGCACCTAGAGCAGACTTGGAGGGCAGGGAACCAACATACCACTGGGTGAGGATGACCTGAATGCGTGTGACCTTCGTTAATTCCAGTGGGTGTCATTGTATAAGTCACCATTTCCCTGCCAGCCTTTCCGAGCTGTGCTCCTGGCCCTACAGTGTTGTGGGCTGGGTTGATCAGCTTTCTTCGCTCATTCCCAGGAAGTTTCTGAGGAGTTGGCTGCAGTGAGCATTTTGGGAGGGTAGGATCAAAGTGCTTGGCTATCTGGGTGGAATGGAGGGGGTTCCAAGAGCAGAGGAAAGGTTCACCTGGCCAAGGGGCAGACCTGTGCTTACTTAGGAGAACAGTACAGTGGGATCAGGTTTATAGAGCCTGGAATGTGCCTTCCATAGAACGATGCCTCCCTCACTGCCTGAGAGGCACTGTATAGACTTCCAGAGCCGCAGTGGGGCAGGAAGGGCCGGGCTGGTGGGCACACTCTCCCTTCAGAATCCTTAGTACAGAATTGTGCTGCAGAACACCACTGTTCTTCTTTAAACGTCAATGCAGATGGTCACCTTTTTTCAATTTGTGAAGAGGGAGAGAGAAGAAAGAAGAGGAGAAAGGCAGAGATAGAGAGAGAATGAATGTGATTGTTCAACTCACTTGCCTATGGATGGGTTGGTCCTGGCTCACCTCTGATTCAGTCACCAGTTCTTACTGGTGAGTAGCTGGGTGGGGAGGGGTGGGGAGGGGGGCCCCACGGGCAGCAGGAGCAGAGTCCGCTGTGGGCTGAGCAAGAACTTAGAAGCTTGTCTATTATAATCAGGCTCTGCTTCTTATCAGTGGCACAATATGCATTTAACACGTTGTCTTGGGAATATTAAAATCTAATACAATAAAAGCCAGTGGCAAGTCATCTTTCTTTCATTATCTTCACTGGGCACTGCCTGAAAGAAGGGCGTGTGTTGGTCTACAGGGGGGAAAGAGATCAGAACACAGTGCAGAGGAAAGGATCGCACCTCATCACTTCCAGGTGTTGCATCCACCTTGATCAGAATCGCGGCTTCTAAGAATTCACGAAGGACAGAGGGGAGTGAAAGGAAAAGAGAGAATGGAGAGAAGAGAAATGCAACCAATAAAAGGAAGCTCTTCTACAAAGGATTTTATTGCCCAATCATTCTCCCAGGGAGCAGGGTCTTCTGAGAAATATGAAACATAATCTTTCTCCTTTCTGTTTTTTTTTCTATTCCCCATAAAAAAACCTGTTAATTTTGTATTAAAAACAAAATGTATTTCTTTTCCTTGAGTACTCTGTAATTGTATAGGAATGTGTATCATTTTCTACCCATAATTTTGAGAATAGTTTTGAAGACAGTGACATATTCCGACTCTTTAAGAACAAAACAATTCAATTTTAAAATCACAGAGTGACAGCAATCAAAGTTCTGAAGTGATGCCGTTCGCCTCAACACTTGTTGGAAATGTCATTAGAAAACCAACATATAGCAGGTTGTTATGGCAACTGGAATACCAGAGTTTATAACATCTCTGTAATTAATGTTATCCAAACGTTATTAATCTTTCAACATCACTCACAGTCTCTGAAAGAACAGCAGTTCGGTTCTCCCAGGATTTTTCACTTGTGTAATCCGTTGCAGCTTTTCTTCCCATTTTATTTTTAAATAGATCTCATTCTGCCTTTGCTTTAGCGAAATTAGTTATTGTTTCTACTTTACTCGTTCTATTTGGGCTGCTATTGTTTTTTGATAAAACCTGAAGTAAAATGAAAAAAGGGATTATAGCTAAAAAGCATAATAAAGTCTAAAGATGGAAAGATTTATATATTCAAATGTAGAGAACCTGAGAAAAATATTAAAGTGTTTTGCACACAGATTTGTAGCATTAAGTCACATTTGCATGGCACTTTATAATTTTTAGAGCAGTTTTACACATTATATTAACATAACGTTATTTAATGTAACAGCCCTGAGAGGACAAGTAACATTTTTTGAGTGTCTGCTATATAACAGGTAATGTGATCTACATACAGGAATTATTTAGTTTTTACAACAACCTGCAAGATAGAAGTTGTGGTTCAAAAATATGCCTCCATGACTCAACAACAACAGCAAAACAAGCCCATTAAAAAATGGGCAAAAGACTTGGAATAGATATTTCTCCAAAGATGATGTATAGATGGCCAACAAGCACGTGGAAAGATGCTCCGTGTCACTAATCCTTAGAGAAATGTAAATCAAAGCACAAAGTGATATCACCTCACAGCAGTATAATGGCTACTGTTGTTAAATAGAAAATAACAAGTGTTGGCAAGGATGTGGACAATTGGTGGGAATGTAAAATGGCACAGCCATTATGGATAAATAGTACTGAGATTCCTTAAAATATTAAAACTGGAATTACCATGTAGTCTAGTAATCTTACTCCTGAGTATATATCCACAACAGAATTGAAAGCAGTATCTTGAGGAGGTATTTGTACACCCGTGTTCATAGCAGTACCATTCACAAGACCCAAGAGATAGTAACAATCCAAACATTCATTAACAGATGAATGGATAAAAAAATGTGGTATATACATATAATAGGATATTAGTCAGCCTTAAATAAGAAGAAAATCCTTTCCCATGACACAGCATGGATGAATCTATAGGATATTATGTTAAGTGAAATAGGCCAGTCTCAGAAAGACACATCCTGTATGATTCCACTTACATAAGGTACTTAGAGTTGGTAAGCTCATAGAAACAGAAAGTAGAATGGTAGTTACCAGGGACTGGGTGGAGGACTTTTTAAAATGGGTACAGAATTTGAGTTTTGTAGGATAACAATGCTTTGGAGATCTGTCGTACAACAGTGTGAATATACTTAGCACCACTGAACTGCCTACTTAAAAATAGTTAAGGTGGTAAATTTTGTGTTATATATTTTTTGGCCACAATTTCAAAGCACATCTCCAAATTGACTCTCCTTCCTTTAAAAGTTTTAGGCAATTCATCTCTCCTTGAATGTGGAATAGGCTTAGTGATTTGCTTCTAATATTGTCAGAAGCGGCAAGGTCACTTCCAATAGACTTCTAATGGTAGGTCATGAAAGATATTGTTATTTCTGGCTTGTTCTCTTTTTGCTTTTTTGTGAGGGGAGAAGTGGATCCTCCAGCCCCAGTCAAGCCTTCAGATGACTGTAATCCTGGTTCATATCTTGATTGCAACCCCATGAGAGCCACTGAGTGGAAGCCATCCAGCTAAGCTGACCCACGGAAACTGAGTATAATAAATGTTCACTTCTGCTTAAGCCAGTGAGTTTTGGGATAATTCATCACAAAGCAATGAATCATTAATGCAGTAAGTATTTCCCCTGTACCTGAAGCCATGAGGCCCCCGCTGTGTTAGGAGGGCTCCTGATGCCTTTTGTTGATTTGTGGTTTTGATGATGTCTCTGTAGTCTATTCTGAATTAGACAAGAGCCTTGTGTGAATTACCTGCAGTCCCAGCCTTATGAACTGTATTTAGGAACTGGCTGTCCTGTAACCAAAGGGCTGCCAGATTTCTTTGAGTTTCTTTATCCTTTCTCTTCCTGTAGCATCAAGAAATATGGATGCCCATTGGGTATTCTCATTGAAAATTCAGTCTGAACCAGTGAGTTTGGGTACAGCGGTCACATCCCAATATTATTCTATATTCAAAGAAAGTTTTTATTCACCTTTGTGAAGAACGTGAAAGGGCATAATAGTAATACATCTGGGAAACATCCAAAAGGCCAACAAGAAAGGAAAACTCCATTAGAAAATGTGGGTATCCATCCAGAAATGTCTACGGAGAATAGTTTTTCCTCACTCAGACTATGTAAATTGTCCTTCCCTCCTCAATGTAGGGACTAAGCCATGAATGTGTAGAGGCAACTTTACTAACCTGGGTATTCTGGCTTCCTGGCTTATTAGAAGTTGGAAAATGTCTATGAATATAATGCCTTATTATTTTAAAATGTTCTTTTTAAATAAATGAGTGTGCCTTACTACTCTCATTTTTGAACTCTTTGGGTGGGAAAAAGGAACTTCTTAAGATTTAAAATTTGTAATAAAGGTATTTTAAAAAATAAGTTTTGCAGATCTTAAAAAAGAACAGAAAATTGAAGCTCTCAGAATTTTAATTTATTTACTAGGGTAACATATCAAGAATGAGGGAGCCTAGTGCTATAAATATAGATTTTTGGGGGGGGGGTTCTAAAACCCAGGCTTACTTTCTATAACCTCAGGGAATGAATTATCACTTTCATTCTAGGGATGAAGAAGCTGACCCTGGGAGAAGCTAAGTAACTTGTCCAGGCTTATACTGCTGGTTAG
Source organism: Otolemur garnettii (assembly GCF_000181295.1). Taxonomy (NCBI): domain Eukaryota; kingdom Metazoa; phylum Chordata; class Mammalia; order Primates; family Galagidae; genus Otolemur; species Otolemur garnettii. The sequence continues at coordinate 35,674,422 of NW_003852400.1, forward strand.
TACCGGAATTCAGGTCAGAAGTCTTAGCCTAATCCTCTTACATGATTCCATGTTGCCTTCCTGTTTAGATAATATATTTTGTGATGCTCTTGAGATATGAATTTGAACAAGATAATCTTGAAGGAAACATCCCAGCTTTAAGGAAATATGTCAGGTACATAAAATTAAAATTAGATTCTTAGATTTTTTTACTTGAGGATCTCAAATTTTAAATGAGACAGAGGTTTAAAAAGGTTTTCTTTGGCTGGGCAAAGTGGCTCACGTCTGTAATCCTAACACTCTGAGAAGCCAAGATGGGAGGATTGCTTGAGCTCAGGAGTTTGAGACCAGCCTGAGCAACAGGGAAACCCTAGCTCTATTAAAAGTAGAAAAATTAGGCTCTACACCCATAGCACAGTGGTTATGGCACCAGCCACATACAACAAGGATGGCCGGTTCGAACCCGGCCTGGGCCAGCTAAAACAACAACGATAACTGCAATAAAAAAAAAAATAGCTGGGCATTGTGGTGGGTGCCTGTAGTCCCAGCTACTTGGGAGGCTAAGGCAAGAGAATTGCTTAAGCCCAAGAGTTTGAGGTTGCTGTGAGCCGTGATGCAATGGCACTCTACCAAGGGTGACATAGTGAGACTCTGTCTCCAAAAAAAAAAAAAATTAGAAAAATTATCTGGGTGTGGTGGCAGTCACCTGTAGCCCCAGCTACTTGGGAGGCTGAGGCTGAGGCAGGAGGATCCCTTGAGCCCAGAAGTTTGAGGTTGCAATGACCTATGAGCATACCCACTGCACTCTAGCCTGGCTCAAAAAAGAAAACAACAATAACAAATAATGTTTCCTTAATGAAATTATTAAAAAATTGTGAAAATAACAATGAATTAGAGCAAAAATATACAATAATGCTGCATTTTTGTTTACCACATTGCATTTGCGGAGTACTTTGGCGCTCAGCACTCCATGTAGCCTCTGCCCGGTAGCCAGTCAGTCATCCTGTACTGGTTGTCAACGAAACGTAGTTACTTCTCCAAAGTCAGCAACAACATTCTTCAGCCAACGTGCCAAAGGTGACTGGAAAGATAATTGAGAGGCAAACAGAGGAGCTCTACTCCAGGCCCTTGGCAGACAAACCACAAAACAGATGGCTGTTCTTGGTTTCCCTCCAACCTCTTAGAGTCACTCTCCCCTGGGTCTCCCTGGAATGAGGACTGTCCTGTCATCCTGGGGCATGCTTGCTACCCCTATGCTCTTGTTGCAAGATGATTCACCTCCTCTCCGATCAAAATTCTCTTTCAACTCTCATAAAAGTTGGTAATCATGCATTTTCATTCTCTCTTTTAAGAAAAGCATAGTTCATTTCCACTTGATGAAGGAAAGCATCTTTTTTTTTTGATGGACAAACGTCAGCTAAAAATATAGAAGGAAAGATTGAATTAGAAATTGTCCATTTTGCACACACATTCTCGAAGCTAAAACCATCGAGTTAAAGGTGGGTAGGGAATTGTAAGTCTAAAAGCATCAGAGTAACACCCCACACGGATTACTTGCTAATTATAAGGGGAAACCCAGGCCTTTACAGTAGAGATATCTGGCTGTCCCTACTTTACACAAGAAATCAAGTTTCTTGCTTTCATACTGGGAAACCGACACATCACGTCCCTGACATGATGTCATGTGAGGTGCACAGTGTCACCCATGAAGTATTGTTAAAACATGCTTCGCCTGACTGGAATCAAATCTTCAGATCTAACTTCCAGTTTACAAGAAACTTAGGGGACAGAAAGCCAATTAAACAACACCAGGAAAAAACTGTCAGACATCTAGAATGTGACTCAATCAGTAAAACAACCGATTTAATTTATTTTAAAGATCAATGTCTGTCATTAAGGTAAAAACACTGGGAGGGACTGCTCTAAATTAAAAGCTAACAAAAGGATTTAACAATTAAATGTAACGTCAACTAGAACCTGGTTAAAAACAAAACACACAAAATTATACAAGATATCTTTGGCACAAGATATCTTATACACATGTGTATAACTGTCCATTCATTGCTCAGCTCCAACTCACACTTCGATACTGCTTTGCAATAATGCTCTGGACTCTTCAAGCATTTCTCCTTTACAGTCAATAGAGGGCACAGGAGGGATATTGCAGGAGAAAGAGGGCTTTTTGCCGATTTCAGAGTGCTGTCTGTGTTCTGCTATTTTTTGTTCCAGCTGTCCAATTTGTTATGGAGCTGTGTGTCTGGTGCACTGTGTTAGCCACATGCCAGATCTTGGTGACCTTGCAGCCCAGCCCTAGTGCAGACATGGTGGCCTCTTTGATATGACTCCCCAAATGTGCGCTCCAACCTGGCTCCTATGGAGCCATTCTGACTTTATCTGTACCCTTGACCTCCAGCCTTACCTCTTGGAGAGTTGTTTCCTGTGCTTGTCTGGTAACTGTGGACTAGCTCTGCCTGGGAACCCAGTGGACTGCGCCACCATCCACTGGGGGCAACTGGACCTTCTCCACCAGAGTCTGAACCTAGCGGTGTTTGAGCTCCTTTTCCAGTCGATCCTTCCTTGGGTCCTTTCCCTCAGCTCTAGTTCCAGCGTACTCTTTACAACATTAGAGTTACTCTCTTATTGTGTTTTAATAATTCTTTACATTAAAATTCCTCTTTTAAATAACTGTGTGGGTGTGTGTGGGGGGTCTGTCTCCTGATTGGACCCACACAAATATAGTACGATGCTGGTGTTATGGTCATCTAGGAAAAGGTTCATATTTTTAGGAGATTCCTGCTGAAGTACTCAGGAGTAAAGGCTCATGCTGTCTGCAACTTCTTTCAAATGGCTCAGCAATCTGTATGTGCAGCTACGGATCTGAGTACATGCATGTGTCTATGTATGTACTTGAGTGAGGCCAATATGGTGACATACAAAATGTTTGCAATTATTGAATTGGTGGAAGGTTGTATGAGCACTGTCCAGAAAGTATCCAGCCACATGGCTCCATTTTTCACATATCCCATGGCTGGATACTTTCCGGACAGCTCTTGTATGTACGTCTATAAACCATTCTTCCAATTTTTCTGTGTAATTGAAATTTTTCATAAAATGTTGGGAAAATTAATTGTATGTAAAACCAGCACATTGTACTCCATGACTACATTAATGTACACAGCTATGATTTAATTTTTAAAAAAAGTTGGGAAAATTAACAGGGAATGTTGTCTCCTTTCTTCGGTGTCTTTGCGTATGCGGAGACAGAGATTCGGATTATCTTACTGCAATAACGTACTCCTAGTAGGAGGATTGGAAGACTGAGCTCGGCTTCTAACACTGACTGTGCACCAGAATAATAGACTGGGAGTTAAAAAATGGTGGATACTCAGGGCTCAAGCAAAATTTTATAAATCAGAGTCTCTAGGATCTGTTTCCGTCCAGGGGAACTAGAATTCAAAGGGAGAAGCTATTGCTCATTAGGGTAAGTGTGAGAGCTAAATTTTGGGAGGGCATTTTGCAAATTACATTTATTTGTTCCCCAACATTCTGGTACGCTTTCTTAAAGGGGCGTGCCACAGTTGGAAGAAAAGGCTGTAGCTAGGGCAAGATCCTCCTTTCGTGGCTGATGTGTTCCCTTGCTGAAATCCACTGACCCAAATGGCTGAGAATTTAGCAGGAGCTCACGGCATGTTCCGCTGGCTGTCCTGTCCAATTCTGGGCCCAGCATTAGTCAGCCCACACGTTGTTTTGAAGCAAGGGTGTAGAGGGAAGCTGACCGAGCCCAGTGTAGTTCCGCTCATCAGGAAGGCACAGATACACACGCTCTGGCACCTGCCTTGCATTAGTCCAACCTTTCCCATCATCAAATTTACAAACATGTCAGCATCTTCTTTCTTCATTCACTCATTCACTCATTCATGCAATTCATGACTCTTTAAAAGAGTCCTTCTGAACAGCTTGTAAGGGATAGGAGGAATCCATTCGATATTAACATGGACACCTTGACTCCTTTTACCAGTTTCACAGTCTTGCTGCTGTTTCCTTCTTTAGAGGCAGCTGAGAGGTAAACTACATGAGGGTTTACATCCCCCCGGTGGATGATGACTGTCTGGTGAGGGGTAAGAAACGGCTCCCTCACCTCTGGGTGACAGGCTAGATCACCACTCAAGATTAGGCAGGGGCTGGACCTTGGCTGCTTCCCATTTTCAAATCATTGGCACACTGACCCTTGCCTTGGGGTCTGCTTTAGAGAGCTCAACCTAAGATAAAAATTTACTTTCATTTATGGCACATATTTACTGAGTATCTGTTAAGTGCCAAGCTCCATTCTAGGTCCTGAGGATGCATTCTCTGTCCTCAGAAAGCTTTCATTCTAGGAGAAACAGGAGGGCAGACAAATGACACAGGCATGGCTCTGATGATGTTAATAAATGCTGTGATGAATTGTAAAGCAGGGTGTGGGGCTCAGAGTGATGGCAGAGATGGTGAAATGCTATCTGAGAGACAGTGCTCAAGGTGGAGTTTGGGCAGAGATCCTGAATGGAGTGAGGCAGTGAGGCATTGGGGTACTTGGGGCAGGAGCAGTGCTGAGGCAGGAGCAATTTATCAACAACCCAGAGGCAGGAATGTGTCTGGTGTGTTTGAGAAACAGCTGGGAGGCCAGTGCAGCAGGAACGGAGTCAGAGGGGAGAGGGATGGAAGATGAGGTTCCGGGGCAGGCAGGGAGGTGCTGATGTCAGATTCTGCAAGGTCTTGTAGTTCACCGTGGTGACTTTGGCTGTTATTCTGAGTGGGATGGGAACTTGCTGGACGGGCAGGGTAATTTGATTTTCATTTTAAAAGAGTCATTCTGAATAGCTTGTAAGGGACAGGAGGAAGCAGGGCAATGAATTAGAAAAGTGCTGGGCAATAAACCAGTGAGAACTAGGTGACTTTAGGACCTGGGTGGCAGTGCCTGCATGGGGACAAGTGGTCAGATTCTGCCGATGTGTCTCAAAGACAGAGGTGAGGGCTGCAGGGCTGTGGAGAAAGAAACAGGTGTCAAATTTGACTGTAGTGCTTTTGTCCTAAGCAACTGGAAGAATGAGCCATATACTGAAAAATGTGTAAAGTTCAGAGACAAGTTGATTTATCCCCGTGATTTAAGCCCATAACTTTGTTTTAAGAAAAGGTTAGCGTGCAAAAGATAATGCACAGATTGGGCAGCGCCTGTAGCTCAAAGGAGTAGGGTGTCGGCCCCATATGCTGGAGGTGGCGGGTTCAAACCCAGCCCCAGCCAAAAACTGCAAAAAAAAAAAAAAGATAATGCACAGATCTAAAAGTAGACCACATAAAGATATTTACTTGGTTATATACACATCTTAAATTTCTATTATTACAAAAATCTTGGAAGATCATGAACACTTAACAAAAGTATTTTAAACCTACTTGACAAAGGATTTATGTCCTCATACAAAGAAATCTTACAAATCAATGAAAAGGAAATACACTTTCTCTTTTTTTTTTTTGATAGAGATAGAGTCTCACTTTATCACCCTTGGTAGAGTTGCTGTGGTGTTACACAGCTCACAGCAACTTCCAACTCCTGGGCTTAGGAGATTCTCTTGCTTCAGCCTCCCGAATAGCTGGGACCACAGGCACCCGCCACAATGCTCGGCTATTTTTTTGTTGCAGTTTGGCCAGGGCTGGGTTTGAAACTGCCACCCTCCATATATGGGGCTGGCACCCTACTCACTGAGCCACAGGCGCCCCCCAAAATGAAATACACTTTCAAAAAAAAGAGACATATGTACGTAGAAAAGACAAACATTACTTATGATCAAATAAATACAAAATAAAAATGGGATAATTTTTACTGATGAAGATTTAAAAATTGATGAAATTTTAGAGAAATGAAATATTCAAAAATTTATGAATGAAAATGTATATTTTTGCAGCAATGAGAAAAGAATATTATTTTAATCCATATATTTCACTTCTAGGAATTTTAGGGAAAAAAACTGTGATATGCCAAAAAATGATGGTGCATTTAAAGAATGGAATTTTAAGTAGTCATAAAAATCATAATTTGTGAAAAAATAATCAAGATATTATATATGATCTATATGTTAATAGAAAAATTTTGGAGAACTGGGGATATTTTTATTTACTTCTTTGAAGTTTTTTGTATCTTCTATACTTTTATTTACATTGAACATTTATTTTCTTTAACCAGGAAAAGTTCCTTAATAAATGTTAGAAAAAAAAATTCATTATTAAAATGAATTTAATAAATTCTTTTTTATAACTCTCTCTTATTTTCCTCTCTATATCCAACTCAACCCCTTACTTATCTTGGAGCTGAGGGTCTGATTCTACTGGTACCTTTTACTTATTTATTTATTTTTTTTTTAAAGATACAGGGTTTCACTCTATCATCCAGGCTCTGGAGTACAGTGGCATGATCCTAGTTCACTGTAGCCTTGAACTCCTGGGCTCAAGAGATCACCTTACTTCCCGAGTAGCTGGGACTACAAGTGGTCACCACCATGTCCAGCTAATTTTGTAGAGATGAGGTCTCCCTACATTGCCCAGACTGGTCTTCAACTTGTGGGCTCAAGTGATCCTCCCACTTCAGCCTCCCAAAATGCTGAGATTATAGGCGTGAGCCACCATACCTGGCCTTCCTCACTAAATTTTATGGAAAGCCTTCACTTCTGTCAGCCAACCATGTGATGTCTTCAACCCTTCCACACATTGTTTTTGACTCCTGGTATGAAGAACGGTTTTTTACATTTTGGCCAGTGTCAAAAAGGCTGGACAGCACTTTTCTAGCCTCCCTTAGATCCAGGATGTGGGCACGTGTTGTGGTTTCCACCGACCAGATATATGTGCACCAGACTTGGCACCAGAAGCTGGAGGCGTAGAGACCACAAGAAATCCATTTTGGCTGTTGGCAGCAGTGAATCTGGTTTCCAGGGGCAGCAGCAGTGGGTCCAGAGGAGGGTGATGTCCTTGGGAATTGTTCCTGGTGGTGTCCAAGGCAGTTTTAGCAGTGGTGCCTGGCTTGTTTGGTGTCAGCAGTGAGAGCCAAGTAAAATGTCCAGCAGTTGAAAAACCGATGTCTTCACAGGATTAATTCTGTGCAGTGAGTTTAAGAATGTCGTTTCAGGCCATGTGACTTCCAAGTCAGGCTCTCCAACTTTGCTGGAGATTACTCAAGCTACCAATTACCTTTTAATTAAATTCCTTTTCTTTCTTTTTTTTTTCTTTTTTGCAGTTTTTGGCCAGGGCTGAGTTTGAACCTACCACCTCTGGCATATGGGGCCGGTGCCCTACTCCTTTGAACCATAGGCGCCACCCTAAATTCCTTTTCTATACAAGTTAGCCAGAGTTGATTAATGTGTATTGCAATTATATAAAAACTCCGATGGCAGCTTGTCGAGGTGGCTCACGCTTATAATCTTAACGCGCTGGGAGGCCAGGGTGGGAAGATTCCTTAAACTCAGGAATTCGAGACCAGCCTGAGCAAGAGTGAAACCCTTTTCTGTTCAAAGTGGAAAAACAAGTTGGGCATTGTGGTGGGTGCCTGGAGTCCTAGTTACTCAGAGGCTGAAGCAGGATCACTTGCACCCAGAAGTTTGAGGTTGCTGTAGGTTGAGCTACTCAAAGCAAGAGTGAGACTCTGTCTCAAAACAATAACAATAAAAACTCTAATGGGTGCACTTGGTTTGTTATGCCCCAACTCAATGTTGCTGGGGGCTTTCAACACTCCCCCTTTAAGACAGGAAGCTCAGCTGAAAGAGTTCAGTAATAATTGCAAAAGCCCAGCTTCCCCTGTGAGCCCTTCCCTTACCAGGTGTTGGCTCTTGTCAAATTTGGCTTGCCTTAAGCATTCCCCGTCCCCTGCCAAAAGCCCCTTATTAAAGGTTTCCACCCCTGCTTCTAGGAGTTGAGAGACTTTGAGGTGTGAGCCTGCTTTCAGCCTGATCAATCAATAAAGGGCTCTTGCTTAATTTGGTCTCAGTGTGCTGGCGTTTCTCTATTCTACCAGCTTTGGGTATAACAGGTTCCCACATTTTTTATATCATCTCTCTCAAAACCTCATCATTTGATTTCATGTCCTTTGCTCCTCCCATGGTAGAGGAGGAATTTTTGCTCTCCTTCACGGAGACCACGGTCCCTTTACCACAACTCCTTAGCAGAATTTCATTTGACTTAAACAGAAGCTTTTTACTGAAGTTCACTTAAGCTCATCATTGCCATCAGCTGGTTTCCAGAATCACTTTTGTATCCAAACCCTTTTTCTCTTTAAAATCTTCACATTCACGTTGGTGACCCACTTTACTCGTCTCAACTTCAATGAACTTTGCTGGGAAATGATTTTGAGGGAATTAAGAAGGAAGCAAGATGTGAAGGACAGATCTGGAGCTTGCTCTGAAACCTGGTGAGTCTGTCTATAAGCTAATCCTTACCATCAGTCTTAACATTCTAACTCAAACCAGAGGAGCTAAAACTAGAGAAAAGATGGTCTGAAGGGAGTTTAGAAACCTGAGCAGCAATAGAAAGATGGATAGGTTAGCATTTAGGGGCCGAGTTCTTAATCAAGGTCTAACAGAGATGTGCTAATATGTGCAGCAACCCCCCTGTCAAGGTGGAACAGGTTCATTCTATTGATAAAGTATAAAGAGCAGGAGAACTTGTTGTTTTGTTATTGCCTGAAATTTTTAGCAATGAAGTCCCTTAGAAACCCTCCAATGAAGCTGTATATATTGTTTGGGGTCAGAGGCCAGGAGAACAGATTTCAAGAACATACTCTCTTGCAGCCAAGGAGAGAAAGTCAGTCACCAGAAAAGCTGGTGGAAAGAGACTTTAGTTGGGTAGCTGGAGAAGTAGCCTCATGTTTAAGAACAGTCCGCATGCACATTTGGGGAGGACTTTGACGTCATTATTTTGTCCCTCCTGCCAACCACGGGTATCTTTCCTTTGGACTTTTCATTGTTCAGATCTGTTCTAGCTCTAGGGAATTAAACTCAGAGCTTCCTCTCTTCCCCTGCAGCCCAATTTTCTTACCTTCCATTGATATCTTTATCTTCTGTAAATCCAGACTACATTTCCTGAATCTTATCTTGACAATGACTTTGAGTCGCTTGATTCCTTTCTTCCTACAGTGCCCTGGCGTTTACTGGCTTCCCCTAACAAAACTTGTCTGGAAATTCACTGTTTTGAAGCTACTTTAAATCTAGTTTCTATCCTCTGGTCACCCAGGCTGAACCTCAGCCTTGAGTTATTCCTGTTGTTTACTTTTGGATAATATTGCTACACCCATAACTGTTGTTAGAATAGACATGTTGGAAAACATACTGGGTCCATGTTGGCTCTTCTCCTCCAGACTTTTTTCCTGAGAATATAGTAACATAACTATGTCACATTTTCCTTTTTTTGGGGGGGCAGGATTTCACTTTTTTTCTTGGGGATGAGGGCAGTGGCATGATCATAGCTCACTTCAACCTCAAACTCCTGGGGTTGAGGCTCACTACAACCTCAAACGATCCTCCTGCCCAAATCTCCGGAGTAGCTGAGACTACAGGTGTGTGCCACCATGTCTGGCTAATTTGTAAATGTTTTTTAAAAATTTTTTGTGGTAGAGATGGGGTCTCCTCACATTGCTCAGGCTAGTCTTAAACTCCTGACCTCCAGAGATCCACTCACCTTGACCTCCCAAAGTGTTAGGATTATAGGCCACTGGGCTTGGTGAAAAATGGAATCATACTATATGTATTTATTTCTTTTTTTCTGAAGCGTTTCTCCTGGGTATTTTACCAGGTCATGACATGTATACTACTTTTTTCTTTCTTGAACAGCTGCATAGTATTTCATTGTATGATTATACACACCTTAATTTATTTTTCCAATTTCATATTTAGGTTGCTTCTAATTTTTTGCTACTGCAAGCAATGCTGCAATAAATAACCTGTGCATAATCTTTTTTGCACCTGTGTTTTTCTGTAGGATAATTTCCCAGTAGTGAAATTGCTAGTTTTAAGGATCTGTGCATTTTAAATGCTGATAGATATTTCTAAATTGCTCTCCAAAAACATTATATTTACACTGTTACCAAATTTGTATGAGAGTGTGGCTCTGCTCTAAATTAATGCTAATCTTACCAGGGCTGTCAGGACACCTTGGGATTTCTAGTATATATATATATTTTTATAGGTTCTCTATTTTATTGCCTAAATAATACTGCCAGGCTCTTTATAGTCCTAAGGCTCCTCATTTAATCCTGCCTTTCTGATCTCAGGAAATGATCTCACCCTCTCCTGCCCTCTTCAATGTGATGATCTTTCATCCTCTTGCTTGTTGCCTCATGATCTTGAGATTGCTGCCACAGCTCCACACGTTACATTTGCATTCAAGAAAAAGATAGAAGGATGGTGCCAGCTGCATCTATCTTCCTTTAAAAAAAAATTAGAAAAGTAAAGCCTTCATAGAAGATCCCCAGTAAACTTCCTGTTATAGCTTTATGGGCATAATGGAATTCCATGGCCATTCCTAGTTACAAAGGAAGATTGGGATATTCAGTATATGGCAAAGTAGACAAGATAGTTATGAATATGTGTCACGATATTGATTTATGCTGCCACCCAAAATAAAATAAAGGTTCTATCAGTATGGAAGAAAGGACGAATTGTGAGCAGTAACTCACAGTATGTATTTGCTTACTACGTATCTATTGAATGCCTACTCTAAAAACAGGGCCATCAGCCTGCCACCACACCCTCTAGTAAGTGTGGAGCCACTGATATATGAATTAGCTATTCAAAGTCCTAGTTTGTTTTTAAGTCACTAATCCTGAATATCTTCATCCAGAATTGTACTTTTGTCCTGACGGGGGCCACAGAGTACACATATCATGGTTGAGAAATTTTGCTCTCATTTGGATTCAAATCGAATATGTCATCTCTGAGGGACAGATGTTATGCATCAAACAAGTGACAGATTGTAGCTTTAATTTAAACAGTAAGTAAGATTTAGTTTATAATATGCTTACATTTACTGGAGAATAAAATCCAGTGATGTCACCCAAGTACTTTGGATCAGACTAAAAAATATTTTTTTTGTTTAAATGATAAAGAAAGCAGAGGACAGCCAGATACCAACATGCCCTGTGAGAGAATGGGGAAGATCTATCGTAGTTACAGGTGTCTGCTGATTTGCATTTGGAGTAAACAGCACCAGTGTCAGAGACAGGACTAAGGAGGTGAACGCAGCTGGGAATAAAATTGAAAGAAGAAAATAGTTATGCTAAGTGAGCAACAAAGACAAAAGGGGGGCACTGATAGAGAGAGTAGCCCGCCTGCTCCCCTAGCCCTTTCCCACAACTAGAATCTGGCTGGTTGGTTTCTCTGTAACCAGATTGAATACTGAACAGGTAGTCACGTGTGAGTGTTTTAACCCCTAGAGTTACAGCCTTTTCATTGCAGCAGCATATCTTTTGATTTCTATTTTTCCTTCTTTATTGAGGTTAAAATTTACCCAGTTAAGTGCATGAAATGCTTAAACCCTAAATACACAATTCCTGAATAATTTTAGACATGCATACATCCTTGGGAACCACTGGCCAGATTAAGACATAGAACATTCCTTGCATACTAGAGTCACAAAGATGGTCAGTGGGACTGAAATATGCTAACCAATGGATTTAAAGAAAATATAAAGCACTCTTATGACCATAACAGACTGACAAACTTGAAGGCCTAGAGGTTTGGCAGTTGAAGTGAATGAACAAGATGGATGAGGTGATGACTAACTGGAAGTGATGTTTAGCTTCTAATTTTTTGCTGTTATAAATGCTTTTAATGAATAGCTTTGTAACTCAAGTTATTTTCCCCATTTTAGGGTATTTCCTTAGATAGGAAAGGTAAAATTAGTTTGGGTATGGTGGCTCATGCCTGTTGTCCTAGTGCTCTGTGAGGCCAAAGTGGGTGGATTGCTTAGCTCAGCAATTCGAGACCACCCTGAGCAAGAGTGAGAACCCCGTATCTACAAAAGAAAAAAACAATAGAAAAACTAGCCAGGCATTGTGGTGGGCACCTGTAGTCTCAGCTATTTAGGAGGCTGAGGCAAGAGTTTGAGATTGCTATGAGCACTCTACCCAGGGTGACAGTTGAGACTTTGTCTAAAGAAAAAAAACTTTTAATATATATTGCCAAATTTGTTTACCAAAATCGATAGTGGCTGCCATGTGCCTCTCTCCTCCAAGAATCAGAGTGTAATTGGCCAAGCACATACCCAGGTGCTTCCCAGGGCCTGCGCCCAGCTGATGCCCTGGCGTGGCAGGGAAGCGAATGCAGGCCCGTTCCTGACTCTCCTCTGATGGCTGCCAGGGGCTGGAGGCCTCGCCTGACCTTGCAGGCAGTTTCTGAAGCATACACCCAACCACGCAAAGCATACAACCAACCACGCTCCCTTCACTGGAGTCAGCCTGCCTAGGTGGCTCTTCTCCATTTTCTCTCACAGACACCCCCTCCAAAACCCCTGCAGGGGCTCGAAGCCTGTGGCTCAAGTGGCTAAGGCGCCAGCCACATAACCTAAGGTGGCAGGTTGGAATCCAGCCCGGGCCCACCAAACAATGGCTGCAACCAAAAAATAGCGTTGTGGCGGGCCTGTGGTCCCAGCTACTTGGGAGGCTGAGGCAGGAGACTTGAGCCCAGGAGCTGGAGGTTGCTGTGAGCGTGATGCCATGGCACTCTACCCAGGGGGACAGCTTGAGGCTCTGTCTCAAAAAACCAAAAAAACAAAACAAAAAAAACCCTGCAGGTTCAATCCAGTCTTAGCATCTGCTTCTCCAAAGACCCAGACAAATGTGGTCAAATTTGTTTCTCCTCATCCCTGCCAGTGCTCTGTGAGGATGGTGAGCATTTTCCTTCATCTCCATCGGCATCTGATAGTTTTACAATTTTACTACTTTGAGAAATGAAGAAAAGGATCTTTCTTTAATTTGCGTTTTTGAATGGTGGAGTTTTACACTTTCCCTCATGTTCTTCCGCCATGGGGATATTCTTACCTGTGAAGCGCAGCTCGCACTGGGGAAAGGGCACCTTTGGTAGGTGTGGTCTCCACTGGCTCTTCCCCACTGTGGCTGCCTAAAGTGCAAAGGCCACTGTGGTCCAGAGGGGCCATGTGTGGCTGTGGCATGAGCCCTAGGCTGAGTGACAGTGACATGACCCGGTTAGCTCCTCTTGGTTAGAATAAAGAACTAACGGTGTGTTCCAGCACGCGGCACTATGGGAAGTAGAGGAGACCAGCAATTATACCTACTGTGTGCCAAGCACCTATGTTCTCATTTACTCATGTAGTAGGTATGGTTTTCAAGATTTTACCAATAACGAAAATTATTTTTAGAGAGCTGTCCCAGTTGCACTTATGAAAGAAAAGCAGACCGACTTAACTTGACTTTGCTCAGACTTTTGTTAAGTCAAACTTCTGAGGCACCTCTGACCTCCAGCATTTCCCCTCCTGCCTGGGGGTCCCTCCATTTGCATTGGAGATTTTGTATCCATTGTTACAACTAGGATGGATTTGGAGAATACTCTCTTAAGTATCACAAGAACGGAAAAATAAATATCATAAGTACTCAATGCTAGTTTTTTCTTTTTAATTTCAGATTAATCTGAGAGTACAAACAATAGGTCACATTGCTTGCATTTGTAAGGCAAACTCCAAGCTGTAGTTGTGTCCTTCACCCAGGAAGTGCACGATATACCTGCCCACTGTTCCTGCCAGATAGGAACCCTGCTGACCCTTCTCTCCCCTCCCCTCTTGAATTTAACTGAGGTTTTCTCTCATGGGAGCAAGTTGTTGTTGGTTACAAGTTTCATACTAGCATGGAGTACATATGATACTTATTTTTCCACTCTTGTGATACCTAGGAGAGTGTTCTCCAAATCCATTGTAGTTGTAACAATGGATATAAAATCTCCACCTTTTATATGGCTGAATAGTATTCCATGTATACATAGACCACAGTTTATTGATCTGCTCATGTGTTGATAGGCACGTGGGTTGTTTCCACATCTTTGCAATTGTAAATTGGGGTTGCTACAAACATTTGCGTGCATATGTCCTTATGGTAAAATTGCTTTTTGGTGAGGTAGAGACCTAGTAATGGGATTGGAGGATCAAATGGAAGGTCTACTTTCAGTCCTCTCAGGACTCTCTGTACTTCTTTCCAGAGGGGTTGTACTAGTTTGCAGTGCAGGAGTATTCCCTTTCTGCACTCCCACCAGCATCTGTTACTTTGGGAATTTGTGACATGGGCCATTTTTGTTGGAGTTAGGTGGTACCTCAACTTGGTTTTGATTTGCATTTCTCTTATAACTAGGGACAGTGAGCATTTTTTTCATGAGTTTGTTGGCCATTTGTCTGTCCTCATGAGAAAAGATTCTGTTCATGTCTCGTTCCCAGTTTTTAATGGGGGTGTTTGCTCTTTTTTAATTGATTTGCTTGAATTCTTTGTATATTATGGTGATTAGCCCTTTGTCAGATTCATAGCATGCAAATATGTTCTCCTATTCTGAAGGTTATCTCTTTGCTTTGTTGATTATGTCCTTAGCTGTACAGAAACTTTTTAAGTTGATCAGACTCCATTTATTTATTTTTACTGTTGCTGCAAATGCCTTTGAGGTCTTCTTCATAAATTCTTTCCCAAGAGTCTCTCTTTCAGAATTTTTCCCACACTTTCTTCTACAATTTTTATAGTTTCATGTCTTGGGTTAAACGTTTTATCCATGGTGAGTTAATTTTTATAAATAGTGAGAAATGTGGGTCCAGTTTCAGCCTTTTATATGTGGCTAACCAGTTCTCCCAGTGCAATTTTTTTTTCTTTTTGAGACAGAGTCTTACTCTTTTGTCCTGGGTAGAGTGCCATGGCATCATCATAGCTCACAGCAACCTCAGTCTCTTGCCCTCAAGTGATCCTCTTGCCTCCCAAGTAGCTTGGATTACAGGTACCCATCACAATACCTGGCTAGTTTTTCTATTTTTAGTAGAGATGGGGTCTCAAACTCCTGAGTTCAAGCAATACACCCATCTCAGCCTCCCAGAGTGCTGGGGTTACAGGCATGAGTCACTGCACCCAGTCCCAGCACTGTGTATTAAATAGGGATTCTTTTCTCCAATGTATGCTTTTCTTTGCTTTATCAAAGATCAGATGGTTATATGGGCCTGGTTTCATTTCTAGGTTTTCTGTTCTGTTCAACAGATCTATGTCTCCATTTTTATGCCAAGGTGTCCATTTTTTAAAAAAGTAAAATATTATATACTTGACTTCCAAATGAAATGACTTTGAGGATAAAGGAATCCAGTTCTTCTTGTAGAAACTCAGTTATGTTCAGGGTCATGAAAAGATCTTACTACCTGGCCTTCAGTCTTCCCAATTTGGATATGTATGTGTTCTAAGTCCCTATTCCCCACCCCGCTATTGTGTGATGAGTTAATAAGGAGAAAATATTACTCCATTCTCAGTTTTCACATCTCTAATAAAGGCCATATTTTAAAGAAAGCAGTTCTGGAACTTTGTATATAATCTAGGTTTAAACTCAAATTAAACACATAAAGAACTAAGGCAGACAGCAGAGTTTAGTTACCTGAGAACTACTAAATTTATCTCTTCAGTCAGGAACATAAGATAAATACTTCAAAGAACTCTCTATGCTTTTGCTTTCAATTTTCTTTGAGGCCTTATTAAATAATACCTTTAGCAAGAAATGTGCATGTATAGATTTAAAGCCCCCCTGATCAGAATGCACTGTAATAAATCGACTATGCGCAAAATTTGTGTTTTTGCTACTGGATGAAGCTTATCTTTCTGTCAGTTTCAGTAAAGTGATTTAGGTCACAAGGCATTGCTATCTCACTCTATCTTGAGTACAGGTTATCCAAGTCAGGGATGGCAGAGACCACAGGCTGTAAGCAGCCTCGAAATGTTTTGCAGCCTACAGAGGTCCCTCCCATACATAGGAGTTGTCGCTCAGCAACAGCTGCTTAAAACTAGGTGATGGGGCCACGACGTCTATGCTTCATCCTCACTGCTTCTTGGGGTCTCTTTTGCTTTTCTTTCCCTTTCTCTCCCTTGCTGTGTTGTTGCTGAGATGGTTCTCTCTTTGCTTCTCTCTTACCCTGCCCAGCAGCCTGCTTAAACCCCTCCCTTCCACACCATCCTCAGTTTTGATCTCTTTTCTTTGGGAGTTCCAAACCTTGTTGGTTCTCCCTATCCCAGCTTTTGTAATGAAACACTGAGGATAAGGATAAACGACATCTGGTGTCCTTTTGAAACTGGAGAGAGCTTACTATTTCCTCCATATTAAAAAGTGTGTATCATTTATGATGTTAGTGTGACTTTGTGATGGTGTAAGTTAGCAAAGAATGAAGGGAGATATAAAATGGTGTGGATCCTAGAGGTCCCTGCCTTTGCTGCTGGACCAGGTCCTCTTTTTT
>NW_003852400.1:35691038-35710606 GCF_000181295.1 Otolemur garnettii
CGCCACAACGCCTGGCTATTTTTTTTTTTGGTTGCAGCCATCATTGTTGTTTGGCGGGTCCGGGCTGGGGATTCGAACCCACCACCCTAGGTGTACGTGGCTGGCGCCTTAGCCGGTTGAGCTATAGGCGCCGAGCCAGGTCCTCTTTTTTGTATTTGACCAAGTTCTTTTTCTCCAAATCACATGGCTGATATTTTTCTCTTTGGGGATTTTCCAAAAGCAAAAGCAATCATCTCAATCACTTGTCATTCAAACAGGATGAAATCTGAGGATGGTTGTTACAAGAGTTATACCAGCTGGGCCAAGCAAATGTAGCTGGCATGCTGCACAAGCATGATGTGTGATTGTGATCATAACACAACTTATTTTTTCCCCCTCCTACTGCTTCTTTAAACTTTGTTAAGTGGGTGAATAATCTTTCCTTAATCTTGGTTGAAGCTACCCAACCCATGATTTTTCTATTCACTCTTAAGTAGTAGATGATCTTAGAGTTACTCTAAGTTATAACCAGAAGTTTGCTTGCACAACTGTAATGTCCTAGTTAGTGTTATCAAAACTCCAAGACCGTCTTGCTTTTTCCCCCTCCTTTCTTTCCCAGATGGATCTGTTTCTTCCTGGAAATCCTCATTGGGGAAGGGGGGCGTGGTCACTCGGACCCAACCCCCACCCTGGGTCTGGGTCTCTACTTCCTGCTCTTGAGAGTAGAAAGCTCAGGGAGGGTTCTTACTTGGTTCTTACCATGTTCTTACTTGGCCAGGTGGCTCCTGGCTCTCTGGGTCCAGGCGTAGCTGAAGCTGGCCTCTGTGTGTAGGCCTGACAGATGATCGCTGCTGACTCTTTTCTCTCCTTTGTGGACTTCTTAAAGCACCACTAGAGCCCCATCAGGTACCTCTCTCCTCCAATTCTCTTTACTCAGGAAGAAAGATCTTTCTTTCAGGTAATTTTCTGTGACCCTTTACCCTAATCTCTGGACATGATGTGCTAACTCACTAGCCATATCTTAGGATTTCTTTGGCCATCCAGGTAGCCCTATTGGATAAAAAATCTATACTGGCTTTTCTCTCACTTGCATTTGGTCAACAGGGAACAATCATTGGTCCAAAGCCTAGACAAACTGTGGAGGATCAGGCTTATCCATCACCAAAGACTTTTCCTGGGACCACCTCTGAAGCAGTTGGTTAGTTAGCCCTTCTGCCCTCTCAGTTTCCCTGGGGAATGGGACTGGGTGCCAGGCTCCTCTCTATCATGTATTTACTTTATCAAAGTTGAGCATCAGGACAAGTCAGAGAACGTCTGTCAGATCTCTCTGAGAAGGTCCCTTGGAGCCTTTTTCACTTTACTTGGGATGGACAGTAGAACTTCTCACCTTCACTCTGAAGGGGGAGCTCAGACTCACAGCATGATAACTTCTGTCTTCAAAGAAATATTTTTACCAAACTGTCTTCAATCCTTTTCTCTGTTTCTCCTTTATATCCGTGATCCATTGATGAGTCTTGTATTAGTAGGGGTTTTCTAGAGAAACAGATATAGATATATACACCCTAGAACCTCCATAGTTGACCATCTATCTCCCTACATTGACCATCTCCTTAAGGTGACCTAATTTTCATAGACTGGACATGCACCACATACATGTATCAGTACAATAGGCCTAGTTCCTTATGTTGACCACCTCTGTATGTTGACCAGTTTGTTATAGTCCCTTGGGTAAGTCAACTCACAGAGATTCTATTGTTCTTTCTCTCTCTTTCCCTCCATATCTGAAGAGATAAGAAACTATAGGGAAAAAAAATGAAGTGCAAACATTGAAACAACTCTTAGCAGCAATTTGATGTACCAGTGAATCTCTACCTGTTTAATCTGGAAGCTCTTTGTTCAAACACAATCTGTCATAGATCCAGTGATGTAAAGCAGATAAAAATCGGTGCCACCCTGGCTAACATAGAGTTGGAGCCTGGCATACTCAGTCCACTCTACTACATGATTCTACAGAAATGCTGGGTCTGTAGGACAGTTTGAAACCACTGCAGTATATTTCCTGCCTTGGGCTGCTAAGTAAATCCAACCATCATGCTTGAACACAGGTGCAAGAATACTTGGATGTTATGGGAGTATAGTAGGCACCATCCAGAAGTAGTAAAGTTTTCTATGCATCATAACTAATCTGGGATTTCTAAGTCAGATGCCATAGTTGTGGTCTTTGTCTCTCTGCCTTCAGATTCACTTACTGCTCTTCCCTGCTCTGTTTCCTTATTTAGGAGGCTGATCCCTGCAGGCTGTGTTTTCCCAGGTTCTTGATGAGTTTGACCAACTGGAGGCCAAGGTGGGAGATTATAGGCAGAGTGAGAGGAAACGGGCAAGGTATTTGTCCTCCCCACTTCCTCACCCCTAGTACTGCCATAAGTCCTCCCACACAGCCCCCCTCCCCACCCAGGATGGTGTGAAGTTTTTGACAGACACCATGTCTCCTCAGGGTCTCCAGCTCCCTTAGACCAGTCTGCCATGGTTTAGCCTCCACTTATAGGTAAGGCAAGTAACAAAAATCTAAGAAACATTTAGGGGAGGAAATGTTAAAACTGAGAAAATTCTGTTCATTCGCTTAAGACTTTCCCCCCTGGGAACTGGGCTTGGAGAAACACTCTTTTTCTGCTTTTAGAAGTGGAATACCTGTTTTCCAAAGAAGCATAGTTTGAAAATCAAGACATCATTGAAACAAATTTAACATTTTGACTTTAAGAGCCTTTGACTAAAATAAGACTGTGTGGGTAATCATTGCAATTGGATTGGTGCTGTTTTGAAGTCCTGCCTTTAGGAGCAGTGGTCCAGAGAGGGGGCTCCAGCAAGGAGTGATCCCACAGAGCTGCTACAGTTCTCCCTCCAGCATCCAGCGCTTCCTTACTCAGGAAATACAGCCACATGCTGAGTTCCTGAGGTGCTGATAGTCTTAGAATATTCTGCCTTTCCCTTTTCCCTAGTTTATTTTTAGGATCTATATTTTTGATCTCTGGATCCAAATTTGGATCAACTTTGATCTTCTGATTCTGGAAATGCTGGAGCCTGAAATGCCAACCCATTTAGATTCATGTCGGAAGGTGCTTTTGGGGAGAAGGTAGGAAGGCACTGGCCTTCTTGGGCCAGCAAGAACAGAGGAAGGGCACAGTCACAGCCACTAGATGTGGATGGATTGATTGCTTCTCTCTTTCATACAGAGTCCTTATTCTGAATGTCGTTTGTGGAGCTGACTGGAAAGGCCACATGCTGGCTGCCTTGACTCAGATAGATATCACGGCATCAATAAAATTTTATAAGATTCTGTTTTACAGAATCTCTTTGACTTCTTTTAAATTAGCTTAGGACCCTAAAAGTTCACAGTTACTGAACAGGTAATCCCAGCCTTGGTAATCAGATGTTCTATAAATTTTCAGAAAACCTACTCTTGGAACCAGACATCATCTTATCTATATTTCACTGGTGAGAATTAAAGGAAAAAATTACCATAATTTGGTGAGAAAGGCCATATGTAAATTGTGATGTTGATTGTGCCCTAATTTGGATACAGAAACCTTTTAGTCTCTGTCCCAGGCCCTCAACCAAGGAGAGCTGAGGATGGGACTAAATAAGGTACCTTCTCTTTGATGTTAACCAGTACGTGGATGCTGGCATGAGGCGTGCCCACCTAACTGCAGTCTTTGTGCTGATCCTGCCATCTGCCCCCAGGCCTGGCTAGGATTCTGCTCTGGTTCCTTGTTGTTATCCTAATTCTCTGTTGCAACCAGAGTCCTGCTCTGAGATCAGCCTTTTTGTTGAGGGCTGGATTTGCAACCCCTTTCTCTCTCTCACCCAGGGGTACTATTTCACCCAGGTGAATACTCTAGCTCTTTGGCAAAGCAAGGTGCTGCTTTATACTAGAAACCAGGGTACACCATTGTCATGAGATTGCTAGGGCCAAGTTCCAAATCACAAATAAGATTTTGTGGGTATCAGTTCTCCCTTGATGTAATGTGGACTGCTGGTCACCAGATTAGTTTGCATATAGCCCCAGTTTTAGTCAATTGCCTCTGCCTTGCAGAATGAGATTAGGTTCCCAGCACAGATTCCCAGGCTAATGCCATTCGATTCCTGACAGCCAAGTCCTGATATCCCACTAGTCAGAAGCTGTAAAATCCAACATGATTTACACTGGTATGAATTTATATATCTATAGAGAGTACATGTGTGTGTGTATAATTTCTAAATGGAAAAGATAATTGTAATGACGTAGAGGGTGTGGAAGTTCCCCTTACCACGAGTCACCCCTCTGGTGAGTAATGTTAACAGTTTATATTGCTATAATCCTCCCAGAACTTTTTAATGGAATTATAAATGTAAACACACACTCTTCCCTACGTTCAAAACAGAAATTGGATTATACTTTTCTGTAACCTGCTTTTCATCGTAACGTTATGATTTATTGTTGGATATCATCTTGCCCTCATTTAAAATCTGGACTCCCCTTCGCTCAGCTTCAGAGTGATGTATGATTTAAGCAAGAAAAAAATAATTCTTCCTTTTTTATCATTTTTTGGGGGTCTGTTGATTAAATTATAGTGGTAGATTCTATAGAAATGGATGTTTTTTATTGAGACCATCAAAACCCTCAGTGCTTTAATGATTCTGCTGATTAGTAGAAAACACAAGAAAGCATGTCAACCTGTCAAGCAAAAGGAAATGCTCTCTCTCCCTAATGTAAATGGATTACATAAAGGCCTGATCTCCCACGGCACAAAGTGATGGTGTTTCATGCTCTAAAGACCAGGTAGCTATGACTTCACACAGTTCTTACAGAATGTTGAACTTTTAAGACGAAGAACCAAATTTTAAAACTGTCATAAATCTGAGTCTGGCTTTCAGAAGGCAGGAATGCTATTTTTAGTGTGTCTGGATTGCAGTCTTTCCCTTTGGTAGTTGATGATGACTGCACAGTAAGAATGAAAAATGAAACTTCTGGAGATTGGATGGCTAAGGAGATTGAAAATAACACCCAGACAGTGGAGCCTTTGGGTCACTAATTTGAATTCAGCTCAGATCAGTGATGACTACAAATTGTTCTGTCTGATGGCAGTGAGGCTTGCAGAAAATGCATTCTTCATCCTTATCTATGTTAATTGTATCTATATGCTTGTTGGCGCTGGGTTTGATGGCGTAGACTGTAATCCTCTAGAGGCCAGGGACCTGTGTCTGCATGATGTCCTTTTTATACCCTCACTTAGGTGAGTGTTGATTAGATGACTTTGATTAGAGAGACACAAGAGCGCTCTTTCTGAGGTGTGAAATTGTGACTATCAAGCATTCCTGTGAAATAGGAGAGTAACATCCCTTCCAGTGTGTTCTGGGTGGCCTTGGAAATAGTTTAGTCCCACACAATGACAGTCTCCTTTTCCAGTTCTGTCAGCAAACACAGCAGCTCTTCCCTGAAATGCAAAGACAGACAGGCGCCATCCACATTTCTTTTCTTTTCTTTCTTTCTTTTTTGTCTGATTTGTTTACATCTATTGGGGTCCTCAAAACCCACAGCCCACTTTGATTGTAACACGTTACGAATTCCATTTATTTTGCTCATGTTCAAAGTAATCCTCTGCTGATATCTGTCTTTTTGTGAATGTGTCTTGTCTCCTCATGTAGAGGCAAACTTTTTGAGGTTTTTATCTTCTTGTAACCTCCTCACCTATTAATACAGTGTTATAATGGTTGGTACTAATATTTGTGGATTTTATTTTATTTTATTTTTTTTTTTTTTTGAGACAGAGCCTCAAGCTGTCCCCCTGGGTAGAGTGCCGTGGCATTACAGCTCACAGCAACCTCCAACTCCTGGGCTCAAGCGAGTCTCCTGCCTCCGCCTCCCAAGTAGCTGGGACCACAGGCGCCCGCCACAACGCCCGGCTATTTTTTGGTTGCAGCCGTCATTGTTGTTTGGCAGGTCCGGGCTGGGGATTCGAACCCACCACCTTAGGTGTACGTGGCTGGTGCCTTAGCCAGTTGAGCTATAGGCGCTGAGCCTATTTGTGGATTTTATTAATGACATTGTTGAACAATTGAGTAAAAGTCTTAATTAAAAGTTTGCATAGTTTTTTATGCTGTTACTATGTGAGTTATGCCTCTTTTCTGACTGTTTTAACACCCTGTTGCTAGTGCCACAGAGATGACACTCCCAGTGATCGTGTAGGACACACTGCACAGCCTAGAGACCTATTCACATAGACCGTGCTATGGCAGGTGTCTCTGGTGGTGCTGGAAAATGGAGGTCAAGGAATAAAAGCACCAATGATTGCAAATGAAACGTACGTCAGTACCTGCAATGGGCTAGACAGGGAAGAGTAAGTCACTACTGTGTGAATCCTACACAGTTGAGTTTGGACCCAAACCAAATATGACAGGGACAATATTTTTCAGCAAGTGAGTATTTCTACTTCCTCCATGCTTCTTTGCCCATCCCAAAGTGAAAGCTCAGTTTATTACCACCTTAAGCCTTCTAAATAGAGTTTGACTTTTGTCAACTCAGCTCTTGGGTTTTTGTGATGCAGAATCAGGAGGAAAAACACATAGAGTCCTGATTGCTGGGCTTGGTGGGGAGGTTGAGAGAGTGAGGGCTCCAGAGCAGTGCAGGCTGGGAGAGGATTTAGAGGGGAGCATAAGGGGGGCTTACCGAAGTGCTGCTGAGAGTAGGATTTGGTCACCCTCTAATGCTTGTGTGTCAAGATAGACTAGGTCCTGCTCCTTACACTAGCAAGCAACCCCTACATCTCCATGGCTGGACAGAACAAGAATTCAATTCTTGCTCAAAATCTGGTGTAGGTCCTGATGGCTCTTAGTGTAGCTGCCCTCCATGTAGTGAGGTGGTGGCCCCAGCTGCTTTGACCTCATGACTCTACTGTCATAAGAATGGCAGGGGAGGGAAAAGTACCAAGATCTCACAATCGGTCCCTCAAGCTTTTTCTGGGAGGAGACTTGCTGGCAGCCCATTCCCTGTAACGGCCTCCTGGTCTACTGACTGGAGGGGCCTGCGAAGCATAGGTTTCCTTAGTCTGGAAGGCAGGAGCTGTGGATATGTGGGCTCTGTTAATGTTGGCCACAGGCTGTGTAAAGGCATGCAGAATGACTGTTAATGGTTTTCACTTTAGGGGGACTTGGCAGTGTGTCTTACAGGTGACACTCTCTGAGATGGGGCCACAAAGGGTCCTAATATTTATTTGGCTCATTCAGAGAAAGGGAAAAGGCAATTGTATATCATAAACCTTCCTTAGGAGTTTCTGAAAGACACAGTAAAGTAGTTGTTACTTTTTTTTTATTTCTCTCTTTTTTTTTCAAGCCCACTTAAGAGCATTATTATCTTGTTAGATATTATTAAAAGCTAATTTTTTTTTTTTTGCCTCTTTGCATTCTCTCTTTTCCTTCAGTGAGAAAATATTCACCAATGTGGTTATTCCCATGACTTATTCAGAGGAAGTTTTAAATTTGGTTTTATTTCCTTTGCTTCCTTGATATTCACTTTATTAGGCGTCTTAAGATGGAGAAAAGGTTACAAATTCCCTTTAGTATCATTAAAAAGAAGCCTGTCTAGGATGACATAAATGTGACGGTCATTCACGATTCCTTTGAGCTTTATGACTCTTCCAAGAAAATAAAAAGTCTATATTGCAAATCCATAGGAGAAACGAAGCCTGCACGATATGCCTCACGTGATTTCTTAGCAAGTGGATTTCAGGAGAGAACAAAAGAATGCACACAAGTTTTGTTGTTTTTTTAAAAATTATTTTTATTTATATTTATTTATTTTTTTTAAATTCAAAAGCTACTTCTTGACTGATACGATAGATACATAAATCACAGATATGATTATGAAAAGAAGCACAGAAGTTTACCAGTTTGGAATGAAGAGTTGACAGCATATGAGTTTTTTGAAAAATAAGATAAATTAAGAAACAATTTTAGAGTTTTCTGCAGTTTTCTCAACAGGAGCAGCTACATCTTAGGTGAGATTATGTGATTACCTGTTTTGTTTTTCGGAAATATATTATTGACCACTTCCTCTATGCCTCTGATATACCTAGTGCATCTTTTCATTAATGGGTTCGCCCTATTCTGTCACAATTAGTAATTTATCCATTTATCTTTGCAGCTAGACTCAAAGTTCCTTAAGAGTAAAGACTGCGTCAACATCTCTATATTTTCAGAGCCAAATGCAATGCCTACCATATATTAGACACTATATACTGTCTAAATAATAAAGGTGTATGTTCTAGACAACAGCTCAACAATTTCAACAGGTGGCACCGACCATTAACAACAACAACAAAGAAACCATAACCCTTGGTTGGCATAAATACAAGTGAGAGAAGGCACGATCGAATACTTCAGTATGTAATTACATTTTCTGCATAATTAGTCATAAATTGAGCATCCAAACATAGATGCATGCGTAATTAATTATGACTTATTTAAAAGCACTCAGGTTGTGACACTTTGTTCTTCATTTCCTGCAAATCAAATTACTGAAATTTTCACTCCATTTCAAAATAATTTCCCCTGTATTATTTTTAAAAAACTACTGAGATATAGGTTGATTGCAACATAAATAATTGATGCAGGGAGGTAGTAACCAGTTAGGCAAGGATATGGTCAGGATAGTACGTGAATGCGTGAGATTGCAGAGGGCTAGCAGAGCTCATTTTGAAGGCAGATGGTGAGGCTAGGGCTGGCTGGGCTAAGATTTTTCATGGTGTTTTTGATTGGTTTGTCTGAGCCAAGGAAAGATACTATATCAAGAGAAATAATATAAATAAAGTATAATGATTAAGTGATTAAAGACCTGGATATCAGGCAAATATTGCCATCTTTCAAAACATGTTCAGTTGAAATATTCTGTCAACTAATGAATATTTTATTTTCAGCAGATTCAGACAGCATGAATTCCAGATGCATCTCTATTCTAATAGGGTCCACTCATTGTTTGAGGGAAAGTTGGGATACACTCTGAACGTGTGTGTTGTCCACATTATTGCTTTTGTCCGAATCCCAAGTGGTGACACCCTGATAGCTATGTCTATTGTAAGGGCTTCTGCTTGTTGCCACTGCCTTTTTGGGCATGAACCATCATGAGAACCGAGTGATTTATACCTTGCAGGCTTCTCCGTATATAGACTCCAAGCCAGTGCTCCATAACTATTCTCAATAAGTACCCCTCTAACAGTGTGGATATTAATATCTTTAGAAATCTGGGGCCATATCCTAACCTTGTCCCTTCAGAAAAGGGGGAAATTCCTTATTCTTTATGTCAGAAATTCATGTGAATTTTTTATTCTGTATTTAGTTATGTCTGTTTTTAACATAAAAATTAAAACTGTGGGGAAAAGATATAAGATGATGTCTACCTAACTCATTGGCTGAGTGACTCTTTCATAGGGAGTCTCTCACCTGTGGGACAATCCAGATAAGTGGTAAAGATCTAGCACAGCATGTCGGTCTTGGTGTCCAAGCAATTTCCCTTAGTAGTTCAAGAACCCAAACTCATAAATCTAGAGTTGGTATGAGAAGCTATGCACAGATGCCAGCACCTAGTCCACCCTTCATGGCAACTTTGGATCTCTTTTCTTGGAATGGTCATCAGAGCTGTCGTTGCAAAAGGCCTGACTATTAAGTTTGCAGACGCATCCTGGAGAAAGTGCTGCATGCCTCGTTGCTGAATGTCACTACAGTCACCTTCCAAGGACTCACCTTGGTGATTTGGTGAGTTCAGCAATGGGGTAGGTAGCATTTTTTCTAAGTTGAGTCTGAGACCTTAATTGTCTGACCTCATATGTTTACAGACTTTTCAGTTTTATGAGCTATGTTAATGCTGTCAAAGAGGTTCAGGGCATTTCCATTAAACTGTTAGTGAAATTTTAATAACAGCGTCTTCTCACTAAGAGCTAGGCAAAGCCAATCTGGACTGTATCTGCCCCATTTTTACCAGCTCATTGAACAGGGTGACAGGATCAAGAGCCAGACGCTTTGGATCAAGTCCTTGGTGAACACAGTGTCTACTGCTCCAGTCAGAGGTACAATGGTTTTGATGAATTTTCCTGCTCCCCCAGCATTGCTGCTCGCAGATTTGCTGCAATTTGAACGTGAGTCCATGCATTCCTCTTCAGTCAGTAGCAGGCTCAGCTAAAACAATTTCATCCAGTTGGAAGTTTGTTCACTGGATAGAATGGTCTGAATATCTTTAAGCATTTTGAAAACTAGCATGGGATTTCTTTATTATAAGTATAGGAAATAAATGACAATTACAGGGAAAATTCCTTCATTTCTACATGTTCTTTGAACTGTAAGGTAAAAAGAAGTGGGCTGACCATAATTCCTCAGTTATTTGTCTAAATGTGTGTTTTTAGATGTCATCATGTTATATGTTTTTACCCCCAGACTCATCCAGCCATTTCTTTAGCATCACATTCTCCTACAGCGGGCTTAACTGGAATAGGGGGAACAAATCCACACCTACTTTGGCTCAAAGGAAGCTTTCTAAATGATTCTGTTCTGTTTCTACCTTGGTTGGGGCCAAGTTTTCCCTTGTCATTCTCCACTGCGCTCTGTGTGGTTCTGGAGGACTTAAAGGTGCCCAATTATGTCAATTACCAGGTCTCCTCTCCTTGAGGACTCCCCACCTTTTCTTCAGTTTTCAGGCAGAAAACCCTTTCCATCCTGCCCACATGGAGGCCTTGTGGGAGTCTTCCTTCTCTTCCAATGCAAATTTATACTTTGCACACTGATCTGTCTCCCATTGTTCCCTTTCTTCCATCCATTCTTTAAAACGAAAGAGCTCATGGTTTTTTGTAGTCCCATTCTCAGGCTAACACCATCTTTGAGTTTTGTTTCTCTTACTGATTTGTCTAGAAGAGAGAAAAAAAGTGGCCTTGAGTATTTATTGAGACAGCAGAGAGAAATACAGAACCTGCAGGTAGGTTAAGAATACAAGGTCCATTCCTGCCATAAGCCAGATATCAAACTTTCTCCTCTTAATTGTAAGGTGACCTTGAAGGAAGTCAAGACCTTGGGCAAGTCTTTGCTTAAAATTCTTTCCATTTTCTCTCCATTAGGCCACCCTTTTCTTCATCTTAGCTTTCTCAGTACCATGGGACTTGGCCAACAAAGTTTGGAAATCTCTGGAGGAGGTTTTCAGGGCCCTTTGGGGCTTTGAAAAAATAATCCTTGGCTTGCTCTTTCTCTCAGTTCTCTGGAAAGAATGGCTATGTAGCTGCTCCATATGTGAGAGTGTATCAGTTTCACTGGACTTAGTCTAAAAATATAGACCACCTCTCTGAATCAAAGGATCTATATTGGGGGGCACTTTTAATACTGCTAATGGGGAGGAAGCTTTTATAAGACAACTACAGGAGGAAGGCATCCGAGTTGTAGTACTGGCCCCCAACAGCCCTCAAGTCTCCTGATGGGATATAGCTTAGCCCCTGAGCTTTGGTGCTTCCAAAGCTAGGACAGTGGATGTCTGGATCTGGACAAGGGTGAGCTGCCACCAAGGTCTTTCTTTACTATTAAGAGTCCTTCACACCCTGTTGATTCAAATCAAAGGGATCCACATTGGTTTTCACATCTCACTGATTATTTTGTATATGGCACTGTATGTTCATTTAGGCTCAGAATTGCACCCATATATTTCCTGCTTTCCACGATCTCTTTTGCTTCATTTGCTTTTCTGAAATGCTTCCAATTATTTGGGTGCCCAATTGTTCGTGAAGTGGTTGCTCAGTTTGTGCCGAAAAGGCATTTTTAGAAAAAAAGATTTGTCATCATCATCATCATGTTATATGTTGATTTCAAAAAGACCTGACCATTTAAGCCCAGTGAGATAGTAAATGATTTCTCCCTTTCCGAACTTTGAAACAATCCTTCCTTACAATCTTACAGTCATTTTTCTTTTGTGGTTGACGAGGTCTTAGCTGATGAGTTCTAACAAGAGAGCTTTGTACCCCATCAGCCTGCACCTGGGGAGTGTGAATGGAGCAATTACACCCAGGGATAACTAGACCTTTAGTTCACAGACCAAGTGATTTGATTCAACTGGTATAGTAAGTACTCTTTGTTGATAGAGGTATCAATCAGAATTGAGAAAGCCATTCTGGGCTTAGAGTCTGGAGACAAATCTTATTCAGCCTCCTATTATAGTCTTTTGACATCGTGCATTTCCTTATGTAGCAAACCTGAAAATAACTTGAATTCCCTTGTTGTCTTAGAGAAAACTGTTCACATTCACCCAAGTTGATATATTCTGTTATTTGTCAAATCAATTGATGTTGGACATGAGGGGAGGGCCCAAGTGATAACACTGACCTCAAAATGTCTAGGAAATCTTAGATCTGGCAGTTCTCAGGGCCACTGCTAGTATATAGGGCAATTTGAGCAAATTGCAAAAATCCTACTTTTCTTGGCAGATGAATTATAAAAGACACCTCTTCTTCAGGGTGAATGAAGCCCCTGCCAGGGGCTGGGCTGGATTTTAGCCCCCTCAAATTTTTTCCATCAGGTATCTTTGTGCAGGGTTCTAATGCACCCTTGAGAAGGGCCCTGTTAATGCTCCTGGCATGAGTGTTACAAGAATTCCCAAATGCCACAAGCAGACAGGAGGCTGGAAACCAGATAGGTTCAAAGGAGGGGAGAAGGGAGTACTGACAGATTTCTCCTGGTAACAGTACTGGGTGCTGACAGAGTGGGAGGAGTTTGAAACTGGGAGAGTGCATGAACCATGATAATGGGCAAAGGATTTTTTCCCTCTTTCTATAAAACTTGCTTAGAATGCCAATTTTGGAGCCTGAAGGGAGGCATCCATTCCTTGTGCCCTGTGTTGTCCATGTCTGTCCTCTTATTTATCCTCAGGCCTAAAGGATCATGGCTACTAGACAAAATTAGATTCTCTTCATGTTAGATACTATTTAAACTTAAAATAATACACTTATGCAAGTAAAAATCTGTGAGATCTGGGAATTCTTTTCTCTATTCTTTTTTTTTTTGAGATAGAGTCTCACTCTGTCCCTCTGCATAGAGGACCGTGGTATCATAGCTTACAGCAACCTCAAATTCCTGGGCTCAAATGATCCTCTTACTCAGCCTCCTGAGTAGCTGGGACTACAGGCACTCGCCACACTGCCCAGCTATTTTTAGAGATGGAGTGTCGCTCTTGCTTAGCCTAGTCTTGAATTCCCTGTGTACTTTTACCTGTAGTTCTCTTATCTGCAGTATTATTTTTCTTCGTTCTAAATTCTTCCTACCCTTCATATTTAAGTCAAATCTTACCACTTCTGAAATATTTCTCTTCTTCCTCCAGTTCCATGTAAATTTCCTACTTCTCTAAACTTCATTTACACTTTGATCTGCACTATACATCTATTCTTCTCAAATGATTTTGTGTTTAAATCTTTTCCCTCCATGAGGCTATTGGTTTCCTGATGTCAAGGACTACACATCTTCATAATTAACATTTCTAATGTGTCTTGCAAATACAAAGTACTTGCTAAAGCTTTAAGCTCCAGGTTTGACTAGTCCTGGAATGAATATATAAAGTTACATATTCTGAATATAGATGTTCTAATTATTCATAATAATTGAGAAAGCAATGTATTATGAAAAGCAAAAACCAACATATAACACTAAAAATCTTCTGGTCAATTGTTTTTGCTTGCAACACATGAAGCTTTCAGTCAGAGCTTTTGCTATACAGCAAACTTAAAACTATTTGTGTATCATAAAATCCTCCTTTGCCAGCAGTCTAAGTGGAACAATAATGAAAAGTAAAAGAATAAAAAGGAATGTAGCAGGAAGGTGAATGAGGAAACCATTAGAAGCCTGGATAATTCCCCTAGGAGGAAGTTACCAAATGACAGGACTGATACGTCTATGAGCATTTCAGAATTTATATGGTTAAACTGTGGTTATATACAATTTTAGGATATGATTCACTCTAAACAGCTAAGCTTTCTACATGGTTGGGAGATTAGTTTTTTAAGTATGAAAATTACTTATTTTTATCATTTGGATTAGAAATATCTAAAATTATTTGAAAATGTCTTAGTGGACATATTTTAGAATATCCACCTAGTTCACTAATAATTTGCTTTTCTTTGGAAAAATTTACTTTGCATAACAAATTACTCCAAACATTAAAGGCTTGAAATGATTAATTTATTATCTCCCAGGTTTTATGAGTCGGAAATCCAGGTGTGGCTTTGCTAGGTGTCATTGGTTCAAGGTCTCTCATATAATTGCAGTTAAGTTGTTGGCTGGAGCTATGGTCTCATCTGAAGGCTCAGCTGGGGTGAGGGTGTGGAGATCCACTGCTGACATCACTCATGTTGAAAAGCCTGGATCACGGCTTAGTGGCTAGGGTGCCAGCCATATACACTGGGGCTGGTGGGTTCAAACCCAGCCCAGGTCTGCCAATCCAGCTACTTGGGAGGCTGAGGCAAGACAATTGTTTAAGCCCAAGAGTTTGAGGTTGCTGTGAGGTGTGACACCATGGCACTTTACTGAGGGTGACATAGTGAGACTCTGTCTTAAAAAAAAAGAAAAGCCTTGATCACTTGTCACGTGGGCCTTTGCACAGGGTTGTCTCATAACAAGGTGCAGAACAAATGATTTAAGAGAATGCAAATGTCTCAGATGAAAGCCACAGTATTTACATAATATAATCTTAAAAACAGCATCTCAGCACTTATTTCTATTTTATTCAATGGAAAAGATCCCATAAGTCCAGCCCATACTCAAGGGGCTGGAGATATGCAACAGCGTGAAAACTAGAAGATAGAAATCATCTTATTATAGAGTCTGCCTACTGAAGGCTCTTGGTAGCCATGTTTATTTTCCTTGCCTGTTGACTCACAGATTGGAACAAGAGTGGAGAAATGTTCTTGCCTGGGTATTTGAGGGAAACAGGGAGAGTTAGCTAGTCTCTGCATATATCTAGTCCTGAACTATAAAACATCTAGGGGTGTGGGGTTTATATCTTGCACCCTCCATATTGCCTGGGGAGAGGGAAAACTAACCTTGGGGAGAATCAGGTAGGTGAGTATAGTGGAAAAGAGACAAGACATGGACTGAGAGTGTTCTCTGGCTCCCCATTTGCTTGTCTGCCTTTGAGTTTCATGAGACATCTCTGTAACCGTTTTATAAATACTTCCTTGATTCCCCCATTCTTAGCATAGCTCATGTTGGTTCAGATAATTGCACACTGAGTTGTTCTTTGCCATCTTAAATAGAATATAATAAACAGAATAATTTTTTCAACATTATGGACATTAATTCCACAAATATTTAGTGAGTACATACTCTGTGCAAAGCACTTTCCTAGGTAATAGGAAAATAGTGGTAAACTGGATAGGCAAGAAACCTGCCCCCTGCATCCTGGTGTCTAGCTCAATTATTCCTAAAGTCTTACATAATTAGTGAGAACCTCAAGATTTATTAAGCTACATGGGACTGCTTATTTACCACCTCATCAAATAACTACATTGTATTGTGCTTTTTATAGATTGAGTCTCTGTATTTTATGTTTTCCTTATGGTATCTGTTAGTTTTGTGTGTATGAGTGCTTTTATTATGAACTTAGATAAGAAACAATCAACATTATTATAACTGCGTGTAAAGTAAAAGTAAATAGTTTGTAGATATAGATTTAAAGAGTTCTTTTATGAGAGTTGTCTACATACCTTAGGTATCAATTTTGGTGATGCCCAGAAGCCTTTCTTGCCCACTTCCTGGTTTTTGTTGATGACCTATGTAAGTGGGATTTCTGTAGACATTCTAATGTATGTTGCCTTTAAAGAAGTCACAGTGAGAGATTATGAACTTATTTCAGTGACTTGTCAAAGCTTAAGACATTTGGAAGGCACATAATCACTAAGAAGTTTCTAGCTGTCTAGTGTTACACCTAATGAACAAGAAATTAAATTCCTATTCAGCAAATATTCACTTTCTTCCCTCCCTCCTTTGGGATGAAGTATACTTCTTTGCTTAACTGACTCTTGGTATGGCCATGTGATTTGGTCAGTGGAATCTGAGTGGAAGCAAGCAGAGGCTTTAAATGTGCACATGAGACCTGGCCCGTCCTCTTGTACACTTGTGATTATACAGAAAAGAGCATGCCCTAGATTTTCATTGCCCCCTTAACCTGAACCCCAAGTGAAACATGTGGAGAAGGCATAAACCCAATATTAACATTGATGCCATGCCACTCAACTCTCAGCCTGAGGCAGACCCATCCCAGCTGCTGTGATCCACAAGTACACAAGTGAGAAAAACATGTGCTTGTTGCTGTACGCACTGAGTTTTGGAGTAGTTTGTTATGCAACATTCTTGCAGCAATAGCTGTCTTATACCCTAAATTCAGAAGGGCAAAATAATATTGTGGTAGACAAGATGTACCATAATAATAAATATGTTATCTTACATGGCAAAAAGAACTTTGTGCTTGTGATTGAGTTAAGGATCTTGAGATGGGGAGATTATCCTGGATTATCAGGGATTCTTATATGAGGGAGACAGGAGGACAAAGAGAAGGAGATGTGACAATGGAAACAGAGGTCAGAGTGATATGGCCATCAGCCTCCTTCTAGAACAGTGTTTCTCAGCCTTCTTAATGCCACAACCCTTTAAATATAGTTCCTGTGGATCGCCACCCACAGGTTGAGAACTGCTGTTTAGAAGGAAAAGTGCTTTGCTGACATCTTGATTTTAGCCTTGTAAGATGTATTTTGAACTTCTGACCTCCAGAAGTATAATGTAATAAATTCACATTGTTTAAGCCACTCAATTGTGGTAATTTGTTACAGCAGCAATAGAAAGCTAATACAGGCATATGCATGTTAGGATTAAATGGGTAATTACTACTTCCCTTATACAGGAAAATATTTATATTTAGAATAATATATTATAAAATCATTCTACTATGTATTCAGAAAGTATCCTTTCCTGAAGTCCATCACCTCTGTGTATTTCTATTAACTTTTAATTATATAAAATTGAAAAAATCAGATGGGAACATTATTTTTTAAGTTATTTATGAAATATCGCAAGGGAGAATAACCATTTAATACATAATAAATTTAAATTATTTCAAATTTGTATTAACAGCATATTAATGTAGGTGGGGTAAAGCTTGTCCAATTTAATGAAATGTTAAAATTATGAAATATTTTGCAATAAATACAGATGTATCACTTTTAAGTAATACCAGTAATTAAAATTACATTAATAAAGATCTGGTAGAGATACATAATTCTTGATGCTTTAAAAATATACCTGTCTATACCCATAGAGATTTGGGTCCAGAAAGGTCCATAGGGGTTAGGAGTTGGAGAATCTGTATTTTTTTTTTTTAATTTTGAAAACACCATCTATTATTTATAATTTTCAAGTATACATTGGAGTATAGAATAGTTTCTCGCCTTTGGGAGTTCACAAAGTTTCATCTAGATTTAACAATAATTACTATTTTGCTATATTTATGTATTTAAAATATTTTTTATAATGGAACATTTCAAACATAAAAGTAGAGACTATAGCACAGTGAACCCCTATATCCCATTGCCCAGTTTTAAGAATCACCAACTCATTAATAATTCTCCACACTTCTTTCCAAAAAGGCTACATTAGTTTGCTAGTGTAGAAGTGTTCCTTTCTACAGCAGTGTATTGTTTTGTTTTGTTTTGTCTTGTTTTTGCAGTTTTGGCTGGGGCTGGGCTTGAACCCACCACCCCCGGTATATGGGGCCTGCGCCCTACTCCTTGAGCCACAGGTGCTGCCCCTCTATAGCAGTGTAGAAGTGTTCCTTTCTCTCGTATCCACGCCAACACCTGTAGTTTTGAAACTTTGTGATACAGCATTACTTGGTTATCTACCCAGATGAACAAAAATTATTTTACAGGCTCAGTGCCTGTAGCTCAGTGGCTAGGGTGCCAGCCACATACACTGGAGCTGGCGGGTTCGAATCCAGCCTGGCCCTGTCAAACAACAATGACAACTGCAACATCACCCTCAGTAGAGTGCTATGGTGTCACAGCTCACAGCAAACTCAAACTCCTGGGCTTAAGTGATTCTCTTGCTTCAGCCCAAGTAGCTGGGACTACAGGCGCCTGCCTCTATGCCCAGCTATTTTTTTTTTGTTGCAGTTGTCATTGTTGTTTAGCAGACCTGAGCTGGGTTCGAACTCGCCAGTCTCGGTGTATGTGGCCAGCTCCCTAACCACTGACCTATGGGCACCAAGCCAACTTTCACATTCATATGGATGACAAAACACAAATATAGTCCAGACAGAAAGAGGGGAGGGGAAGAGGGAGGGTGAGTGGAGAGAGGGTATTTGGTGGAATTTCACCTAATGTGCACAATGCAAGGGTACATTTCAAAATAAGTAAGAGTGTATTATAAATGTCTTACCACAAAAAGTAAGTGAGGTGATGGTTATCTTAATTAGTTTGATTTAAGTATTCCACATTGTATATCAAATCATCACATTGTACCCTGTAAATGTATACAATTATGATTTAATGAAAATCAAATAAAAAAAAAAAAAGAATCACCAGGTCATCCAGAACTATCTCTCACTCTCTTCACCTCCAAGGATTATTTAAAAGCAAATTTGGACATAGTTTTTTAAACAAATATTTCAGCATGCATTGATAAAGGAGTCTTTAAAAAATCATACGCATGCTGATAACATCACACCTAATAAGACTAATAATAATTTTTTAATATGTTCAGAGAAGCAGTTCAGGTTTTGTATGCTCTGTATTTTCGGTAAACTCCACAGCAGATTTCCTGCTGCCCATGGTTGTGAATCACTGCTTTAAGCACTATTTTAAAATGTAATGTGATATTATGGGTGTTCAAGGGAAATATTTGGAGGTTTGAAGATACTCCAACTCGGTTTTTCCTTTGAACGGCTACATACATGCATATTCAATGTTTGTTAACATTATTAATTGATCAATTATTAAATTATGCTTACCATGACTTATGAGAGGGTGAAGAAAAGGTGAGAAGCATAGTTTCTAACTTCTAGGAGATTATGAGGCAAAACAAAGCAAAGCAAAGAGAACTGACGGGAAGAGGACACAGCTTGAGAAAGGCAGGTGACATGGCAGCACCTTGGGTGGGGGGCCAAGAATCAGAAGGTGCACAATTTCCAGAGGTGCGCAGTGGCTCTGGAGTGGGATCTAGAAGCCAGGGCAAAGCCAGGTGGTGAGTAAGGAGGCCGAGTTGAGAAATTCCAGAAAAGAAACTATAAACATGACAAAAGCTAGCAAGGAGGGTGGGCCTGGCATCATGCCCTACCTAACGCTGTGTGAGCTCTCGGCACTGTGTGGATATTCACACTGAACAAAGATACCGGTGTATACTCCCTGCCCAGGCATGAAGCGACCTAAGAGTGGGCCGGAAGGGGAATCTGACGGGAGGTGGCATTGTGGGCTGAGGCAAAGTTTCCTCATTACCAGAATCCATTGCAGGTGCATCTCCTGTTCACCAGGGACTTCTTCTTTTTTTTTTTTTTT